>NC_084463.1:64793706-65127151 GCF_027409185.1 Cynocephalus volans | reverse complement strand
TGTTGTGAACCATGATTTGGAAGCTTGGGGAGTGGGGGATAAAAGAAAGAAAGAAAAACTCTTGTGTCACATTTCTATGAACATTCATTGAAATTTCAATAAAATAATAAAGAGATTCTTAATCTGCATAGAGAAAAAGAGTAAGAATGCAGAAGATAGAATGTTAATGTTGTCAACCATGATTTTGAAGCTGACGGGGGTGGGTGATAAAAGAAAGAAAGAGAAATTGTTGTATCCCATTTCCTTGAACATTCATGAAATTTCAATAAAATAATGACAAGATTGTGAATCTGCATAAAGAAAAAGAGTATGAAGGCAGAAGATAGAATATTATGTTGTCAACCATGATTTGGAAGCTGCGGGGGGGTGGGGGATGAAAGAAAGAAAGAAAAACTGTTGTATCCCATTTCCTAGAACATTCATTGAAATTTCAATAAAATAATAAGTAGATTGTTAATCTGCATAAAGAAAAAGTGTAAGAATGCAGAAGATAGAATATTAATGTTTTCAACCAAGATTTGGAAGCTGGGGGGGAGTGGTGGGTAAAAGAAAGAAAGAAAAACTGTTGTATACCATTTCCTTGAACATTCATGGAAGTTTCAGTAAAATAATAAAAAGATTGTTATTCTGCATAAAGAAAAAGAGTAAGAATGCAGAAGATAGATTATTAATCTTGTCAACCATGATTTGGAAGCTTGGGGTGGTGGGGGATAAAAGAAAGATAGAGAAATTGCTGTATCCCAATCCCTTGAACAACCATGAAATATCAATAATATAATGAAAAGATTGTTAATCTGCATAAACAAAAAGAGTAAGAATGCAGAAGATAGAAAATTAATGTTGTCAGCTATGTTTTGGAAGCTGGGGGGTTGTGGGGGATAAAAGAAAGAAAGAAAAACTGTTGTATCCCATTTCCTTGAACATTCATGGAATTTCAATAAAATAATGACAAGATTGTGAATCTGCATAAAGAAAAAGAGTATGAAGGCAGAAGATACAATATTATGTTGTCAACCATGATTTGGAAGCTGGGGGGGGTGGGGGATGAAAGAAAGAAAGAAAAACTGTTGTATCCCATTTCCTTGAACATTCATGGAAATTTCAATACAATAATAAAAAGATTGTTAATCTGCATAAAGAAAAAGAGTAAGAATGCAGAAGATAGAAAATTAATGTTGTAAGCCATGTTTCGGAAGCTGGGGGTTGTGGGGGATAAAAGAAAGAAAGAAAAACTGTTGTATCCCATTTCCTTGAACATTCATGGAAATTTCAATAAAATGAGAAAAAGATTGTTAATCTGCATAAAGTAAAAGTGTAAGAATGCAGAAGATTGAATATTAATGTTGTCAACCATGATTTGGAAGATGGCGGGGGTGCTGGATAAAAGAAAGAAAGAAAAACTGTTGTATCCCATGTCCTTGAACATAGAAGGAAATTTCAATAAAGTAATAAAAAGATTGTTAATCTGTATAAAGAAAAAGTGTAAGAATGCAGAAGATAGAATATTAATGTTTTCAACCATGATTTGGAAGCTGGTGGGGAGTGGGGGATAAAAGAATGAAAGAAAAAGAGTTCTATACCATTTCCTTGAACATTCATGGAAAGTTCAATAAAATAATAAAAAGATTGGTAATCTGCATAAAGAAAAAGAGTAAGAATGCAGAAGATATAATATTAATGTTGTCAACCATGATTTTGACGCTGGGGGGGTGGGGGATAAAAGAAAGAAAGAAAAACTGTTGCCTCCCATTTCCTTGAACATTCATGGAAATTTCAATAAAACAATAAAAAGATTGCTAATCTGCATAAAGAAAAAGAGTAAGAATGCAGAAGATGGAATATTAATGTTGTCAACCATGATTTGGAAGCCGGGGGGTGGGGGATAAAAAAAGAAAGAAAAACTGTTGTATCCCATTTCCGTGAACACTCATGGAAATTTCAATAAAATAATAAAAAGATTGTTAGTCTGCATAAAGAAAAAGTGTAAGAATGCCGAAGATTGAATATTAATGTTGTCAACCATGATTTGGAAGGTGGGGGGTGGTGGGGGATAAAAGAAAGAAAGAAGAACTGTTGTATACCATTTCCTTGAACATTCATGGAAATTTCAATAAAATAATAAAAAGATTGGTAATCTGCATAAAGAAAAAGAGTAAGAATGCAGAACATAGAATATTAATGTTTTCAACCATGATTTGGAAGCTGGGTTCGCTGGAGGATAAAAGAAAGAAAGAAAAACTGCTGTATCCCATTTACTGGAACATTCATGGAAATTTCAATAAAATAATAAAAAGATTATTAATCTGCATAAAGAAAAAGAGTAAGAATGCAGAAGATAGAATATTAATGTAGTCAACCATGATTTGTAAACTGGGGGGGAGTGGGGGATAAAAGTAAGAAAGAAAAACCGTTGTATACCATTTCCTTGAACATTCATGGAAAGTTCAATAAAATAATAAAAAGATTGGTAATCTGCATAAAGAAAAAGAATAAGAATGCAGAAGATAGAATATTAATGTTGTCAACCATGATTTGGAAGCTTGGAGCGTGGGGGATAAAAGAAAGAAAGAGAAATTGTTGTATCCCATTTACTTGAAGATTCATGGAATTTCAATAAAATAATGACAAGATTGTGAATCTGCATAAAGAAAAAGAGTATGAAGGCAGAAGATACAATATTATGTTGTCAACCATGATTTGGAAGCCGGGGGGGGGGGTGAGGGATGAAAGAAAGAAAGAAAAACTGTTGTATACCATTTCCTTGAACATTCATGGAAATTTCAATAAAATAATAAAAAGATTGGTAATCTGCATAAAGAAAAAGTGTAAGAATGCAGAAGATAGATTATTAATCTTGTCAACCATGATTTGGAAGCTTGGGGTGGTGGGGGATAAAAGAAAGATAGAGAAATTGCTGTATCCCAATCCCTTGAACATTCATGAAATATCAATTATATAATGAAAAATTGTTAATCTGCATAAAGATAAAGAGTAAGAAGGCAGAAGATAGAATATTATGTTGTCAACCATGATTTGGACACTGGGGGGGTGGGGGATAAAAGAAAGAAAGAAAAACTGTTGTATGCCATTTCCTTGAACATTCATGGAAATTTCAATAAAATAATAAAAGATTGTTAATCTGCATAAAGAAAAACAGTAAGAATGCAGAATATAGAATATTAATGTTTTCAATCATGATTTGGAAGCTGAGGGGGTGAGGGATAAAAGAATGAAAGAAAAACTGTTGTATCCCATTTCCTTGAACATTCATGGAAATTTCAATAAAACAATAAAGAGATTGTTAATCTGCATAAAGAAAAAGAGTAAGAATGCAGAAGATAGAATATTAATGTTGTCAACCATGATTTGGAAGCTGGGGGCGCTAGAGGATAAAAGAAAGAAAGAAAAACTGTTGTATCCCATTTACTGGAACATTCATGGAAATTTCAATAAAATAAGAAAAAGATTGTTAATCTGCATAAAGTAAAAGTGTAAGAATGCAGAAGATTGAATATTAATGTTGTCAACCAAGATTTGGAAGATGGCAGGGGTGCTGGATAAAAGAAAGAAAGAAAAACTGTTGTATCCCATTTCCTTGAACATTCATGGAAATTTCAATAAAATAATAAAAAGATTGTTAATCTGCATAAAGAAAAAGTGTAAGAATGCAGAAGATAGAATATTAATGTTGTCAACCATGATTTGGAAGCTGGGGTCGCTGGAGGATAAAAGAAAGAAAGAAAAACTGCTGTATCCCATTTACTGGAACATTCATGGAAATTTCAATAAAATAATAAAAAGATTGTTAATCTGCATAAAGAAAAAGAGTAAGAATGCAGAAGATAGAATATTAATGTTGTCAACCATGATTTGGAAGCTGGGGTCGCTGGGGGATAAAAGAAAGAAAGAAAAACTGCTGTATCCCATTTACTGGAACATTCATGGAAATTTCAATAAAATAATAAAAAGATTGTTAATCTGCATAAAGAAAAAGAGTAAGAATGCAGAAGATAGAATATTAATGTTGTCAACCATGATTTGTAAACTGGGGGGGAGTGGGGGATAAAAGTAAGAAAGAAAAACCGTTGTATACCATTTCCTTGAACATTCATGGAAAGTTCAATAAAATAATAAAAAGATTGGTAATCTGCATAAAGAAAAAGAATAAGAATGCAGAAGATAGAATATTAATGTTGTCAACCATGATTTGGAAGCTTGGGGAGTGGGGGATAAAAGAAAGAAAGAGAAAATGTTGTATCCCATTTCCTTGAACATTCATGAAATTTCAATAAAATAATGACAAGATTGTTAAATGCATAAAGAAAAAGAGTATGAAGGCAGAAGATAGAATATTATGTTGTCAACCATGATTTGGTAGTTGGGGGGGGGGATGAAAGAAAGAAAGAAAAACTGTTGTATCCCATTTCCTTGAATATTCATGGAAATTTCAATAAAATAATAAAAAGATTGTTCATCTGCATAAAGAAAAAGTGTAAGAATGCAGAAGATAGACTATTAGTGTTGTGAACCATGATTTGGAAGCTTGGGGGGTGGGGGATAAAAGAAAGAAAGAAAAACTCTTGTGTCACATTTCTATGAACATTCATTGAAATTTCAATAAAATAATAAAGAGATTCTTAATCTGCATAGAGAAAAAGAGTAAGAATGCAGAAGATAGAATATTAATGTTGTCAACCATGATTTTGAAGCTGACGGGGGTGGGGGATAAAAGAAAGAAAGAAACACTGTTGTATCCCATTTCCTTGAACATTCATGGAAAGTTCAATAAGATAATAAAAAGTTTGGTAATCTGCATAAAGAAAAAGAATAAGAATGCAGGAGATAGAATGTTAATGTTGTCAACCATGATTTGGAAGCTGGTGGGGGTGGGGGATAAAAGAAAGAAAGAAAAACTTTTTTATCCCATTTCCTTGAACATTCATGGAAATTTCAATACAATAATAAAAAGATTGTTAATCTGCATAAACAAAAAGTGTAAGAATGCAGAAGATAGAATATTAATGTTGTCAACCATGATTTGTAAACTGGGGGGGAGTGGGGGATAAAAGAAAGAAAGAGAAACTGTTGTATACCATTTCCTTGAACATTCATGGAAAGTTCAATAAAATAATAAAAAGATTGGTAATCTGCATAAAGAAAAAGAGTATGAAGGCAGAAGATAGAATATTATGTTTTCAACCACGATTTGGAAGCTGGGGGGGGGTGGGGGATGAAAGAAAGAAAGAAAAACTGTTGTATCCCATTTCCTTGAACATTCATGGAAATTTCAGTAAAATAATAAAAAGATTGTTATTCTGCATAAAGAAAAAGAGTAAGAATGCAGAAGATAGATTATTAATCTTGTCAACCATGATTTGGAAGCTTGGGGTGGTGGGGGATAAAAGAAAGATAGAGAAATTGCTGTATCGCAATCCCTTGAACATTCATGAAATCTCAATAATATAATGAAAATATTGTTAATCTGCATAAAGATAAAGAGTAAGAAGGCAGAAGATAGAATATTATGTTGTCAACCATGATTTGGACACTGGGGGGGTGGGGGATAATAGAAAGAAAGAAAAACTGTTGTATGCCATTTACTTGAACATTCATGGAAATTTCAATAAAATAATAAAAGATTGTTAATCTGCATAAAGAAAAACAGTAAGAATGCAGAATATAGAATATTAATGTTTTCAATCATGATTTGGAAGCTGAGGGGGTGAGGGATAAAAGAATGAAAGAAAAACTGTTGTATCCCTTTCCTTGAACATTTATGGAAATTACAATAAAACAATAAAAAGATTGTTAATCTGCATAAAGAAAAAGAGTAAGAATGCTGAAGATAGAATATTAATGTTGTCAACCATGATTTGGAAGCTGGGGGCGCTGGAGGATAAAAGAAAGAAAGAAAAACTGTTGTATCCCATTTACTGGAACATTCATGGAAATTTCAATAAAATAAGAAAAAGATTGTTAATCTGCATAAAGTAAAAGTGTAAGAATGCAGAAGATTGAATATTAATGTTGTCAACCATGATTTGTATACTGGGGGGGAGTGGGGGATAAAAGTAAGAAAGAAAAACAGTTGTATACCATTTCCTTGAACATTCATGGAAAGTTCAATAAAATAATAAAAAGATTGGTAATCTGCATAAAGAAAAAGAAGAAGAATGCAGAAGATAGAATATTAATGTTGTCAACCATGATTTGGAAGCTTGGAGCGTGGGGGATAAAAGAAAGAAAGAGAAATTGTTGTATCCCATTTCCTTGAACATTCATGGAATTTCAATAAAATAATGACAAGATTGTGAATCTGCATAAAGAAAAAGAGTATGAAGGCAGAAGATACAATATTATGTTGTCAACCATGATTTGGAAGCTGGGGGGGGTGAGGGATGAAAGAAAGAAAGAAAAACTGTTGTATTCCATTTCCTTGAACATTCATGGAAATTTCAATACAATAATAAAAAGATTGTTAATCTGCATAAAGAAAAAGAGTAAGAATGCAGAAGATAGAAAATTAATGTTGTCAGCCATGTTTTGGAACCTGGGGGGTTGTGGGGGATAAAAGAAAGAAAGAAAAACTGTTGTATCCCATTTCCTTGAACATTCATGGAAATTTCAATAAAATAAGAAAAAGATTGTTAATCTGCATAAAGTAAAAGTGTAAGAATGCAGAAGATTGAATATTAATGTTGTCAACCATGATTTGGAAGATGGCGGGGGTGCTGGATAAAAGAAAGAAAGAAAAACTGTTGTATCACATGTCCTTGAACATTGATGGAAATTTCAATAAAATAATAAAAAGATTGTTAATCTGTATAAAGAAAAACTGTAAGAATGCAGAAGATAGAATATTAATGTTTTCAACCATGATTTGGAAGGTGGGGGGTGGTGGGGGATAAAAGAAAGAAAGAAAAACTGTTGTATACCATTTCCTTGAACATTCATGGAAATTTCAATAAAATAATAAAAAGATTGGTAATCTGCATAAAGAAAAAGAGTAAGAATGCAGAAGATAGAATATTAATGTTGTCAACCATGATTTGGAAGCTTGGGGAGTGGGGGATCAAAGAAAGAAAGAGAAAATGTTGTATCCCATTTCCTTGAACATTCATGAAATTTCAATAAAATAATGACAAGATTGTTAAATGCTTAAAGAAAAAGAGTATGAAGACAGAAGATAGAATATTACGTTGTCAACCATGATTTGGAAGCTGGGTGGGGGTGGGGGATGAAAGAAAGAAAGAAAAACTGTTGTATCCCATTTCCTTGAACATTCATGGAAATTTCAATACAATAATAAAAAGATTGTTTATCTGCATAAAGAAAAAGTGTAAGAATGCAGAAGATAAAATATTAATGTTGTCAACCATGATTTGGAAGCTGGGGGAGGTGGGGGATAAAAGAAAGAAAGAAAAACTGTTGTATCCCATTTCCTTGAACATTCATGGAAATTTCAATAAAATAATAAAAAGATTGTTCATATGCATAAAGAAAAAGTGTAAGAATGCAGAAGATAGAATATTAGTGTTGTGAACCATGATTTGGAAGCTTGGGGAGTGGGGGATAAAAGAAAGAAAGAAAAACTCTTGTGTCACATTTCTATGAACATTCATTGAAATTTCAATAAAATAATAAAGAGATTCTTAATCTGCATAGAGAAAAAGAGTAAGAATGCAGAAGATAGAATGTTAATGTTGTCAACCATGATTTTGAAGCTGACGGGGGTGGGTGATAAAAGAAAGAAAGAGAAATTGTTGTATCCCATTTCCTTGAACATTCATGAAATTTCAATAAAATAATGACAAGATTGTGAATCTGCATAAAGAAAAAGAGTATGAAGGCAGAAGATAGAATATTATGTTGTCAACCATGATTTGGAAGCTGCGGGGGGGTGGGGGATGAAAGAAAGAAAGAAAAACTGTTGTATCCCATTTCCTAGAACATTCATTGAAATTTCAATAAAATAATAAGTAGATTGTTAATCTGCATAAAGAAAAAGTGTAAGAATGCAGAAGATAGAATATTAATGTTTTCAACCAAGATTTGGAAGCTGGGGGGGAGTGGTGGGTAAAAGAAAGAAAGAAAAACTGTTGTATACCATTTCCTTGAACATTCATGGAAGTTTCAGTAAAATAATAAAAAGATTGTTATTCTGCATAAAGAAAAAGAGTAAGAATGCAGAAGATAGATTATTAATCTTGTCAACCATGATTTGGAAGCTTGGGGTGGTGGGGGATAAAAGAAAGATAGAGAAATTGCTGTATCCCAATCCCTTGAACAACCATGAAATATCAATAATATAATGAAAAGATTGTTAATCTGCATAAACAAAAAGAGTAAGAATGCAGAAGATAGAAAATTAATGTTGTCAGCTATGTTTTGGAAGCTGGGGGGTTGTGGGGGATAAAAGAAAGAAAGAAAAACTGTTGTATCCCATTTCCTTGAACATTCATGGAATTTCAATAAAATAATGACAAGATTGTGAATCTGCATAAAGAAAAAGAGTATGAAGGCAGAAGATACAATATTATGTTGTCAACCATGATTTGGAAGCTGGGGGGGGTGGGGGATGAAAGAAAGAAAGAAAAACTGTTGTATCCCATTTCCTTGAACATTCATGGAAATTTCAATACAATAATAAAAAGATTGTTAATCTGCATAAAGAAAAAGAGTAAGAATGCAGAAGATAGAAAATTAATGTTGTAAGCCATGTTTCGGAAGCTGGGGGTTGTGGGGGATAAAAGAAAGAAAGAAAAACTGTTGTATCCCATTTCCTTGAACATTCATGGAAATTTCAATAAAATGAGAAAAAGATTGTTAATCTGCATAAAGTAAAAGTGTAAGAATGCAGAAGATTGAATATTAATGTTGTCAACCATGATTTGGAAGATGGCGGGGGTGCTGGATAAAAGAAAGAAAGAAAAACTGTTGTATCCCATGTCCTTGAACATAGAAGGAAATTTCAATAAAGTAATAAAAAGATTGTTAATCTGTATAAAGAAAAAGTGTAAGAATGCAGAAGATAGAATATTAATGTTTTCAACCATGATTTGGAAGCTGGTGGGGAGTGGGGGATAAAAGAATGAAAGAAAAAGAGTTCTATACCATTTCCTTGAACATTCATGGAAAGTTCAATAAAATAATAAAAAGATTGGTAATCTGCATAAAGAAAAAGAGTAAGAATGCAGAAGATATAATATTAATGTTGTCAACCATGATTTTGACGCTGGGGGGGTGGGGGATAAAAGAAAGAAAGAAAAACTGTTGCCTCCCATTTCCTTGAACATTCATGGAAATTTCAATAAAACAATAAAAAGATTGCTAATCTGCATAAAGAAAAAGAGTAAGAATGCAGAAGATGGAATATTAATGTTGTCAACCATGATTTGGAAGCCGGGGGGTGGGGGATAAAAAAAGAAAGAAAAACTGTTGTATCCCATTTCCGTGAACACTCATGGAAATTTCAATAAAATAATAAAAAGATTGTTAGTCTGCATAAAGAAAAAGTGTAAGAATGCCGAAGATTGAATATTAATGTTGTCAACCATGATTTGGAAGGTGGGGGGTGGTGGGGGATAAAAGAAAGAAAGAAGAACTGTTGTATACCATTTCCTTGAACATTCATGGAAATTTCAATAAAATAATAAAAAGATTGGTAATCTGCATAAAGAAAAAGAGTAAGAATGCAGAACATAGAATATTAATGTTTTCAACCATGATTTGGAAGCTGGGTTCGCTGGAGGATAAAAGAAAGAAAGAAAAACTGCTGTATCCCATTTACTGGAACATTCATGGAAATTTCAATAAAATAATAAAAAGATTATTAATCTGCATAAAGAAAAAGAGTAAGAATGCAGAAGATAGAATATTAATGTAGTCAACCATGATTTGTAAACTGGGGGGGAGTGGGGGATAAAAGTAAGAAAGAAAAACCGTTGTATACCATTTCCTTGAACATTCATGGAAAGTTCAATAAAATAATAAAAAGATTGGTAATCTGCATAAAGAAAAAGAATAAGAATGCAGAAGATAGAATATTAATGTTGTCAACCATGATTTGGAAGCTTGGAGCGTGGGGGATAAAAGAAAGAAAGAGAAATTGTTGTATCCCATTTACTTGAAGATTCATGGAATTTCAATAAAATAATGACAAGATTGTGAATCTGCATAAAGAAAAAGAGTATGAAGGCAGAAGATACAATATTATGTTGTCAACCATGATTTGGAAGCCGGGGGGGGGGGGTGAGGGATGAAAGAAAGAAAGAAAAACTGTTGTATACCATTTCCTTGAACATTCATGGAAATTTCAATAAAATAATAAAAAGATTGGTAATCTGCATAAAGAAAAAGTGTAAGAATGCAGAAGATAGATTATTAATCTTGTCAACCATGATTTGGAAGCTTGGGGTGGTGGGGGATAAAAGAAAGATAGAGAAATTGCTGTATCCCAATCCCTTGAACATTCATGAAATATCAATTATATAATGAAAAATTGTTAATCTGCATAAAGATAAAGAGTAAGAAGGCAGAAGATAGAATATTATGTTGTCAACCATGATTTGGACACTGGGGGGGTGGGGGATAAAAGAAAGAAAGAAAAACTGTTGTATGCCATTTCCTTGAACATTCATGGAAATTTCAATAAAATAATAAAAGATTGTTAATCTGCATAAAGAAAAACAGTAAGAATGCAGAATATAGAATATTAATGTTTTCAATCATGATTTGGAAGCTGAGGGGGTGAGGGATAAAAGAATGAAAGAAAAACTGTTGTATCCCATTTCCTTGAACATTCATGGAAATTTCAATAAAACAATAAAGAGATTGTTAATCTGCATAAAGAAAAAGAGTAAGAATGCAGAAGATAGAATATTAATGTTGTCAACCATGATTTGGAAGCTGGGGGCGCTAGAGGATAAAAGAAAGAAAGAAAAACTGTTGTATCCCATTTACTGGAACATTCATGGAAATTTCAATAAAATAAGAAAAAGATTGTTAATCTGCATAAAGTAAAAGTGTAAGAATGCAGAAGATTGAATATTAATGTTGTCAACCAAGATTTGGAAGATGGCAGGGGTGCTGGATAAAAGAAAGAAAGAAAAACTGTTGTATCCCATTTCCTTGAACATTCATGGAAATTTCAATAAAATAATAAAAAGATTGTTAATCTGCATAAAGAAAAAGTGTAAGAATGCAGAAGATAGAATATTAATGTTGTCAACCATGATTTGGAAGCTGGGGTCGCTGGAGGATAAAAGAAAGAAAGAAAAACTGCTGTATCCCATTTACTGGAACATTCATGGAAATTTCAATAAAATAATAAAAAGATTGTTAATCTGCATAAAGAAAAAGAGTAAGAATGCAGAAGATAGAATATTAATGTTGTCAACCATGATTTGGAAGCTGGGGTCGCTGGGGGATAAAAGAAAGAAAGAAAAACTGCTGTATCCCATTTACTGGAACATTCATGGAAATTTCAATAAAATAATAAAAAGATTGTTAATCTGCATAAAGAAAAAGAGTAAGAATGCAGAAGATAGAATATTAATGTTGTCAACCATGATTTGTAAACTGGGGGGGAGTGGGGGATAAAAGTAAGAAAGAAAAACCGTTGTATACCATTTCCTTGAACATTCATGGAAAGTTCAATAAAATAATAAAAAGATTGGTAATCTGCATAAAGAAAAAGAATAAGAATGCAGAAGATAGAATATTAATGTTGTCAACCATGATTTGGAAGCTTGGGGAGTGGGGGATAAAAGAAAGAAAGAGAAAATGTTGTATCCCATTTCCTTGAACATTCATGAAATTTCAATAAAATAATGACAAGATTGTTAAATGCATAAAGAAAAAGAGTATGAAGGCAGAAGATAGAATATTATGTTGTCAACCATGATTTGGTAGTTGGGGGGGGGGATGAAAGAAAGAAAGAAAAACTGTTGTATCCCATTTCCTTGAATATTCATGGAAATTTCAATAAAATAATAAAAAGATTGTTCATCTGCATAAAGAAAAAGTGTAAGAATGCAGAAGATAGACTATTAGTGTTGTGAACCATGATTTGGAAGCTTGGGGGGTGGGGGATAAAAGAAAGAAAGAAAAACTCTTGTGTCACATTTCTATGAACATTCATTGAAATTTCAATAAAATAATAAAGAGATTCTTAATCTGCATAGAGAAAAAGAGTAAGAATGCAGAAGATAGAATATTAATGTTGTCAACCATGATTTTGAAGCTGACGGGGGTGGGGGATAAAAGAAAGAAAGAAACACTGTTGTATCCCATTTCCTTGAACATTCATGGAAAGTTCAATAAGATAATTAAAAGTTTGGTAATCTGCATAAAGAAAAAGAATAAGAATGCAGGAGATAGAATGTTAATGTTGTCAACCATGATTTGGAAGCTGGTGGGGGTGGGGGATAAAAGAAAGAAAGAAAAACTTTTTTATCCCATTTCCTTGAACATTCATGGAAATTTCAATACAATAATAAAAAGATTGTTAATCTGCATAAACAAAAAGTGTAAGAATGCAGAAGATAGAATATTAATGTTGTCAACCATGATTTGTAAACTGGGGGGGAGTGGGGGATAAAAGAAAGAAAGAGAAACTGTTGTATACCATTTCCTTGAACATTCATGGAAAGTTCAATAAAATAATAAAAAGATTGGTAATCTGCATAAAGAAAAAGAGTATGAAGGCAGAAGATAGAATATTATGTTTTCAACCACGATTTGGAAGCTGGGGGGGGGTGGGGGATGAAAGAAAGAAAGAAAAACTGTTGTATCCCATTTCTTGAACATTCATGGAAATTTCAGTAAAATAATAAAAAGATTGTTATTCTGCATAAAGAAAAAGAGTAAGAATGCAGAAGATAGATTATTAATCTTGTCAACCATGATTTGGAAGCTTGGGGTGGTGGGGGATAAAAGAAAGATAGAGAAATTGCTGTATCGCAATCCCTTGAACATTCATGAAATCTCAATAATATAATGAAAATATTGTTAATCTGCATAAAGATAAAGAGTAAGAAGGCAGAAGATAGAATATTATGTTGTCAACCATGATTTGGACACTGGGGGGGTGGGGGATAATAGAAAGAAAGAAAAACTGTTGTATGCCATTTACTTGAACATTCATGGAAATTTCAATAAAATAATAAAAGATTGTTAATCTGCATAAAGAAAAACAGTAAGAATGCAGAATATAGAATATTAATGTTTTCAATCATGATTTGGAAGCTGAGGGGGTGAGGGATAAAAGAATGAAAGAAAAACTGTTGTATCCCTTTCCTTGAACATTTATGGAAATTACAATAAAACAATAAAAAGATTGTTAATCTGCATAAAGAAAAAGAGTAAGAATGCTGAAGATAGAATATTAATGTTGTCAACCATGATTTGGAAGCTGGGGGCGCTGGAGGATAAAAGAAAGAAAGAAAAACTGTTGTATCCCATTTACTGGAACATTCATGGAAATTTCAATAAAATAAGAAAAAGATTGTTAATCTGCATAAAGTAAAAGTGTAAGAATGCAGAAGATTGAATATTAATGTTGTCAACCATGATTTGTATACTGGGGGGGAGTGGGGGATAAAAGTAAGAAAGAAAAACAGTTGTATACCATTTCCTTGAACATTCATGGAAAGTTCAATAAAATAATAAAAAGATTGGTAATCTGCATAAAGAAAAAGAAGAAGAATGCAGAAGATAGAATATTAATGTTGTCAACCATGATTTGGAAGCTTGGAGCGTGGGGGATAAAAGAAAGAAAGAGAAATTGTTGTATCCCATTTCCTTGAACATTCATGGAATTTCAATAAAATAATGACAAGATTGTGAATCTGCATAAAGAAAAAGAGTATGAAGGCAGAAGATACAATATTATGTTGTCAACCATGATTTGGAAGCTGGGGGGGGTGAGGGATGAAAGAAAGAAAGAAAAACTGTTGTATTCCATTTCCTTGAACATTCATGGAAATTTCAATACAATAATAAAAAGATTGTTAATCTGCATAAAGAAAAAGAGTAAGAATGCAGAAGATAGAAAATTAATGTTGTCAGCCATGTTTTGGAACCTGGGGGGTTGTGGGGGATAAAAGAAAGAAAGAAAAACTGTTGTATCCCATTTCCTTGAACATTCATGGAAATTTCAATAAAATAAGAAAAAGATTGTTAATCTGCATAAAGTAAAAGTGTAAGAATGCAGAAGATTGAATATTAATGTTGTCAACCATGATTTGGAAGATGGCGGGGGTGCTGGATAAAAGAAAGAAAGAAAAACTGTTGTATCACATGTCCTTGAACATTGATGGAAATTTCAATAAAATAATAAAAAGATTGTTAATCTGTATAAAGAAAAACTGTAAGAATGCAGAAGATAGAATATTAATGTTTTCAACCATGATTTGGAAGGTGGGGGGTGGTGGGGGATAAAAGAAAGAAAGAAAAACTGTTGTATACCATTTCCTTGAACATTCATGGAAATTTCAATAAAATAATAAAAAGATTGGTAATCTGCATAAAGAAAAAGAGTAAGAATGCAGAAGATAGAATATTAATGTTGTCAACCATGATTTGGAAGCTTGGGGAGTGGGGGATCAAAGAAAGAAAGAGAAAATGTTGTATCCCATTTCCTTGAACATTCATGAAATTTCAATAAAATAATGACAAGATTGTTAAATGCTTAAAGAAAAAGAGTATGAAGACAGAAGATAGAATATTACGTTGTCAACCATGATTTGGAAGCTGGGTGGGGGTGGGGGATGAAAGAAAGAAAGAAAAACTGTTGTATCCCATTTCCTTGAACATTCATGGAAATTTCAATACAATAATAAAAAGATTGTTTATCTGCATAAAGAAAAAGTGTAAGAATGCAGAAGATAAAATATTAATGTTGTCAACCATGATTTGGAAGCTGGGGGAGGTGGGGGATAAAAGAAAGAAAGAAAAACTGTTGTATCCCATTTCCTTGAACATTCATGGAAATTTCAATAAAATAATAAAAAGATTGTTCATATGCATAAAGAAAAAGTGTAAGAATGCAGAAGATAGAATATTAGTGTTGTGAACCATGATTTGGAAGCTTGGGGAGTGGGGGATAAAAGAAAGAAAGAAAAACTCTTGTGTCACATTTCTATGAACATTCATTGAAATTTCAATAAAATAATAAAGAGATTCTTAATCTGCATAGAGAAAAAGAGTAAGAATGCAGAAGATAGAATGTTAATGTTGTCAACCATGATTTTGAAGCTGACGGGGGTGGGTGATAAAAGAAAGAAAGAGAAATTGTTGTATCCCATTTCCTTGAACATTCATGAAATTTCAATAAAATAATGACAAGATTGTGAATCTGCATAAAGAAAAAGAGTATGAAGGCAGAAGATAGAATATTATGTTGTCAACCATGATTTGGAAGCTGCGGGGGGGTGGGGGATGAAAGAAAGAAAGAAAAACTGTTGTATCCCATTTCCTAGAACATTCATTGAAATTTCAATAAAATAATAAGTAGATTGTTAATCTGCATAAAGAAAAAGTGTAAGAATGCAGAAGATAGAATATTAATGTTTTCAACCAAGATTTGGAAGCTGGGGGGGAGTGGTGGGTAAAAGAAAGAAAGAAAAACTGTTGTATACCATTTCCTTGAACATTCATGGAAGTTTCAGTAAAATAATAAAAAGATTGTTATTCTGCATAAAGAAAAAGAGTAAGAATGCAGAAGATAGATTATTAATCTTGTCAACCATGATTTGGAAGCTTGGGGTGGTGGGGGATAAAAGAAAGATAGAGAAATTGCTGTATCCCAATCCCTTGAACAACCATGAAATATCAATAATATAATGAAAAGATTGTTAATCTGCATAAACAAAAAGAGTAAGAATGCAGAAGATAGAAAATTAATGTTGTCAGCTATGTTTTGGAAGCTGGGGGGTTGTGGGGGATAAAAGAAAGAAAGAAAAACTGTTGTATCCCATTTCCTTGAACATTCATGGAATTTCAATAAAATAATGACAAGATTGTGAATCTGCATAAAGAAAAAGAGTATGAAGGCAGAAGATACAATATTATGTTGTCAACCATGATTTGGAAGCTGGGGGGGGGTGGGGGATGAAAGAAAGAAAGAAAAACTGTTGTATCCCATTTCCTTGAACATTCATGGAAATTTCAATACAATAATAAAAAGATTGTTAATCTGCATAAAGAAAAAGAGTAAGAATGCAGAAGATAGAAAATTAATGTTGTAAGCCATGTTTCGGAAGCTGGGGGTTGTGGGGGATAAAAGAAAGAAAGAAAAACTGTTGTATCCCATTTCCTTGAACATTCATGGAAATTTCAATAAAATGAGAAAAAGATTGTTAATCTGCATAAAGTAAAAGTGTAAGAATGCAGAAGATTGAATATTAATGTTGTCAACCATGATTTGGAAGATGGCGGGGGTGCTGGATAAAAGAAAGAAAGAAAAACTGTTGTATCCCATGTCCTTGAACATAGAAGGAAATTTCAATAAAGTAATAAAAAGATTGTTAATCTGTATAAAGAAAAAGTGTAAGAATGCAGAAGATAGAATATTAATGTTTTCAACCATGATTTGGAAGCTGGTGGGGAGTGGGGGATAAAAGAATGAAAGAAAAAGAGTTCTATACCATTTCCTTGAACATTCATGGAAAGTTCAATAAAATAATAAAAAGATTGGTAATCTGCATAAAGAAAAAGAGTAAGAATGCAGAAGATATAATATTAATGTTGTCAACCATGATTTTGACGCTGGGGGGGTGGGGGATAAAAGAAAGAAAGAAAAACTGTTGCCTCCCATTTCCTTGAACATTCATGGAAATTTCAATAAAACAATAAAAAGATTGCTAATCTGCATAAAGAAAAAGAGTAAGAATGCAGAAGATGGAATATTAATGTTGTCAACCATGATTTGGAAGCCGGGGGGTGGGGGATAAAAAAAGAAAGAAAAACTGTTGTATCCCATTTCCGTGAACACTCATGGAAATTTCAATAAAATAATAAAAAGATTGTTAGTCTGCATAAAGAAAAAGTGTAAGAATGCCGAAGATTGAATATTAATGTTGTCAACCATGATTTGGAAGGTGGGGGGTGGTGGGGGATAAAAGAAAGAAAGAAGAACTGTTGTATACCATTTCCTTGAACATTCATGGAAATTTCAATAAAATAATAAAAAGATTGGTAATCTGCATAAAGAAAAAGAGTAAGAATGCAGAACATAGAATATTAATGTTTTCAACCATGATTTGGAAGCTGGGTTCGCTGGAGGATAAAAGAAAGAAAGAAAAACTGCTGTATCCCATTTACTGGAACATTCATGGAAATTTCAATAAAATAATAAAAAGATTATTAATCTGCATAAAGAAAAAGAGTAAGAATGCAGAAGATAGAATATTAATGTAGTCAACCATGATTTGTAAACTGGGGGGGAGTGGGGGATAAAAGTAAGAAAGAAAAACCGTTGTATACCATTTCCTTGAACATTCATGGAAAGTTCAATAAAATAATAAAAAGATTGGTAATCTGCATAAAGAAAAAGAATAAGAATGCAGAAGATAGAATATTAATGTTGTCAACCATGATTTGGAAGCTTGGAGCGTGGGGGATAAAAGAAAGAAAGAGAAATTGTTGTATCCCATTTACTTGAAGATTCATGGAATTTCAATAAAATAATGACAAGATTGTGAATCTGCATAAAGAAAAAGAGGATGAAGGCAGAAGATACAATATTATGTTGTCAACCATGATTTGGAAGCCGGGGGGGGGGGTGAGGGATGAAAGAAAGAAAGAAAAACTGTTGTATACCATTTCCTTGAACATTCATGGAAATTTCAATAAAATAATAAAAAGATTGGTAATCTGCATAAAGAAAAAGTGTAAGAATGCAGAAGATAGATTATTAATCTTGTCAACCATGATTTGGAAGCTTGGGGTGGTGGGGGATAAAAGAAAGATAGAGAAATTGCTGTATCCCAATCCCTTGAACATTCATGAAATATCAATTATATAATGAAAAATTGTTAATCTGCATAAAGATAAAGAGTAAGAAGGCAGAAGATAGAATATTATGTTGTCAACCATGATTTGGACACTGGGGGGGTGGGGGATAAAAGAAAGAAAGAAAAACTGTTGTATGCCATTTCCTTGAACATTCATGGAAATTTCAATAAAATAATAAAAGATTGTTAATCTGCATAAAGAAAAACAGTAAGAATGCAGAATATAGAATATTAATGTTTTCAATCATGATTTGGAAGCTGAGGGGGTGAGGGATAAAAGAATGAAAGAAAAACTGTTGTATCCCATTTCCTTGAACATTCATGGAAATTTCAATAAAACAATAAAGAGATTGTTAATCTGCATAAAGAAAAAGAGTAAGAATGCAGAAGATAGAATATTAATGTTGTCAACCATGATTTGGAAGCTGGGGGCGCTAGAGGATAAAAGAAAGAAAGAAAAACTGTTGTATCCCATTTACTGGAACATTCATGGAAATTTCAATAAAATAAGAAAAAGATTGTTAATCTGCATAAAGTAAAAGTGTAAGAATGCAGAAGATTGAATATTAATGTTGTCAACCAATATTTGGAAGATGGCAGGGGTGCTGGATAAAAGAAAGAAAGAAAAACTGTTGTATCCCATTTCCTTGAACATTCATGGAAATTTCAATAAAATAATAAAAAGATTGTTAATCTGCATAAAGAAAAAGTGTAAGAATGCAGAAGATAGAATATTAATGTTGTCAACCATGATTTGGAAGCTGGGGTCGCTGGAGGATAAAAGAAAGAAAGAAAAACTGCTGTATCCCATTTACTGGAACATTCATGGAAATTTCAATAAAATAATAAAAAGATTGTTAATCTGCATAAAGAAAAAGAGTAAGAATGCAGAAGATAGAATATTAATGTTGTCAACCATGATTTGGAAGCTGGGGTCGCTGGGGGATAAAAGAAAGAAAGAAAAACTGCTGTATCCCATTTACTGGAACATTCATGGAAATTTCAATAAAATAATAAAAAGATTGTTAATCTGCATAAAGAAAAAGAGTAAGAATGCAGAAGATAGAATATTAATGTTGTCAACCATGATTTGTAAACTGGGGGGGAGTGGGGGATAAAAGTAAGAAAGAAAAACCGTTGTATACCATTTCCTTGAACATTCATGGAAAGTTCAATAAAATAATAAAAAGATTGGTAATCTGCATAAAGAAAAAGAATAAGAATGCAGAAGATAGAATATTAATGTTGTCAACCATGATTTGGAAGCTTGGAGCGTGGGGTATAAAAGTAAGAAAGAGAAATTGTATCCCATTTCCTTGAACATTCATGGAATTTCAATAAAATAATGACAAGATTGTGAATCTGCATAAAGAAAAAGAGTATGAAGGGAGAAGATACAATATTATGTTGTCAACCATGATTTGGAAGCTGGGGGGGGTGGGGGATGAAAGAAAGAAAGAAAAACTGTTGTATCCCATTTCCTTGAACATTCATGGAAATTTCAATACAATAATAAAAAGATTGTTAATCTGCATAAAGAAAAAGAGTAAGAATGCAGAAGATAGAAAATTAATGTTGTCAGCCTTGTTTTGGAAGCTGGGGGGTTGTGGGGGATAAAAGAAAGAAAGAAAAACTGTTGTATCCCATTTCCTTGAACATTCATGGAAATTTCAATAAAATGAGAAAAAGATTGTTAATCTGCATAAAGTAAAAGTGTAAGAATGCAGAAGATTGAATATTAATGTTGTCAACCATGATTTGGAAGATGGCGGGGGTGCTGGATAAAAGAAAGAAAGAAAAACTGTTGTATCCCATGTCCTTGAACATTGAAGGAAATTTCAATAAAGTAATAAAAAGATTGTTAATCTGTATAAAGAAAAAGTGTAAGAATGCAGAAGATAGAATATTAATGTTTTCAACCATGATTTGGAAGCTGGGGGGGAGTGGGGGATAAAAGAATGAAAGAAAAAGTGTTCTATACCATTTCCTTGAACATTCATGGAAAGTTCAATAAAATAATAAAAAGATTGGTAATCTGCATAAAGAAAAAGATTAAGAATGCAGAAGATAGAATATTAATGTTGTCAACCATGATTTTGACGCTGGGGGGGTGGGAGATAAAAGAAAGAAAGAAAAACTGCTGTATCCCATTTACTGGAACATTCATGGAAATTTCAATAAAATAATAAAAAGATTGATAATCTGCATAAAGAAAAAGAGTAAGAATGCAGAAGATAGAATATTAATGTTGTCAACCATGATTTGTAAACTGGGGGGGAGTGGGGGATAAAAGTAAGAAAGAAAAACCGTTGTATACCATTTCCTTGAACATTCATGGAAAGTTCAATAAAATAATAAAAAGATTGGTAATCTGCATAAAGAAAAAGAATAAGAATGCAGAAGATAGAATATTAATGTTGTCAACCATGATTTGGAAGCTTGGAGCGTGGGGTATAAAAGTAAGAAAGAGAAATTGTTGTATCCCATTTCCTTGAACATTCATGGAATTTCAATAAAATAATGACAAGATTGTGAATCTGCATAAAGAAAAAGAGTATGAAGGCAGAAGATACAATATTATGTTGTCAACCATGATTTGGAAGCTGGGGGGGGTGGGGGATGAAAGAAAGAAAGAAAAACTGTTGTATCCCATTTCCTTGAACATTCATGGAAATTTCAATACAATAATAAAAAGATTGTTTATCTGCATAAAGAAAAAGTGTAAGAATGCAGAAGATAAAATATTAATGTTGTCAACCATGATTTGGAAGCTGGGGGAGGTGGGGGATAAAAGAAAGAAAGAAAAACTGTTGTATCCCATTTCCTTGAACATTCATGGAAATTTCAATAAAATAATAAAAAGATTGTTCATATGCATAAAGAAAAAGTGTAAGAATGCAGAAGATAGAATATTAGTGTTGTGAACCATGATTTGGAAGCTTGGGGAGTGGGGGATAAAAGAAAGAAAGAAAAACTCTTGTGTCACATTTCTATGAACATTCATTGAAATTTCAATAAAATAATAAAGAGATTCTTAATCTGCATAGAGAAAAAGAGTAAGAATGCAGAAGATAGAATGTTAATGTTGTCAACCATGATTTTGAAGCTGACGGGGGTGGGTGATAAAAGAAAGAAAGAGAAATTGTTGTATCCCATTTCCTTGAACATTCATGAAATTTCAATAAAATAATGACAAGATTGTGAATCTGCATAAAGAAAAAGAGTATGAAGGCAGAAGATAGAATATTATGTTGTCAACCATGATTTGGAAGCTGCGGGGGGGTGGGGGATGAAAGAAAGAAAGAAAAACTGTTGTATCCCATTTCCTAGAACATTCATTGAAATTTCAATAAAATAATAAGTAGATTGTTAATCTGCATAAAGAAAAAGTGTAAGAATGCAGAAGATAGAATATTAATGTTTTCAACCAAGATTTGGAAGCTGGGGGGGAGTGGTGGGTAAAAGAAAGAAAGAAAAACTGTTGTATACCATTTCCTTGAACATTCATGGAAGTTTCAGTAAAATAATAAAAAGATTGTTATTCTGCATAAAGAAAAAGAGTAAGAATGCAGAAGATAGATTATTAATCTTGTCAACCATGATTTGGAAGCTTGGGGTGGTGGGGGATAAAAGAAAGATAGAGAAATTGCTGTATCCCAATCCCTTGAACAACCATGAAATATCAATAATATAATGAAAAGATTGTTAATCTGCATAAACAAAAAGAGTAAGAATGCAGAAGATAGAAAATTAATGTTGTCAGCTATGTTTTGGAAGCTGGGGGGTTGTGGGGGATAAAAGAAAGAAAGAAAAACTGTTGTATCCCATTTCCTTGAACATTCATGGAATTTCAATAAAATAATGACAAGATTGTGAATCTGCATAAAGAAAAAGAGTATGAAGGCAGAAGATACAATATTATGTTGTCAACCATGATTTGGAAGCTGGGGGGGGTGGGGGATGAAAGAAAGAAAGAAAAACTGTTGTATCCCATTTCCTTGAACATTCATGGAAATTTCAATACAATAATAAAAAGATTGTTAATCTGCATAAAGAAAAAGAGTAAGAATGCAGAAGATAGAAAATTAATGTTGTAAGCCATGTTTCGGAAGCTGGGGGTTGTGGGGGATAAAAGAAAGAAAGAAAAACTGTTGTATCCCATTTCCTTGAACATTCATGGAAATTTCAATACAATAATAAAAAGATTGTTAATCTGCATAAAGAAAAAGAGTAAGAATGCAGAAGATAGAAAATTAATGTTGTCAGCCTTGTTTTGGAAGCAGGGGGGTTGTGGGGGATACAAGAAAGAAAGAAAAACTGTTGTATCCCATTTCCTTGAACATTCATGGAAATTTCAATAAAATGAGAAAAAGATTGTTAATCTGCATAAAGTAAAAGTGTAAGAATGCAGAAGATTGAATATTAATGTTGTCAACCATGATTTGGAAGATGGCGGGGGTGCTGGATAAAAGAAAGAAAGAAAAACTGTTGTATCCCATGTCCTTGAACATTGAAGGAAATTTCAATAAAGTAATAAAAAGATTGTTAATCTGTATAAAGAAAAAGTGTAAGAATGCAGAAGATAGAATATTAATGTTTTCAACCATGATTTGGAAGCTGGGGGGGAGTGGGGGATAAAAGAATGAAAGAAAAAGTGTTCTATACCATTTCCTTGAACATTCATGGAAAGTTCAATAAAATAATAAAAAGATTGGTAATCTGCATAAAGAAAAAGATTAAGAATGCAGAAGATAGAATATTAATGTTGTCAACCATGATTTTGACGCTGGGGGGGTGGGAGATAAAAGAAAGAAAGAAAAACTGCTGTATCCCATTTACTGGAACATTCATGGAAATTTCAATAAAATAATAAAAAGATTGATAATCTGCATAAAGAAAAAGAGTAAGAATGCAGAAGATAGAATATTAATGTTGTCAACCATGATTTGTAAACTGGGGGGGAGTGGGGGATAAAAGTAAGAAAGAAAAACCGTTGTATACCATTTCCTTGAACATTCATGGAAAGTTCAATAAAATAATAAAAAGATTGGTAATCTGCATAAAGAAAAAGAATAAGAATGCAGAAGATAGAATATTAATGTTGTCAACCATGATTTGGAAGCTTGGAGCGTGGGGTATAAAAGTAAGAAAGAGAAATTGTTGTATCCCATTTCCTTGAACATTCATGGAATTTCAATAAAATAATGACAAGATTGTGAATCTGCATAAAGAAAAAGAGTATGAAGGCAGAAGATACAATATTATGTTGTCAACCATGATTTGGAAGCTGGGGGGGGTGGGGGATGAAAGAAAGAAAGAAAAACTGTTGTATCCCATTTCCTTGAACATTCATGGAAATTTCAATACAATAATAAAAAGATTGTTTATCTGCATAAAGAAAAAGTGTAAGAATGCAGAAGATAAAATATTAATGTTGTCAACCATGATTTGGAAGCTGGGGGAGGTGGGGGATAAAAGAAAGAAAGAAAAACTGTTGTATCCCATTTCCTTGAACATTCATGGAAATTTCAATAAAATAATAAAAAGATTGTTCATATGCATAAAGAAAAAGTGTAAGAATGCAGAAGATAGAATATTAGTGTTGTGAACCATGATTTGGAAGCTTGGGGAGTGGGGGATAAAAGAAAGAAAGAAAAACTCTTGTGTCACATTTCTATGAACATTCATTGAAATTTCAATAAAATAATAAAGAGATTCTTAATCTGCATAGAGAAAAAGAGTAAGAATGCAGAAGATAGAATGTTAATGTTGTCAACCATGATTTTGAAGCTGACGGGGGTGGGTGATAAAAGAAAGAAAGAGAAATTGTTGTATCCCATTTCCTTGAACATTCATGAAATTTCAATAAAATAATGACAAGATTGTGAATCTGCATAAAGAAAAAGAGTATGAAGGCAGAAGATAGAATATTATGTTGTCAACCATGATTTGGAAGCTGCGGGGGGGTGGGGGATGAAAGAAAGAAAGAAAAACTGTTGTATCCCATTTCCTAGAACATTCATTGAAATTTCAATAAAATAATAAGTAGATTGTTAATCTGCATAAAGAAAAAGTGTAAGAATGCAGAAGATAGAATATTAATGTTTTCAACCAAGATTTGGAAGCTGGGGGGGAGTGGTGGGTAAAAGAAAGAAAGAAAAACTGTTGTATACCATTTCCTTGAACATTCATGGAAGTTTCAGTAAAATAATAAAAAGATTGTTATTCTGCATAAAGAAAAAGAGTAAGAATGCAGAAGATAGATTATTAATCTTGTCAACCATGATTTGGAAGCTTGGGGTGGTGGGGGATAAAAGAAAGATAGAGAAATTGCTGTATCCCAATCCCTTGAACAACCATGAAATATCAATAATATAATGAAAAGATTGTTAATCTGCATAAACAAAAAGAGTAAGAATGCAGAAGATAGAAAATTAATGTTGTCAGCTATGTTTTGGAAGCTGGGGGGTTGTGGGGGATAAAAGAAAGAAAGAAAAACTGTTGTATCCCATTTCCTTGAACATTCATGGAATTTCAATAAAATAATGACAAGATTGTGAATCTGCATAAAGAAAAAGAGTATGAAGGCAGAAGATACAATATTATGTTGTCAACCATGATTTGGAAGCTGGGGGGGGGTGGGGGATGAAAGAAAGAAAGAAAAACTGTTGTATCCCATTTCCTTGAACATTCATGGAAATTTCAATACAATAATAAAAAGATTGTTAATCTGCATAAAGAAAAAGAGTAAGAATGCAGAAGATAGAAAATTAATGTTGTAAGCCATGTTTCGGAAGCTGGGGGTTGTGGGGGATAAAAGAAAGAAAGAAAAACTGTTGTATCCCATTTCCTTGAACATTCATGGAAATTTCAATAAAATGAGAAAAAGATTGTTAATCTGCATAAAGTAAAAGTGTAAGAATGCAGAAGATTGAATATTAATGTTGTCAACCATGATTTGGAAGATGGCGGGGGTGCTGGATAAAAGAAAGAAAGAAAAACTGTTGTATCCCATGTCCTTGAACATAGAAGGAAATTTCAATAAAGTAATAAAAAGATTGTTAATCTGTATAAAGAAAAAGTGTAAGAATGCAGAAGATAGAATATTAATGTTTTCAACCATGATTTGGAAGCTGGTGGGGAGTGGGGGATAAAAGAATGAAAGAAAAAGAGTTCTATACCATTTCCTTGAACATTCATGGAAAGTTCAATAAAATAATAAAAAGATTGGTAATCTGCATAAAGAAAAAGAGTAAGAATGCAGAAGATATAATATTAATGTTGTCAACCATGATTTTGACGCTGGGGGGGTGGGGGATAAAAGAAAGAAAGAAAAACTGTTGCCTCCCATTTCCTTGAACATTCATGGAAATTTCAATAAAACAATAAAAAGATTGCTAATCTGCATAAAGAAAAAGAGTAAGAATGCAGAAGATGGAATATTAATGTTGTCAACCATGATTTGGAAGCCGGGGGGTGGGGGATAAAAAAAGAAAGAAAAACTGTTGTATCCCATTTCCGTGAACACTCATGGAAATTTCAATAAAATAATAAAAAGATTGTTAGTCTGCATAAAGAAAAAGTGTAAGAATGCCGAAGATTGAATATTAATGTTGTCAACCATGATTTGGAAGGTGGGGGGTGGTGGGGGATAAAAGAAAGAAAGAAGAACTGTTGTATACCATTTCCTTGAACATTCATGGAAATTTCAATAAAATAATAAAAAGATTGGTAATCTGCATAAAGAAAAAGAGTAAGAATGCAGAACATAGAATATTAATGTTTTCAACCATGATTTGGAAGCTGGGTTCGCTGGAGGATAAAAGAAAGAAAGAAAAACTGCTGTATCCCATTTACTGGAACATTCATGGAAATTTCAATAAAATAATAAAAAGATTATTAATCTGCATAAAGAAAAAGAGTAAGAATGCAGAAGATAGAATATTAATGTAGTCAACCATGATTTGTAAACTGGGGGGGAGTGGGGGATAAAAGTAAGAAAGAAAAACCGTTGTATACCATTTCCTTGAACATTCATGGAAAGTTCAATAAAATAATAAAAAGATTGGTAATCTGCATAAAGAAAAAGAATAAGAATGCAGAAGATAGAATATTAATGTTGTCAACCATGATTTGGAAGCTTGGAGCGTGGGGGATAAAAGAAAGAAAGAGAAATTGTTGTATCCCATTTACTTGAAGATTCATGGAATTTCAATAAAATAATGACAAGATTGTGAATCTGCATAAAGAAAAAGAGTATGAAGGCAGAAGATACAATATTATGTTGTCAACCATGATTTGGAAGCCGGGGGGGGGGGTGAGGGATGAAAGAAAGAAAGAAAAACTGTTGTATACCATTTCCTTGAACATTCATGGAAATTTCAATAAAATAATAAAAAGATTGGTAATCTGCATAAAGAAAAAGTGTAAGAATGCAGAAGATAGATTATTAATCTTGTCAACCATGATTTGGAAGCTTGGGGTGGTGGGGGATAAAAGAAAGATAGAGAAATTGCTGTATCCCAATCCCTTGAACATTCATGAAATATCAATAATATAATGAAAAATTGTTAATCTGCATAAAGATAAAGAGTAAGAAGGCAGAAGATAGAATATTATGTTGTCAACCATGATTTGGACACTGGGGGGGTGGGGGATAAAAGAAAGAAAGAAAAACTGTTGTATGCCATTTCCTTGAACATTCATGGAAATTTCAATAAAATAATAAAAGATTGTTAATCTGCATAAAGAAAAACAGTAAGAATGCAGAATATAGAATATTAATGTTTTCAATCATGATTTGGAAGCTGAGGGGGTGAGGGATAAAAGAATGAAAGAAAAACTGTTGTATCCCATTTCCTTGAACATTCATGGAAATTTCAATAAAACAATAAAGAGATTGTTAATCTGCATAAAGAAAAAGAGTAAGAATGCAGAAGATAGAATATTAATGTTGTCAACCATGATTTGGAAGCTGGGGGCGCTAGAGGATAAAAGAAAGAAAGAAAAACTGTTGTATCCCATTTACTGGAACATTCATGGAAATTTCAATAAAATAAGAAAAAGATTGTTAATCTGCATAAAGTAAAAGTGTAAGAATGCAGAAGATAGAATATTAATGTTGTCAACCATGATTTGGAAGCTTGGAGCGTGGGGTATAAAAGTAAGAAAGAGAAATTGTTGTATCCCATTTCCTTGAACATTCATGGAATTTCAATAAAATAATGACAAGATTGTGAATCTGCATAAAGAAAAAGAGTATGAAGGCAGAAGATACAATATTATGTTGTCAACCATGATTTGGAAGCTGGGGGGGGTGGGGGATGAAAGAAAGAAAGAAAAACTGTTGTATCCCATTTCCTTGAACATTCATGGAAATTTCAATACAATAATAAAAAGATTGTTTATCTGCATAAAGAAAAAGTGTAAGAATGCAGAAGATAAAATATTAATGTTGTCAACCATGATTTGGAAGCTGGGGGAGGTGGGGGATAAAAGAAAGAAAGAAAAACTGTTGTATCCCATTTCCTTGAACATTCATGGAAATTTCAATAAAATAATAAAAAGATTGTTCATATGCATAAAGAAAAAGTGTAAGAATGCAGAAGATAGAATATTAGTGTTGTGAACCATGATTTGGAAGCTTGGGGAGTGGGGGATAAAAGAAAGAAAGAAAAACTCTTGTGTCACATTTCTATGAACATTCATTGAAATTTCAATAAAATAATAAAGAGATTCTTAATCTGCATAGAGAAAAAGAGTAAGAATGCAGAAGATAGAATGTTAATGTTGTCAACCATGATTTTGAAGCTGACGGGGGTGGGTGATAAAAGAAAGAAAGAGAAATTGTTGTATCCCATTTCCTTGAACATTCATGAAATTTCAATAAAATAATGACAAGATTGTGAATCTGCATAAAGAAAAAGAGTATGAAGGCAGAAGATAGAATATTATGTTGTCAACCATGATTTGGAAGCTGCGGGGGGGTGGGGGATGAAAGAAAGAAAGAAAAACTGTTGTATCCCATTTCCTAGAACATTCATTGAAATTTCAATAAAATAATAAGTAGATTGTTAATCTGCATAAAGAAAAAGTGTAAGAATGCAGAAGATAGAATATTAATGTTTTCAACCAAGATTTGGAAGCTGGGGGGGAGTGGTGGGTAAAAGAAAGAAAGAAAAACTGTTGTATACCATTTCCTTGAACATTCATGGAAGTTTCAGTAAAATAATAAAAAGATTGTTATTCTGCATAAAGAAAAAGAGTAAGAATGCAGAAGATAGATTATTAATCTTGTCAACCATGATTTGGAAGCTTGGGGTGGTGGGGGATAAAAGAAAGATAGAGAAATTGCTGTATCCCAATCCCTTGAACAACCATGAAATATCAATAATATAATGAAAAGATTGTTAATCTGCATAAACAAAAAGAGTAAGAATGCAGAAGATAGAAAATTAATGTTGTCAGCTATGTTTTGGAAGCTGGGGGGTTGTGGGGGATAAAAGAAAGAAAGAAAAACTGTTGTATCCCATTTCCTTGAACATTCATGGAATTTCAATAAAATAATGACAAGATTGTGAATCTGCATAAAGAAAAAGAGTATGAAGGCAGAAGATACAATATTATGTTGTCAACCATGATTTGGAAGCTGGGGGGGGTGGGGGATGAAAGAAAGAAAGAAAAACTGTTGTATCCCATTTCCTTGAACATTCATGGAAATTTCAATACAATAATAAAAAGATTGTTAATCTGCATAAAGAAAAAGAGTAAGAATGCAGAAGATAGAAAATTAATGTTGTAAGCCATGTTTCGGAAGCTGGGGGTTGTGGGGGATAAAAGAAAGAAAGAAAAACTGTTGTATCCCATTTCCTTGAACATTCATGGAAATTTCAATAAAATGAGAAAAAGATTGTTAATCTGCATAAAGTAAAAGTGTAAGAATGCAGAAGATTGAATATTAATGTTGTCAACCATGATTTGGAAGATGGCGGGGGTGCTGGATAAAAGAAAGAAAGAAAAACTGTTGTATCCCATGTCCTTGAACATAGAAGGAAATTTCAATAAAGTAATAAAAAGATTGTTAATCTGTATAAAGAAAAAGTGTAAGAATGCAGAAGATAGAATATTAATGTTTTCAACCATGATTTGGAAGCTGGTGGGGAGTGGGGGATAAAAGAATGAAAGAAAAAGAGTTCTATACCATTTCCTTGAACATTCATGGAAAGTTCAATAAAATAATAAAAAGATTGGTAATCTGCATAAAGAAAAAGAGTAAGAATGCAGAAGATATAATATTAATGTTGTCAACCATGATTTTGACGCTGGGGGGGTGGGGGATAAAAGAAAGAAAGAAAAACTGTTGCCTCCCATTTCCTTGAACATTCATGGAAATTTCAATAAAACAATAAAAAGATTGCTAATCTGCATAAAGAAAAAGAGTAAGAATGCAGAAGATGGAATATTAATGTTGTCAACCATGATTTGGAAGCCGGGGGGTGGGGGATAAAAAAAGAAAGAAAAACTGTTGTATCCCATTTCCGTGAACACTCATGGAAATTTCAATAAAATAATAAAAAGATTGTTAGTCTGCATAAAGAAAAAGTGTAAGAATGCCGAAGATTGAATATTAATGTTGTCAACCATGATTTGGAAGGTGGGGGGTGGTGGGGGATAAAAGAAAGAAAGAAGAACTGTTGTATACCATTTCCTTGAACATTCATGGAAATTTCAATAAAATAATAAAAAGATTGGTAATCTGCATAAAGAAAAAGAGTAAGAATGCAGAACATAGAATATTAATGTTTTCAACCATGATTTGGAAGCTGGGTTCGCTGGAGGATAAAAGAAAGAAAGAAAAACTGCTGTATCCCATTTACTGGAACATTCATGGAAATTTCAATAAAATAATAAAAAGATTATTAATCTGCATAAAGAAAAAGAGTAAGAATGCAGAAGATAGAATATTAATGTAGTCAACCATGATTTGTAAACTGGGGGGGAGTGGGGGATAAAAGTAAGAAAGAAAAACCGTTGTATACCATTTCCTTGAACATTCATGGAAAGTTCAATAAAATAATAAAAAGATTGGTAATCTGCATAAAGAAAAAGAATAAGAATGCAGAAGATAGAATATTAATGTTGTCAACCATGATTTGGAAGCTTGGAGCGTGGGGGATAAAAGAAAGAAAGAGAAATTGTTGTATCCCATTTACTTGAAGATTCATGGAATTTCAATAAAATAATGACAAGATTGTGAATCTGCATAAAGAAAAAGAGTATGAAGGCAGAAGATACAATATTATGTTGTCAACCATGATTTGGAAGCCGGGGGGGGGGGTGAGGGATGAAAGAAAGAAAGAAAAACTGTTGTATACCATTTCCTTGAACATTCATGGAAATTTCAATAAAATAATAAAAAGATTGGTAATCTGCATAAAGAAAAAGTGTAAGAATGCAGAAGATAGATTATTAATCTTGTCAACCATGATTTGGAAGCTTGGGGTGGTGGGGGATAAAAGAAAGATAGAGAAATTGCTGTATCCCAATCCCTTGAACATTCATGAAATATCAATAATATAATGAAAAATTGTTAATCTGCATAAAGATAAAGAGTAAGAAGGCAGAAGATAGAATATTATGTTGTCAACCATGATTTGGACACTGGGGGGGTGGGGGATAAAAGAAAGAAAGAAAAACTGTTGTATGCCATTTCCTTGAACATTCATGGAAATTTCAATAAAATAATAAAAGATTGTTAATCTGCATAAAGAAAAACAGTAAGAATGCAGAATATAGAATATTAATGTTTTCAATCATGATTTGGAAGCTGAGGGGGTGAGGGATAAAAGAATGAAAGAAAAACTGTTGTATCCCATTTCCTTGAACATTCATGGAAATTTCAATAAAACAATAAAGAGATTGTTAATCTGCATAAAGAAAAAGAGTAAGAATGCAGAAGATAGAATATTAATGTTGTCAACCATGATTTGGAAGCTGGGGGCGCTAGAGGATAAAAGAAAGAAAGAAAAACTGTTGTATCCCATTTACTGGAACATTCATGGAAATTTCAATAAAATAAGAAAAAGATTGTTAATCTGCATAAAGTAAAAGTGTAAGAATGCAGAAGATAGAATATTAATGTTGTCAACCATGATTTGGAAGCTTGGAGCGTGGGGTATAAAAGTAAGAAAGAGAAATTGTTGTATCCCATTTCCTTGAACATTCATGGAATTTCAATAAAATAATGACAAGATTGTGAATCTGCATAAAGAAAAAGAGTATGAAGGCAGAAGATACAATATTATGTTGTCAACCATGATTTGGAAGCTGGGGGGGGTGGGGGATGAAAGAAAGAAAGAAAAACTGTTGTATCCCATTTCCTTGAACATTCATGGAAATTTCAATACAATAATAAAAAGATTGTTTATCTGCATAAAGAAAAAGTGTAAGAATGCAGAAGATAAAATATTAATGTTGTCAACCATGATTTGGAAGCTGGGGGAGGTGGGGGATAAAAGAAAGAAAGAAAAACTGTTGTATCCCATTTCCTTGAACATTCATGGAAATTTCAATAAAATAATAAAAAGATTGTTCATATGCATAAAGAAAAAGTGTAAGAATGCAGAAGATAGAATATTAGTGTTGTGAACCATGATTTGGAAGCTTGGGGAGTGGGGGATAAAAGAAAGAAAGAAAAACTCTTGTGTCACATTTCTATGAACATTCATTGAAATTTCAATAAAATAATAAAGAGATTCTTAATCTGCATAGAGAAAAAGAGTAAGAATGCAGAAGATAGAATGTTAATGTTGTCAACCATGATTTTGAAGCTGACGGGGGTGGGTGATAAAAGAAAGAAAGAGAAATTGTTGTATCCCATTTCCTTGAACATTCATGAAATTTCAATAAAATAATGACAAGATTGTGAATCTGCATAAAGAAAAAGAGTATGAAGGCAGAAGATAGAATATTATGTTGTCAACCATGATTTGGAAGCTGCGGGGGGGTGGGGGATGAAAGAAAGAAAGAAAAACTGTTGTATCCCATTTCCTAGAACATTCATTGAAATTTCAATAAAATAATAAGTAGATTGTTAATCTGCATAAAGAAAAAGTGTAAGAATGCAGAAGATAGAATATTAATGTTTTCAACCAAGATTTGGAAGCTGGGGGGGAGTGGTGGGTAAAAGAAAGAAAGAAAAACTGTTGTATACCATTTCCTTGAACATTCATGGAAGTTTCAGTAAAATAATAAAAAGATTGTTATTCTGCATAAAGAAAAAGAGTAAGAATGCAGAAGATAGATTATTAATCTTGTCAACCATGATTTGGAAGCTTGGGGTGGTGGGGGATAAAAGAAAGATAGAGAAATTGCTGTATCCCAATCCCTTGAACAACCATGAAATATCAATAATATAATGAAAAGATTGTTAATCTGCATAAACAAAAAGAGTAAGAATGCAGAAGATAGAAAATTAATGTTGTCAGCTATGTTTTGGAAGCTGGGGGGTTGTGGGGGATAAAAGAAAGAAAGAAAAACTGTTGTATCCCATTTCCTTGAACATTCATGGAATTTCAATAAAATAATGACAAGATTGTGAATCTGCATAAAGAAAAAGAGTATGAAGGCAGAAGATACAATATTATGTTGTCAACCATGATTTGGAAGCTGGGGGGGGTGGGGGATGAAAGAAAGAAAGAAAAACTGTTGTATCCCATTTCCTTGAACATTCATGGAAATTTCAATACAATAATAAAAAGATTGTTAATCTGCATAAAGAAAAAGAGTAAGAATGCAGAAGATAGAAAATTAATGTTGTAAGCCATGTTTCGGAAGCTGGGGGTTGTGGGGGATAAAAGAAAGAAAGAAAAACTGTTGTATCCCATTTCCTTGAACATTCATGGAAATTTCAATAAAATGAGAAAAAGATTGTTAATCTGCATAAAGTAAAAGTGTAAGAATGCAGAAGATTGAATATTAATGTTGTCAACCATGATTTGGAAGATGGCGGGGGTGCTGGATAAAAGAAAGAAAGAAAAACTGTTGTATCCCATGTCCTTGAACATAGAAGGAAATTTCAATAAAGTAATAAAAAGATTGTTAATCTGTATAAAGAAAAAGTGTAAGAATGCAGAAGATAGAATATTAATGTTTTCAACCATGATTTGGAAGCTGGTGGGGAGTGGGGGATAAAAGAATGAAAGAAAAAGAGTTCTATACCATTTCCTTGAACATTCATGGAAAGTTCAATAAAATAATAAAAAGATTGGTAATCTGCATAAAGAAAAAGAGTAAGAATGCAGAAGATATAATATTAATGTTGTCAACCATGATTTTGACGCTGGGGGGGTGGGGGATAAAAGAAAGAAAGAAAAACTGTTGCCTCCCATTTCCTTGAACATTCATGGAAATTTCAATAAAACAATAAAAAGATTGCTAATCTGCATAAAGAAAAAGAGTAAGAATGCAGAAGATGGAATATTAATGTTGTCAACCATGATTTGGAAGCCGGGGGGTGGGGGATAAAAAAAGAAAGAAAAACTGTTGTATCCCATTTCCGTGAACACTCATGGAAATTTCAATAAAATAATAAAAAGATTGTTAGTCTGCATAAAGAAAAAGTGTAAGAATGCCGAAGATTGAATATTAATGTTGTCAACCATGATTTGGAAGGTGGGGGGTGGTGGGGGATAAAAGAAAGAAAGAAGAACTGTTGTATACCATTTCCTTGAACATTCATGGAAATTTCAATAAAATAATAAAAAGATTGGTAATCTGCATAAAGAAAAAGAGTAAGAATGCAGAACATAGAATATTAATGTTTTCAACCATGATTTGGAAGCTGGGTTCGCTGGAGGATAAAAGAAAGAAAGAAAAACTGCTGTATCCCATTTACTGGAACATTCATGGAAATTTCAATAAAATAATAAAAAGATTATTAATCTGCATAAAGAAAAAGAGTAAGAATGCAGAAGATAGAATATTAATGTAGTCAACCATGATTTGTAAACTGGGGGGGAGTGGGGGATAAAAGTAAGAAAGAAAAACCGTTGTATACCATTTCCTTGAACATTCATGGAAAGTTCAATAAAATAATAAAAAGATTGGTAATCTGCATAAAGAAAAAGAATAAGAATGCAGAAGATAGAATATTAATGTTGTCAACCATGATTTGGAAGCTTGGAGCGTGGGGGATAAAAGAAAGAAAGAGAAATTGTTGTATCCCATTTACTTGAAGATTCATGGAATTTCAATAAAATAATGACAAGATTGTGAATCTGCATAAAGAAAAAGAGTATGAAGGCAGAAGATACAATATTATGTTGTCAACCATGATTTGGAAGCCGGGGGGGGGGGTGAGGGATGAAAGAAAGAAAGAAAAACTGTTGTATACCATTTCCTTGAACATTCATGGAAATTTCAATAAAATAATAAAAAGATTGGTAATCTGCATAAAGAAAAAGTGTAAGAATGCAGAAGATAGATTATTAATCTTGTCAACCATGATTTGGAAGCTTGGGGTGGTGGGGGATAAAAGAAAGATAGAGAAATTGCTGTATCCCAATCCCTTGAACATTCATGAAATATCAATAATATAATGAAAAATTGTTAATCTGCATAAAGATAAAGAGTAAGAAGGCAGAAGATAGAATATTATGTTGTCAACCATGATTTGGACACTGGGGGGGTGGGGGATAAAAGAAAGAAAGAAAAACTGTTGTATGCCATTTCCTTGAACATTCATGGAAATTTCAATAAAATAATAAAAGATTGTTAATCTGCATAAAGAAAAACAGTAAGAATGCAGAATATAGAATATTAATGTTTTCAATCATGATTTGGAAGCTGAGGGGGTGAGGGATAAAAGAATGAAAGAAAAACTGTTGTATCCCATTTCCTTGAACATTCATGGAAATTTCAATAAAACAATAAAGAGATTGTTAATCTGCATAAAGAAAAAGAGTAAGAATGCAGAAGATAGAATATTAATGTTGTCAACCATGATTTGGAAGCTGGGGGCGCTAGAGGATAAAAGAAAGAAAGAAAAACTGTTGTATCCCATTTACTGGAACATTCATGGAAATTTCAATAAAATAAGAAAAAGATTGTTAATCTGCATAAAGTAAAAGTGTAAGAATGCAGAAGATTGAATATTAATGTTGTCAACCAAGATTTGGAAGATGGCAGGGGTGCTGGATAAAAGAAAGAAAGAAAAACTGTTGTATCCCATTTCCTTGAACATTCATGGAAATTTCAATAAAATAATAAAAAGATTGTTAATCTGCATAAAGAAAAAGTGTAAGAATGCAGAAGATAGAATATTAATGTTGTCAACCATGATTTGGAAGCTGGGGTCGCTGGAGGATAAAAGAAAGAAAGAAAAACTGCTGTATCCCATTTACTGGAACATTCATGGAAATTTCAATAAAATAATAAAAAGATTGTTAATCTGCATAAAGAAAAAGAGTAAGAATGCAGAAGATAGAATATTAATGTTGTCAACCATGATTTGGAAGCTGGGGTCGCTGGGGGATAAAAGAAAGAAAGAAAAACTGCTGTATCCCATTTACTGGAACATTCATGGAAATTTCAATAAAATAATAAAAAGATTGTTAATCTGCATAAAGAAAAAGAGTAAGAATGCAGAAGATAGAATATTAATGTTGTCAACCATGATTTGTAAACTGGGGGGGAGTGGGGGATAAAAGTAAGAAAGAAAAACCGTTGTATACCATTTCCTTGAACATTCATGGAAAGTTCAATAAAATAATAAAAAGATTGGTAATCTGCATAAAGAAAAAGAATAAGAATGCAGAAGATAGAATATTAATGTTGTCAACCATGATTTGGAAGCTTGGAGCGTGGGGTATAAAAGTAAGAAAGAGAAATTGTATCCCATTTCCTTGAACATTCATGGAATTTCAATAAAATAATGACAAGATTGTGAATCTGCATAAAGAAAAAGAGTATGAAGGCAGAAGATACAATATTATGTTGTCAACCATGATTTGGAAGCTGGGGGGGGTGGGGGATGAAAGAAAGAAAGAAAAACTGTTGTATCCCATTTCCTTGAACATTCATGGAAATTTCAATACAATAATAAAAAGATTGTTAATCTGCATAAAGAAAAAGAGTAAGAATGCAGAAGATAGAAAATTAATGTTGTCAGCCTTGTTTTGGAAGCTGGGGGGTTGTGGGGGATAAAAGAAAGAAAGAAAAACTGTTGTATCCCATTTCCTTGAACATTCATGGAAATTTCAATAAAATGAGAAAAAGATTGTTAATCTGCATAAAGTAAAAGTGTAAGAATGCAGAAGATTGAATATTAATGTTGTCAACCATGATTTGGAAGATGGCGGGGGTGCTGGATAAAAGAAAGAAAGAAAAACTGTTGTATCCCATGTCCTTGAACATTGAAGGAAATTTCAATAAAGTAATAAAAAGATTGTTAATCTGTATAAAGAAAAAGTGTAAGAATGCAGAAGATAGAATATTAATGTTTTCAACCATGATTTGGAAGCTGGGGGGGAGTGGGGGATAAAAGAATGAAAGAAAAAGTGTTCTATACCATTTCCTTGAACATTCATGGAAAGTTCAATAAAATAATAAAAAGATTGGTAATCTGCATAAAGAAAAAGATTAAGAATGCAGAAGATAGAATATTAATGTTGTCAACCATGATTTTGACGCTGGGGGGGTGGGAGATAAAAGAAAGAAAGAAAAACTGCTGTATCCCATTTACTGGAACATTCATGGAAATTTCAATAAAATAATAAAAAGATTGATAATCTGCATAAAGAAAAAGAGTAAGAATGCAGAAGATAGAATATTAATGTTGTCAACCATGATTTGTAAACTGGGGGGGAGTGGGGGATAAAAGTAAGAAAGAAAAACCGTTGTATACCATTTCCTTGAACATTCATGGAAAGTTCAATAAAATAATAAAAAGATTGGTAATCTGCATAAAGAAAAAGAATAAGAATGCAGAAGATAGAATATTAATGTTGTCAACCATGATTTGGAAGCTTGGAGCGTGGGGTATAAAAGTAAGAAAGAGAAATTGTTGTATCCCATTTCCTTGAACATTCATGGAATTTCAATAAAATAATGACAAGATTGTGAATCTGCATAAAGAAAAAGAGTATGAAGGCAGAAGATACAATATTATGTTGTCAACCATGATTTGGAAGCTGGGGGGGGTGGGGGATGAAAGAAAGAAAGAAAAACTGTTGTATCCCATTTCCTTGAACATTCATGGAAATTTCAATACAATAATAAAAAGATTGTTTATCTGCATAAAGAAAAAGTGTAAGAATGCAGAAGATAAAATATTAATGTTGTCAACCATGATTTGGAAGCTGGGGGAGGTGGGGGATAAAAGAAAGAAAGAAAAACTGTTGTATCCCATTTCCTTGAACATTCATGGAAATTTCAATAAAATAATAAAAAGATTGTTCATATGCATAAAGAAAAAGTGTAAGAATGCAGAAGATAGAATATTAGTGTTGTGAACCATGATTTGGAAGCTTGGGGAGTGGGGGATAAAAGAAAGAAAGAAAAACTCTTGTGTCACATTTCTATGAACATTCATTGAAATTTCAATAAAATAATAAAGAGATTCTTAATCTGCATAGAGAAAAAGAGTAAGAATGCAGAAGATAGAATGTTAATGTTGTCAACCATGATTTTGAAGCTGACGGGGGTGGGTGATAAAAGAAAGAAAGAGAAATTGTTGTATCCCATTTCCTTGAACATTCATGAAATTTCAATAAAATAATGACAAGATTGTGAATCTGCATAAAGAAAAAGAGTATGAAGGCAGAAGATAGAATATTATGTTGTCAACCATGATTTGGAAGCTGCGGGGGGGTGGGGGATGAAAGAAAGAAAGAAAAACTGTTGTATCCCATTTCCTAGAACATTCATTGAAATTTCAATAAAATAATAAGTAGATTGTTAATCTGCATAAAGAAAAAGTGTAAGAATGCAGAAGATAGAATATTAATGTTTTCAACCAAGATTTGGAAGCTGGGGGGGAGTGGTGGGTAAAAGAAAGAAAGAAAAACTGTTGTATACCATTTCCTTGAACATTCATGGAAGTTTCAGTAAAATAATAAAAAGATTGTTATTCTGCATAAAGAAAAAGAGTAAGAATGCAGAAGATAGATTATTAATCTTGTCAACCATGATTTGGAAGCTTGGGGTGGTGGGGGATAAAAGAAAGATAGAGAAATTGCTGTATCCCAATCCCTTGAACAACCATGAAATATCAATAATATAATGAAAAGATTGTTAATCTGCATAAACAAAAAGAGTAAGAATGCAGAAGATAGAAAATTAATGTTGTCAGCTATGTTTTGGAAGCTGGGGGGTTGTGGGGGATAAAAGAAAGAAAGAAAAACTGTTGTATCCCATTTCCTTGAACATTCATGGAATTTCAATAAAATAATGACAAGATTGTGAATCTGCATAAAGAAAAAGAGTATGAAGGCAGAAGATACAATATTATGTTGTCAACCATGATTTGGAAGCTGGGGGGGGTGGGGGATGAAAGAAAGAAAGAAAAACTGTTGTATCCCATTTCCTTGAACATTCATGGAAATTTCAATACAATAATAAAAAGATTGTTAATCTGCATAAAGAAAAAGAGTAAGAATGCAGAAGATAGAAAATTAATGTTGTAAGCCATGTTTCGGAAGCTGGGGGTTGTGGGGGATAAAAGAAAGAAAGAAAAACTGTTGTATCCCATTTCCTTGAACATTCATGGAAATTTCAATAAAATGAGAAAAAGATTGTTAATCTGCATAAAGTAAAAGTGTAAGAATGCAGAAGATTGAATATTAATGTTGTCAACCATGATTTGGAAGATGGCGGGGGTGCTGGATAAAAGAAAGAAAGAAAAACTGTTGTATCCCATGTCCTTGAACATAGAAGGAAATTTCAATAAAGTAATAAAAAGATTGTTAATCTGTATAAAGAAAAAGTGTAAGAATGCAGAAGATAGAATATTAATGTTTTCAACCATGATTTGGAAGCTGGTGGGGAGTGGGGGATAAAAGAATGAAAGAAAAAGAGTTCTATACCATTTCCTTGAACATTCATGGAAAGTTCAATAAAATAATAAAAAGATTGGTAATCTGCATAAAGAAAAAGAGTAAGAATGCAGAAGATATAATATTAATGTTGTCAACCATGATTTTGACGCTGGGGGGGTGGGGGATAAAAGAAAGAAAGAAAAACTGTTGCCTCCCATTTCCTTGAACATTCATGGAAATTTCAATAAAACAATAAAAAGATTGCTAATCTGCATAAAGAAAAAGAGTAAGAATGCAGAAGATGGAATATTAATGTTGTCAACCATGATTTGGAAGCCGGGGGGTGGGGGATAAAAAAAGAAAGAAAAACTGTTGTATCCCATTTCCGTGAACACTCATGGAAATTTCAATAAAATAATAAAAAGATTGTTAGTCTGCATAAAGAAAAAGTGTAAGAATGCCGAAGATTGAATATTAATGTTGTCAACCATGATTTGGAAGGTGGGGGGTGGTGGGGGATAAAAGAAAGAAAGAAAAACTGTTGTATACCATTTCCTTGAACATTCATGGAAATTTCAATAAAATAATAAAAAGATTGGTAATCTGCATAAAGAAAAAGAGTAAGAATGCAGAACATAGAATATTAATGTTTTCAACCATGATTTGGAAGCTGGGTTCGCTGGAGGATAAAAGAAAGAAAGAAAAACTGCTGTATCCCATTTACTGGAACATTCATGGAAATTTCAATAAAATAATAAAAAGATTATTAATCTGCATAAAGAAAAAGAGTAAGAATGCAGAAGATAGAATATTAATGTAGTCAACCATGATTTGTAAACTGGGGGGGAGTGGGGGATAAAAGTAAGAAAGAAAAACCGTTGTATACCATTTCCTTGAACATTCATGGAAAGTTCAATAAAATAATAAAAAGATTGGTAATCTGCATAAAGAAAAAGAATAAGAATGCAGAAGATAGAATATTAATGTTGTCAACCATGATTTGGAAGCTTGGAGCGTGGGGGATAAAAGAAAGAAAGAGAAATTGTTGTATCCCATTTACTTGAAGATTCATGGAATTTCAATAAAATAATGACAAGATTGTGAATCTGCATAAAGAAAAAGAGTATGAAGGCAGAAGATACAATATTATGTTGTCAACCATGATTTGGAAGCCGGGGGGGGGGTGAGGGATGAAAGAAAGAAAGAAAAACTGTTGTATACCATTTCCTTGAACATTCATGGAAATTTCAATAAAATAATAAAAAGATTGGTAATCTGCATAAAGAAAAAGTGTAAGAATGCAGAAGATAGATTATTAATCTTGTCAACCATGATTTGGAAGCTTGGGGTGGTGGGGGATAAAAGAAAGATAGAGAAATTGCTGTATCCCAATCCCTTGAACATTCATGAAATATCAATAATATAATGAAAAATTGTTAATCTGCATAAAGATAAAGAGTAAGAAGGCAGAAGATAGAATATTATGTTGTCAACCATGATTTGGACACTGGGGGGGTGGGGGATAAAAGAAAGAAAGAAAAACTGTTGTATGCCATTTCCTTGAACATTCATGGAAATTTCAATAAAATAATAAAAGATTGTTAATCTGCATAAAGAAAAACAGTAAGAATGCAGAATATAGAATATTAATGTTTTCAATCATGATTTGGAAGCTGAGGGGGTGAGGGATAAAAGAATGAAAGAAAAACTGTTGTATCCCATTTCCTTGAACATTCATGGAAATTTCAATAAAACAATAAAGAGATTGTTAATCTGCATAAAGAAAAAGAGTAAGAATGCAGAAGATAGAATATTAATGTTGTCAACCATGATTTGGAAGCTGGGGGCGCTAGAGGATAAAAGAAAGAAAGAAAAACTGTTGTATCCCATTTACTGGAACATTCATGGAAATTTCAATAAAATAAGAAAAAGATTGTTAATCTGCATAAAGTAAAAGTGTAAGAATGCAGAAGATTGAATATTAATGTTGTCAACCAAGATTTGGAAGATGGCAGGGGTGCTGGATAAAAGAAAGAAAGAAAAACTGTTGTATCCCATTTCCTTGAACATTCATGGAAATTTCAATAAAATAATAAAAAGATTGTTAATCTGCATAAAGAAAAAGTGTAAGAATGCAGAAGATAGAATATTAATGTTGTCAACCATGATTTGGAAGCTGGGGTCGCTGGAGGATAAAAGAAAGAAAGAAAAACTGCTGTATCCCATTTACTGGAACATTCATGGAAATTTCAATAAAATAATAAAAAGATTGTTAATCTGCATAAAGAAAAAGAGTAAGAATGCAGAAGATAGAATATTAATGTTGTCAACCATGATTTGGAAGCTGGGGTCGCTGGGGGATAAAAGAAAGAAAGAAAAACTGCTGTATCCCATTTACTGGAACATTCATGGAAATTTCAATAAAATAATAAAAAGATTGTTAATCTGCATAAAGAAAAAGAGTAAGAATGCAGAAGATAGAATATTAATGTTGTCAACCATGATTTGTAAACTGGGTGGGAGTGGGGGATAAAAGTAAGAAAGAAAAACCGTTGTATACCATTTCCTTGAACATTCATGGAAAGTTCAATAAAATAATAAAAAGATTGGTAATCTGCATAAAGAAAAAGAATAAGAATGCAGAAGATAGAATATTAATGTTGTCAACCATGATTTGGAAGCTTGGAGCGTGGGGTATAAAAGTAAGAAAGAGAAATTGTATCCCATTTCCTTGAACATTCATGGAATTTCAATAAAATAATGACAAGATTGTGAATCTGCATAAAGAAAAAGAGTATGAAGGCAGAAGATACAATATTATGTTGTCAACCATGATTTGGAAGCTGGGGGGGGTGGGGGATGAAAGAAAGAAAGAAAAACTGTTGTATCCCATTTCCTTGAACATTCATGGAAATTTCAATACAATAATAAAAAGATTGTTAATCTGCATAAAGAAAAAGAGTAAGAATGCAGAAGATAGAAAATTAATGTTGTCAGCCTTGTTTTGGAAGCTGGGGGGTTGTGGGGGATAAAAGAAAGAAAGAAAAACTGTTGTATCCCATTTCCTTGAACATTCATGGAAATTTCAATAAAATGAGAAAAAGATTGTTAATCTGCATAAAGTAAAAGTGTAAGAATGCAGAAGATTGAATATTAATGTTGTCAACCATGATTTGGAAGATGGCGGGGGTGCTGGATAAAAGAAAGAAAGAAAAACTGTTGTATCCCATGTCCTTGAACATTGAAGGAAATTTCAATAAAGTAATAAAAAGATTGTTAATCTGTATAAAGAAAAAGTGTAAGAATGCAGAAGATAGAATATTAATGTTTTCAACCATGATTTGGAAGCTGGGGGGGAGTGGGGGATAAAAGAATGAAAGAAAAAGTGTTCTATACCATTTCCTTGAACATTCATGGAAAGTTCAATAAAATAATAAAAAGATTGGTAATCTGCATAAAGAAAAAGATTAAGAATGCAGAAGATAGAATATTAATGTTGTCAACCATGATTTTGACGCTGGGGGGGTGGGAGATAAAAGAAAGAAAGAAAAACTGCTGTATCCCATTTACTGGAACATTCATGGAAATTTCAATAAAATAATAAAAAGATTGATAATCTGCATAAAGAAAAAGAGTAAGAATGCAGAAGATAGAATATTAATGTTGTCAACCATGATTTGTAAACTGGGGGGGAGTGGGGGATAAAAGTAAGAAAGAAAAACCGTTGTATACCATTTCCTTGAACATTCATGGAAAGTTCAATAAAATAATAAAAAGATTGGTAATCTGCATAAAGAAAAAGAATAAGAATGCAGAAGATAGAATATTAATGTTGTCAACCATGATTTGGAAGCTTGGAGCGTGGGGTATAAAAGTAAGAAAGAGAAATTGTTGTATCCCATTTCCTTGAACATTCATGGAATTTCAATAAAATAATGACAAGATTGTGAATCTGCATAAAGAAAAAGAGTATGAAGGCAGAAGATACAATATTATGTTGTCAACCATGATTTGGAAGCTGGGGGGGGTGGGGGATGAAAGAAAGAAAGAAAAACTGTTGTATCCCATTTCCTTGAACATTCATGGAAATTTCAATACAATAATAAAAAGATTGTTAATCTGCATAAAGAAAAAGAGTAAGAATGCATAAGATAGAAAATTAATGTTGTCAGCCATGTTTTGGAAGCTGGGGGGTTGTGGGGGATAAAAGAAAGAAAGAAAAACTGTTGTATCCCATTTCCTTGAACATTCATGGAAATTTCAATAAAATGAGAAAAAGATTGTTAATCCGCATAAAGTAAAAGTGTAAGAATGCAGAAGATTGAATATTAATGTTTTCAACCATGATTTGGAAGATGGCGGGGGTGCTGGATAAAAGAAAGAAAGAAAAACTGTTGTATCCCATGTCCTTGAACATTGAAGGAAATTTCAATAAAGTAATAAAAAGATTGTTAATCTGTATAAAGAAAAAGTGTAAGAATGCAGAAGATAGAATATTAATGTTTTCAACCATGATTTGGAAGCTGGGGGGGAGTGGGGGATAAAAGAATGAAAGAAAAAGAGTTCTATACCATTTCCTTGAACATTCATGGAAAGTTCAATAAAATAATAAAAAGATTGGTAATCTGCATAAAGAAAAAGATTAAGAATGCAGAAGATAGAATATTAATGTTGTCAACCATGATTTTGACGCTGGGGGGGTGGGGGATAAAAGAAAGAAAGAAAAACTGTTGCCTCCCATTTCCTTGAACATTCATGGAAATTTCAATAAAATAATAAAAAGATTGCTAATCTGCATAAAGAAAAAGAGTAAGAATGCAGAAGATGGAATATTAATGTTGTCAACTATGATTTGGAAGCCGGGGGGGTGGGGGATAAAAGAAAGAAAGAAAAACTGTTGTATCCCATTTCCTTGAACATTCATGAAATTTCAATAAAATAATGACAAGATTGTTAAATGCATAAAGAAAAAGAGTATGAAGGCAGAAGATAGAATATTATGTTGTCAACCATGATTTGGAAGCTGGGGGGGTGGGGGATGAAAGAAAGAAAGAAAAACTGTTGTATCCCATTTCCTTGAACATTCATGGAAATTTCAATAAAATAATAAAAAGATTGTTAATATGCATAAAGAAATAGTGTAAGAATGCAGAAGATAGAATATTAATGTTGTCAACCATGATTTGGAAGCTGGGGTCGCTGGAGGATAAAAGAAAGAAAGAAAAACTGCTGTATCCCATTTACTGGAACATTCATGGAAATTTCAATAAAATAATAAAAAGTTTGTTAATCTGCATAAAGAAAAAGAGTAAGAATGCAGAAGATAGAATATTAATGTTGTCAACCATGATTTGGAAGCTGGGGTCGCTGGAGGACAAAAGAAAGAAAGAAAAACTGCTGTATCCCATTTCCTTGAACATTCATGGAAATTTCAATAAAATAATAAAAAGATTGTTAATATGCATAAAGAAATAGTGTAAGAATGCAGAAGATAGAATATTAATGTTGTCAACCATGATTTGGAAGCTGGGGTCGCTGGAGGATAAAAGAAAGAAAGAAAAACAGTTGTATACCATTTCCTTGAACATTCATGGAAAGTTCAATAAAATAATAAAAAGATTGGTAATCTGCATAAAGAAAAACAATAAGAATGCAGAAGATAGAATATTAATGTTGTCAACCATGATTTGGAAGCTTGGAGCGTGGGGGATAAAAGAAAGAAAGAGAAATTGTTGTATCCCATTTCCTTGAACATTCATGGAATTTCAATAAAATAATGACAAGATTGTGAATCTGCATAAAGAAAAGGAGTATGAAGGCAGAAGATACAATATTATGTTGTCAACCATGATTTGGAAGCTGGGGGGGGTGAGGGATGAAAGAAAGAAAGAAAAACTGTTGTATCCCATTTCCTTGAACATTCATGGAAATTTCAATACAATAATAAAAAGATTGTTAATCTGCATAAAGAAAAAGAGTAAGAATGCAGAAGATAGAAAATTAATGTTGTCAGCCATGTTTTGGAAGCTGGGGGGTTGTGGGGGATAAAAGAAAGAAAGAAAAACTGTTGTATCCCATTTCATTGAACATTCATGGAAATTTCAATAAAATAATAAAAAGATTGGTAATCTGCATAAAGAAAAAGAGTAAGAATGCAGAAGATAGAATATTAATGTTGTCAACCATGATTTGGAAGCTTGGGGAGTGGGGGATAAAAGAAAGAAAGAGAAAATGTTGTATCCCATTTCCTTGAACATTCATGAAATTTCAATAAAATAATGACAAGATTGTTAAATGCATAAAGAAAAAGTGTATGAAGGCAGAAGATAGAATATTATGTTGTCAACCATGATTTGGAAGCTGGGGGGGGTGGGGGATGAAAGAAAAAAAGAAAAACTGTTGTATCCCATTTCTTTGAACATTCATGGAAATTTCAATAAAATAATAAAAAGATTGTTCATCTGCATAAAGAAAAAGTGTAAGAATGCAGAAGATAAAATATTAATGTTGTCAACCACGATTTGGAAGCTGGGGGAGGTGGGGGATAAAAGAAAGAAAGAAAAACTGTTGTATCCCATTTCCTTGAACATTCATGGAAATTTCAATAAAATAATAAAAAGATTGTTCATATGCATAAAGAAAAAGTGTAAGAATGCAGAAGATAGACTATTAGTGTTGTGAACAATGATTTGGAAGCTTGGGGGGTGGGGGATAAAAGAAAGAAAGAAAAACTCTTGTGTCACATTTCTATGAATATTCATTGAAATTTCAATAAAATAATAAAGAGATTCTTAATCTGCATAGAGAAAAAGAGTAAGAATGCAGAAGATAGAATATTAATGTTGTCAACCATGATTTTGAAGCTGACGGGGGTGGGGGATAAAAGAAAGAAAGAAACACTGTTGGATCCCATTTCCTTGAACATTCATGGAAAGTTCAATAAAATAATAAAAAGATTGGTAATCTGCAAAAAGAAAAAGAGTAAGAATGCAGAAGATAGAATATTAATGTTGTCAACCATGATTTGAAAGCTTGGAGCGTGGGGGATAAAAGAAAGAAAGAGAAATTGTTGTATCCCATTTCCTTGAACATTCATGAAATTTCAATAAAATAATGACAAGATTGTGAATCTGCATAAAGAAAAAGAGTATGAAGGCAGAAGATAGAATTTTATGTTGTCAACCATGATTTGGAAGCTGGGGGCGGGTGGGGAATGAAAGAAAGAAAGAAAAACTGTTGTATCCCATTTCCTTGAACATCCATTGAAATTTCAATAAAATAATAAGTAGATTGTTAATCTGCATAAAGAAAAAGTGTAAGAATGCAGAAGATAGAATATTAATGTTTTCAACCAAGATTTGGAAGCTGGGGGGGAGTGGGGGGTAAAAGAAAGAAAGAAAAACTGTTGTATACCATTTCCTTGAACATTCATGGAAATTTCAGTAAAATAATAAAAAGATTGTTATTCTGCATAAAGAAAAAGAGTAAGAATGCAGAAGAGAGATTATTAATCTTTTCAACCATGATTTGGAAGCTTGGGGTGGTGGGGGATAAAAGAAAGATAGAGAAATTGCTGTATCCCAATCCCTTGAACAACCATGAAATATCAATAATATAATGAAAAATTGTTAATCTGCATAAAGATAAAGAGTAAGAAGGCAGAAGATAGAATATTATGTTGTCAACCATGATTTGGACACTGGGGGGGTGGGGGATAAAAGAAAGAAAGAAAAACTGTTGTATGCCATTGCCTTGAACATTCATGGAAATTTCAATAAAATAATAAAAGGTTGTTAATCTGCATAAAGAAAAACAGTAAGAATGCAGAATATAGAATATTAATGTTTTCAATCATGATTTGGAAGCTGAGGGGGTGAGGGATAAAAGAATGAAAGAAAAACTGTTGTATCCCATTTCCTTGTACATTCATGGAAATTTCAATAAAACAATAAAAAGATTGTTAATCTGCATAAAGAAAAAGAGTAAGAATCCAGAAGATAGAATATTAATGTTTTCAACCATGATTTGGAAGCTGGGGGCGCTGGAGGATAAAAGAAAGAAAGAAAAACTGTTGTATCCCATTTACTGGAACATTCATGGAAATTTCAATAAAATAAGAAAAAGATTGTTAATCTGCATAAAGTAAAAGTGTAAGAATGCAGAAGATTGAATATTAATGTTGTCAACCAAGATTTGGAAGATGGCAGGGGTGCTGGATAAAAGAAAGAAAGAAAAACTGTTGTATCCCATTTCCTTGAACATTCATGGAAATTTCAATAAAATAATAAAAAGATTGTTAATCTGCATAAAGAAAAAGAGTAAGAATGCAGAAGATAGAATATTAATGTTGTCAACCATGATTTGGAAGCTGGGGGGGAGTGGGGGATAAAAGTAAGAAAGAAAAACCGTTGTATACCATTTCCTTGAACATTCATGGAAAGTTCAATAAAATAATAAAAAGATTGGTAACCTGCATAAAGAAAAAGAATAAGAATGCAGAAGATAGAATATTAATGTTGTCAACCATGATTTGGAAGCTTGGAGCGTGGGGTATAAAAGAAAGAAAGAAAAATTGTTGCATCCCATTTCCTTGAACATTCATGGAATTTCAATAAAATAATGACAAGATTGTGAATCTGCATAAAGAAAAAGAGTATGAAGGCAGAAGATACAATATTATGTTGTCAACCATGATTTGGAAGCTGGGGGGGGGTGGGGGATGAAAGAAAGAAAGAAAAACTGTTGTATCCCATTTCCTTGAACATTCATGGAAATTTCAATACAATAATAAAAAGATTGTTAATCTGCATATAGAAAAAGAGTTAGAATGCAGAAGATAGAAAATTAATGTTGTCACCCATGTTTTGGAAGATGGGGGGTTGTGGGGGATAAAAGAAAGAAAGAAAAATTGTTGTATCCCATTTCCTTGAACATTCATGGAAATTTCAATAAAATGAGAAAAAGATTGTTAATCTGCATAAAGTAAAAGTGTAAGAATGCAGAAGATTGAATATTAATGTTGTCAACCATGATTTGGAAGATGGCGGGGGTGCTGGATAAAAGAAAGAAAGAAAAACTGTTGTATCCCATGTCCTTGAACATTGAAGGAAATTTCAATAAAGTAATAAAAAGATTGTTAATCTCTATAAAGAAAAAGTGTAAGAATGCAGAAGATAGAATATTAATGTTTTCAACCATGATTTGGAACCTTGGGGTGGTGGGGGATAAAAGAAAGATAGAGAAATTGCTGTATCCCAATCCCTTGAACATTCATGAAATCTCAATAATATAATGAAAAGATTGTTAATCTGCATAAAGATAAAGAGTAAGAAGGCAGAAGATAGAATATTATGTTGTCAACCATGATTTGGACACTGGGGGGGTGGGGGATAAAAGAAAGAAAGAAAAACTGTTGTATGCCATTTCCTTGAACATTCATGGAAATTTCAATAAAATAATAAAAGATTGTTAATCTGCATAAAGAAAAACAGTAAGAATGCAGAATATAGAATATTAATGTTTTCAATCATGATTTGGAAGCTGAGGGGGTGAGGGATAAAAGAATGAAAGAAAAACTGTTGTATTCCATTTCCTTGAACATTCATGGAAATTTCATTAAAATAATAAAAAGATTGTTCATCTGCATAAAGAAAAAGTGTAAGAATGCCGAAGATTGAATATTAATTTTGTCAACCACGATTTGGAAGCAGGGGGCGTGGGGGATAAAAGAAAGAAAGAAAAAATGTTGTATCCCATTTCCTTAGACATTCATTGAAATTTCAATAAAATAATAAATAGATTGTTATTTGCATAAAGAAAAAGTGTAAGAATACAGAAGATTGAATATTAATGTTGTCAACCGTGATTTGGAAGGTGGGGGGCGGTGGGGGATAAAAGAAAGAAAGAAAAACTGATGTATACCATTTCCTTGAACATTCATGGAAATTTCAATAAAATAATGAAAAGATTGTTAATCTGCATAAAGTAAAAGTGTAAGAATGCAGAAGATTGAATATTAATGATGTCAGCCATGATTTGGAAGATGGCAGGGGTGCTGGATAAAAGAAAGAAAGAAAAACTGATGTATACCATTTCCTTGAACATTCATGGAAATTTCAATAAAATAATGAAAAGATTGTTAATCTGCATAAAGTAAAAGTGTAAGAATGCAGAAGATAGAATATTAATGTTGTCAACCATGATTTGGAAGCATGGGGAGTGGGGGATAAAAGAAAGAAAGAGAAAATGTTGTATCCCATTTCCTTGAACATTCATGAAATGTCAATAAAATAATGACAAGATTGTTAAATGCATAAAGAAAAAGAGTATGAAGGCAGAAGATAGAATATTATGTTGTCAACCATGATTTCGAAGCTGGGGGCGCTGGAGGATAAAAGAAAGAAAGAAAAACAGTTGTATCCCATTTCCTTGAACATTCATGGAAATTTCAATAAAATAATAAAAAGATTGATAATCTACATAAAGAAAAAGAGTAAGAATGCAGAAGATAGAATATTAATGTTATCAACCATGATTTGGAAGCTGGGGGCGCTGGAGGATAAAAGAAAGAAAGAAAAACTGTTGTATCCCATTTACTGGGACATTCATGGAAATTTCAAAAAAATAAGAAAAAATTGTTAATCTGCATAAAGTAAAAGTGTAAGAATGCAGAAGATTGAATATTAATGATGTCAGCCATGATTTGGAAGATGGCAGGGGTGCTGGATAAAAGAAAGAAAGAAAAACTGTTGTATCCCATTTCCTTGAACATTCATGGAAATTTCAATAAAATAATAAAAAGATTGTTAATCTGCATGAAGAAAAAGAGTAAGAATGCAGAAGATAGAATATTAATGTTGTCAACCATGATTTGGAAGCTGGGGTCGCTGGAGGATAAAAGAAAGAAAGAAAAACTGCTGTATCCCATTTACTGGAACATTCATGGAAATTTCAATAAAATAAGAAAAAGATTGTTAATCTGCATAAAGTAAAAGTGTAAGAATGCAGAAGATTGAATATTAATATTGTCAACCATGATTTGGAAGATGGCGGGTGTGCTGGATAAAAGAAAGAAAGAAAAACTGTTGTATCCCATGTCCTTGAACATTCATGGAAATTTCAATAAAATAATAAAAAGATTGTTAATCTGCTTAAAGAAAAAGAGTAAGAATGCAGAAGATAGAATATTAATGTTGTCAACCATGATTTGGAAGCTGGGCGCGCTGGAGGATAAAAGAAAGAAAGAAAAACTTTTTTATCCCATTTCCTTGAACATTCATGGCAATTTAAATAAAATAATAAAAAGATTGTTTATCTGCATAAAGAAAAAAAGAATGCAGAAGATAGATTATTAATCTTGTCAACCATGATTTGGAAGCTTCGGGTGGTGGGGGATAAAAGAAAGATAGAGAAATTGCTGTATACCAATCACTTGAACATTCATGAAATCTCAATAATATAATTAAAAGATTGTTAATCTGCATAAAGATAAAGAGTAAGAAGGCAGAGGATAGAATATTATGTTGTCAACCATGATTTGGAAGCTGGGGGTTGGGGGATAAAAGAAAGAAAGAAAATCTGTTGTATCCCATTTCCATGAACATTCATGGAAATTTCAATAAAATAATAAAAAGATTGTTAATCTGCATAGAGAAAAACAGTAAGATTGCAGAAGATAGAATATTAATGTTTTCAATCATGATTTGGAAGCTGAGGGGGTGGGGGATAAAAGAATGAAAGAAAAACTGTTGTATCCCATTTCCTTGAACATTCATGGAAATTTCAATAAAATAATAAAAAGATTGGTAATCTGCATAAAGAAAAATAGTAAGAATGCAGAAGATAGAATATGAATGTTTTCAACTATGATTTGGATGCTGGGGGGGTTGGGGGATGATAGAAAGAAAAAAAAAGTGTTGTATCCCATTTCCTTGAACATTTATGGAAATTTCAAGAAAATAATAAAAAGATTGTTAATCTGCATAAAGAAAAAGTGTAAGAATGCAGAATATTGAATATTAAAGTTGTCAACCACGATTTGAAAGCTGGGGGTGTGGGGGATAAAAGAAAGAAAGAAATAATGTTGTATCCCATTTCCTTGAACATTCATGGAGATTTCAATAAAATAATAACAAGATTATTAGTCTGCATAAAGAAAAAGTGTAAGAATGCAGAAGATAGAATATTAATATTGTCAACCATGATTTGGAAGCTGGGGGGCGTGGGCGATAAAAGAAGAAAGAAAAACTGTTGTATCCCATTTCCTTGACCATTCATGGAAATTTCAATAAAATAATAAAAAAAATTGTTAATATGCATAAAGAAAAAGAGTAAGAATGCAGGAGATAGAATGTTAATGTTGTCAACCATGATTTGTAAACTGGGGGGGGAGTGGGGGATAAAAGAAAGAAAGAAAAACAGTTGTGTACCATTTCCTTGAACATTCATGGAAAGTTCAATAAAATAATAAAAAGATTGGTAATCTGCATAAAGAAAAAGAGTAAGAATGCAGAAGATGGAATATTAATGTTGTCAACAATGATTTGGGAGCTGGGGGGGTAGGGGGATGAAATAAAGAAAGAAAAACTGTTGTATCCCATTTCCTTGAACATTCATGGAAATTTCAATAAAATAATAAAAAATTGTTAATCTGCATTAAGAAAAAGTGTAAGAATGCAGAACATTGAATATTAATATTGTCAACCACGATTTGGAAGCTGGGGGCGTCCGGGATGAAAGAAAGAAAGAAATAATGTTGTATCACATTTCCTTGAACATTCATGGAAATTTCAATAAAATAATAAAAAGATTGTTAGTCTGCATAAAGAAAAAGTGTAAGAATGCAGAAGATAGAATATTAATGTTGTCAAACATGATTTGGAAGCCTGGGGGGTGGGGGATAAAAGAAAGTAAGAAAAACTGTTGTATCCAATTTCCTTGAACATTCATGGAAATTTTAATAAAATAATGAAAAGACTGTTAATCTGCATAAAGTAAAAGTGTAAGAATGCACAAGATTGAATATTACTGTTGCCAACCATGATTTGGAAGGTGGGAGGTGGTGGGGGATAAAAGAAAGAAAGAAAAACTGTTGTATTCCATTTCCTTGAACATTCATGGAAATTTCAATAAAATAATAAAAAGATTGTTCATCTGCATAAAGAAAAAGTGTAAGAATGCCGAAGATTGAATATTAATGTTGTCAACCACGATTTGGAAGCTGGGGGCATGGGGGATAAAAGAAAGAAAGAAAAAATGTTGTATCCCATTTCCATGGACATTCATGGAAATTTCAATAAAATAATAAATAGATTGTTATTTACATAAAGAAAAAGTGTAAGAATACAGAAGATTGAATATTAATGTTGTCAACCATGATTTGGAAGGTGGTGGGTGGTGGGGGATAAAAGAAAGAAAGAAAAACTGTTGTATACCATTTCCTTGAACATTCGTGGAAATTTCAATAAAATATTAAAAAGATTGGTAATCTGCATAAAGAAAAAGAGTAAGAATGCAGAAGATAGAATATTAATGTTGTCAACCATGATTTGGAAGCTTGGGGAGTGGGGGATAAAAGAAAGAAAGAGAAAGTGTTGTATCCCATTTCCTTGAACATTCATAAAATTTCAATAAAATAATGACAAGATTGTTAAATGCATAAAGAAAAAGAGTATGAAGGCAGAAGATACAATATTATGTTGTCAACCATGATTTGGAAGCTGGGGGGGGTGGGGGATGAAAGAAAGAAAGAAAAACTGTTGTATCCCATTTCCTTGAACATTCATGGAAATTTCAAAAAAATAATAAAAGAATGTTAATCTGCATAAAGAAAAAGAGTAAGAATGCAGGAGATAGAATGTTCATGTTGTCAACCATGATTTGGAAGCTGGCGGGGGTGGGGGATAAAAGAAAGAAAGAAAAACTGTTGTATCCCATTTCCTTGAACATTCATGGAAATTTGAATACAATAATAAAAAGATTGTGAATCTGCATAAAGAAAAAGAGTAATAATGCAGAAGATAGAATATTAATGTTGTCAACCATGTTTTAGAAGCTGGGGGGTTGTGGGGGATAAAAGAAAGAAAAACTGTTGTATCCCATTTCCTTGAACATTCATGGAAATTTCAATAAAATAAGAAAAAGATTGTTAATCTGCATAAAGTAAAAGTGTAAGAATGCAGAAGATTGAATATTAATGTTGTCAACCATGATTTGGAAGATGGCGGGGGTGCTGGATAAAAGAAAGAAAGAAAAACTGTTGTATCTCATTTCCTTGAACATTCATGGAAATTTCAATAAAATAATAAAAAGATTGTTAATCTGCACAAAGAAAAAGAGTAAGAATGCAGAAGATAGAATATTAATGTTGTCAACCATGATTTGGAAGCTGGGGCCGCTGGAGGATAAACGAAAGAATGAAAAACTGTTGTATCCCATTTACTTGAACATTCATGGAAATTTCAATTAAATAATAAAAAGATTGTTAATCTGCATAGAGAAAAAGAGTAAGAATGCAGAAGATAGAATATTAATGTTGTCAGCCATGAATTAGAAGCTGCGGGCAAGTGGGGGATAAAAGAAAGAAAGAAAAACTGTTGTATTCCATTTCCTTGAACATTCATGGAAATTTCATTAAAATAATAAAAAGATTGTTCATCTGCATAAAGAAAAAGTGTAAGAATGCCGAAGATTGAATATTAATGTTGTCAACCACGCTTTGGAAGCTGGGGGCGTGGGGGATAAAAGAAAGAATGAAAAAATGTTGTATCCCATTTCCTTGGACATTCATGGAAATTTCAATAAAATAATAAATAGATTGTTATTTACATAAAGAAAAAGTGTAAGATTACAGAAGATTGAATATTAATGTTGTCAACCATGATTTGGAAGGTGGGGGGTGGTGGGGGATAAAAGAAAGTAAGAAAAACTGTTGTATACCATTTCCTTGAACATTCATGGAGATTTAAATAAAATAATAAAACGATTGGTAATCTGCATAAAGAAAAAGAGTAAGAATGCAGAAGATAGAATATTAATGTTGTCAACCATGATTTGGAAGCTTGGGGAGTGGGGGATAAAAGAAAGAAAGAGAAAATGTTGTATCCCATTTCCTTGAACGTTCATGAAATTTCAATAAAATAATGACAAGATTGTTAAATGCATAAAGAAAAAGAGTATGAAGGCAGAAGATACAATATTATGTTGTCAACCATGATTGGGAAGCTGGGGCGTGTTGGGGGATAAAAGAAAGAAAGAAAAACTGTTGTATTCCATTTACTTGAACTTTCATGGAAATTTCAATAAAATAATAAAAGATTGTTAATCTGCATAAAGAAAAAGAGTAAGAATGCAGAAGATGGAATATTAATGTTGTCAACAATGATTTGGGAGCTGGGGGTGTAGGGGGATGTAAGAAAGAAAGAAAAACTGTTGTATCCCATTTCCTTGAACATTCATGGAAATTTCAATAAAATAATAAAAAATTGTTAATCTTCATAAAGAAAAAGGGTAAGAATGCAGAACATTGAATATTAATATTTTCAACCACGATTTGGAAGCTGGGGGCGTGCGGGATGAAAGAAAGAAAGAAATAATGTTGTATCACATTTCCTTGAACATTCATGGAAATTTCAATAAAATAATAAAAAGATTGTTAGTCTGCATAAAGAAAAAGTGTAAGACTGCAGAAGATAGAATATTAATGTTGTCAAACATGATTTGGAAGCCTGGGGGGTGGGGGATAAAAGAAAGTAAGAAAAACTGTTGTATCCAATTTCCTTGAACATTCATGGAAATTTTAATAAAATAATAAAAAGATTGTTAATCTGCATAAAGTAAAAGTGTAAGAATGCACAAGATTGAATATTACTGTTGCCAACCATGATTTGGAAGGTGGGAGGTGGTGGGGGATAAAAGAAAGAAAGAAAAACTGTTGTATTCCATTTCCTTGAACATTCATGGAAATTTCAATAAAATAATAAAAAGATTGTTTATCTGCATAAAGAAAAAGTGTAAGAATGCCGAAGATTGAATATTAATGTTGTCAACCACGATTTGGAAGCTGGGGGCATGGGGGATAAAAGAAAGAAAGAAAAAATGTTGTATCCCATTTCCTTGGACTTTCATGGACATTTCAATAAAATAATAAATAGAATGTTATTTACATAAAGAAAAAGTGTAAGAATACAGAAGATTGAATATTAATGTTGTCAACCATGATTTGGAAGGTGGTGGGTGGTGGGGAATAAAGGAAAGAAAGAAAAACTGTTGTATACCATTTCCTTGAACATTCATGGAAATTTCAATAAAATATTAAAAAGATTGGTAATCTGCATAAAGAAAAAGAGTAAGAATGCAGAAGATAGAATATTAATGTTGTCAACCATGATTTGGAAGCTTGGGGAGTGGGGGATAAAAGAAAGAAAGAGAAAATGTTGTATCCCATTTCCTTGAACATTCATGAAATTTCAATAAAATAATGACAAGATTGTTAAATGCATAAAGAAAAACAGTATGAAGGCAGAAGATAGAATATTGTGTTGTCAACCATGATTTGGAAGCTGGGGGGGTGTGGGGGATGAAAGAAAGAAAGAAAAACTGTTGTATCCCATTTCCTTGAACATTCATGGAAATTTCAAAAAAATAATAAAAGATTGTTAATCTGCATAAAGAAAAAGAGTAAGAATGCAGGAGATAGAATGTTCATGTTGTCAACCATGATTTGGAAGCTGGCGGGGGTGGGGGATAAAAGAAAGAAAGAAAAACTGTTGTATCCCATTTAATGAACATTCATGGAAATTTCAATACAATAATAAAAAGATTGTTAATCTGCATAAAGAAAAATAGTAAGAATGCAGAAGATAGAATATTAATGTTGTCAACCATGTTTTAGAAGCTGGGGGGTTGTGGGGGATAAAAGAAAGAAAGAAAAACTGTTGTATCCCATTTCCTTGAACATTCATGGAAATTTCAATAAAATAAGAGAAAGATTGTTAATCTGCATAAAGTAAAAGTGTAAGAATGCAGAAGATTTAATATTAATGTTGTCAACCATGATTAGGAAGATGGCGGGGGTGCTGGATAAAAGAAAGAAAGAAAAACTGTTGTATCCCATTTCCTTGAACATTCAAGGCAATTTTAATAAAATAATAAAAAGATTGTTAATCTGCATAAAGTACAAGTGTAAGAATGCAGAAGATTGAATATTACTGTTGCCAACCATGATTTGGAAGGTGGGATGTGGTGGGGGATAAAAGAAAGAAAGAAAAACTGTTGTATTCCATTTCCTTGAACATTCATGGAAATTTCATTAAAATAATAAAAAGATTGTTCATCTGCATAAAGAAAAAGTGTAAGAATGCCGAAGATTGAATATTAATGTTGTCAACCACGATTTGGAAGCTGGGGGCGTGGGGGATAAAAGAAAGAAAGAAAAAATGTTGTATCCCATTTCCTTGGACATTCATGGAAATTTCAATAAAATAATAAATAGATTGTTATTTACATAAAGAAAAAGTGTAAGATTACAGAAGATTGAATATTAATGTTGGCAACCATGAATTGGAAGGTGGGGGGTGGTGGGGGATAAAAGAAAGAAAGAAAAACTGTTGTATCCCATTTCCTTGAACATTCATGGAAATTTCAAAAAAATAATAAAAGATTGTTAATCTGCATAAAGAAAAAGAGTAAGAATGCAGGAGATAGAATGTTCATGTTGTCAACCATGATTTGGAAGCTGGCGGGGGTGGGGGATAAAAGAAAGAAAGAAAAACTGTTGTATCCCATTTCCTTGAACATTCATGGAAATTTCAATACAATAATAAAAAGATTGTTAATCTGCATAAAGAAAAAGTGTAAGAATGCAGAAGATAGACGATTAGTGTTGTGAACCATGATTTGGAAGCTTGGGGGGTGGGGGATAATAGAAAGAAAGAAAAACTCTTGTGTCACATTTCCATGAACATTCATTGAAATTTCAAGAAAATAATAAAGAGATTCTTAATCTGCATAGAGAAAAAGAGTAAGAATGCAGAAGATAGAATATTAATGTTGTCAACCATGATTTGGAAGCTTGGGGGTGTGGGGGATAAAAGAATGAAAGAAAAACTGTTGTATTCCATTTCCTTGAACATTGATGGAAAGTTCAATAAAATAATAAAAAGATTGTTAATCTGTATAAACAAAACGGGTAAGAATGCAGAAGATAGAATATTAATGTAGTCAACCATGATTTGTAAACTAGGGGGGAGTGGGGGATAAAAGAAAGAAAGAAAAACAGTTGTATACCATTTCCTTGAACATTCTTGGAAAGTTCAATAAAATAATAAAAAGATTGGTAATCTGCATAAAGAAAAAGAGTAAGAACGCAGAACATAGATTATTAATGTTGTCAACCATGATTTGGAAGCTTGGAGCGTGGGGGATAAAAGAAAGAAAGAGAAATTGTTGTATCCCATTTCCTTGAACATTCATGAAATTTCAATAAAATAATGACAAGATTGTGAATCTGGATAAAGAAAAAGAGTATGAAGGCAGAAGATAGAATATTATGTTTTCAACCATGATTTGGAAGCTGGGGGGTGTGGGGGATGAAAGAAAGAAAGAAAAACTGTTGTATCACATTTCCTTGAACATTCATTGAAATTTCAATAAAATAATTAATAGATTGTTAATCTGCATAAAGAAAAAGTGTAAGAATGCAGAAGATAGAATATTAATCTTGTCAAGCATGATTTGGAAGCTTGTGGTTGGGGGATAAAAGAAAGAAAGAGAAATTGTTTTATCCCAATTCCTTGAACATTCATAAAATTTCAATAAAATAATAAAAAGATTGTTAATCTGCATAAAGTAAAAGTGTAAGAATGCAGAAGATTGAATATTACTGTTGCCAAACATGATTTGGAAGGTGGGAGGTGGTGGGGGATAAAAGAAAGAAAGAAAAACTGTTCTATTCCATTTCCTTGAACATTCATGGTAATTTCATTAAAATAATAAAAAGATTGTTCATCTGCATAAAGAAAAAGTGTAAGAATGCCGAAGATTGAATATTAATGTTGTCAACCACGATTTGGAAGCTGGGGGCGTGGGGGATAAAAGAAAGAAAGAAAAAATGTTGTATCCCATTTCCTTGGACATTCATGGAAATTTCAATAAAATAATAAATAGATTGTTATTTACATAAAGAAAAAGTGTAAGATTACAGAAGATTGAATATTAATGTTGTCAACCATGATTTGGAATGTGGGGGGTGGTGGGGGATAAAAGAAAGAAAGAAAAACTGTTGTATACCATTTCCTTGAACATTCATGGAAATTTCAATAAAATAATAAAACGATTGGTAATCTGCATAAAGAAAAAGAGTAAGAATGCAGAAGATAGAATATTAATGTTGTCAACCATGATTTGGAAGCTTGGGGAGTGGGGGATGAAAGAAAGAAAGAAAAACTGTTGTATCCCATTTCCTTGAACATTCATGGAAATTTCAAAAAAATAATAAAAAATTGTTAATCAGCATAAAGAAAAAGTGTAAGAATGCAGGACATTGAATATTAATATTGTCAACCACGATTTGGAAGCTGGGGGCGTGGGGGATGAAAAAAAGAAAGAAATAATGTTGTATCACATTTCCTTGAACATTCATGGAAATTTCAATAAAATAATAAAAAGATTGTTAGTCTGCATAATGAAAAAGTGTAAGAATGCAGAAGATAGAATATTAATGTTGTCAACCATGATTTGGAAGCTGGCGGGGGTGGGGGATAAAAGAAAGAAAGAAAAACTGTTGTATCCCATTTCCTTGAACATTCATGGAAATTTCAATACAATAATAAAAAGATCGTTAATCTGTATAAAGAAAAAGTGTAAGAATGCAGAAGATAGACGATTAGTGTTGTGAATCATGATTTGGAAGCTTGGGGGGTGGGGGATAAAAGAAAGAAAGAAAAACTCTTGTGTCACATTTTTATGAACATTCATTGAAATTTCAATAAAATAATAATGAGATTCTTAATCTGCATAGAGAAAAAGAGTAAGAATGCAGAAGATAGAATATTAATGTTGTCAACCATGATTTGGAAGCTTGGGGGGGTGGGGGATAAAAGAATGAAAGAAAAACTGTTGTATTCCATTTCCTTGAACATTCATGGAAAGTTCAATAAAATAATAAATAGATTGGTAATCTGCATAAAGAAAAAGAGTAAGAATGCAGGAGATAGAATGTTAATGTTGTCAACCATGATTTGGAAGCTGGCGGGGGTGGGGGATAAAAGAAAGAAAGAAAAACTTTTTTATCCCATTTCCTTGAACATTCATGGAAATTTCAATACAATAATAAAAAGATTGTTAATCTGCATAAACAAAAAGGGTAAGAATGCAGAAGATAGAATATTAATGTTGTCAACCGTGATTTGTAAACTGGGGGGGAGTGGGGGATAAAAGAAAGAAAGAAAAACAGTTGTATCCCATTTCCTTGAACATTCATGAAATTTCAATAAAATAATGACAAGATTGTGAATCTGGATAAAGAAAAAGAGTATGAAGGCAGAAGATAGAATATTATGTTGTCAACAATGATTTGGAAGCTGGGGGGTGTGGTGGATGAAAGAAAGAAAGAAAAACTGTTGTATCCCATTTCCTTGAACATTCATTGAAATTTCAATAAAATAATAAATAGATTGTTAATCTGCATAAAGAAAAAGTGTAAGAATGCAGAAAATAGAATATTAATCTTGTCAAGCATGATTTGGAAGCTTGTGGTTGGGGGATAAAAGAAAGAAAGAGAAATTGTTGTATCCCAATTTCTTGAACATTCATAAAATTTCAATAAAATAATAAAAAGATTGTTAATCTGCATAGAGAAAAAGAGTAAGAATGTAGAAGATAGAATATTAATGTTTTCAACCATGATTTGGAAGCTGGGGGGTTGGGGGATGATAGAATGAAAGAAAAAGTGTCGTATCCCATTTCCTTGAACATTCATGGAAATTTCAATAAAATAACAAAAAGATTGTTAACCTGCCGAAAGAAAGAGTTAGAATGCAGAAGATAGAATATTAATTTTGGCAACCATGATTTGGAAGCTGGGGGGTATGGGGGATAAAAGAAAGAAAGAAAAACTGTTGTATCCCATTTCCTTGAACATTCATGGAAATTTCAATAAAATAATGACAAGATTGTTAATCTGCATAAAGAAAAAGAATATGAAGGCAGAAGATAGAATATTATGTTGTCAAACATGATTTGGAAGCGGGGAGTGGGTGGGGGAGGAAAGAAAGAAAGAAAAACTGTTGTATCCCATTTCTTTGAACATTCATGGAAATTTCAATAAAATAATAAAAGATTCTTAATCTGCATAAAGAAAAAGAGTACGAATGCAGAAGATTGAATATTAATGTTGTCAACCATGATTTGGAAGATGGCGGGGGTTCTGGATAAAAGAAAGAAAGAAAAACTGTTGTATCCCATTTCCTTGAACATTCATGGAAATTTCAATAAAATAATAAAAAGATTGTTAATCTGCATAAAGAAAAAGAGTAAGAATGCAGAAGATAGAATATTAATGTTATCAACCATGACTTGGAAGCTGGGGCCGCTGGAGGATAAAAGAAAGAAAGAAAAACTGTTGTATCCCATTTACTTGAACATTCATGGAAATTTCAATAAAATAATAAAAAGATTGTTAATCTGCATAGAGAAAAAGTGTAAGAATGCAGAAGATAGAATATTAATGTTGTCAACCATGATTGGGAAGCTGGGGGGTGTTGGGGGATAAAAGAAAGAAAGAAAAACTGTTGTATCCCATTTCCTTGAACTTTCATGGAAATTTCTATAAAATAATAAAAGATTGTTAATCTGCATAAAGAAAAAGAGTAAGAATGCAGAAGATGGAATATTAATGTTGTCAACCATGATTTGGAAGCTGGGGGGGTAGGGGGATGAAAGAAAGAAAGAAAAACTGTTGTATACCATTTCCTTGAACATTCATGTAAATTTCAATAAAATAATAAAAAATTGTTAATCTGCATAAAGAAAAAGTGTAAGAATGCAGAACATTGAATATTAATATTGTCAACCACGATTTGGAAGCTGGGGGCGTGGGGGATGAAAGAAAGAAAGAAATAATGTTGTATCACATTTCCTTGAACATTCATGGAAATTTCAATAAAATAATAAAATGATTGTTAGTCTGCATAAAGAAAAAGTGTAAGAATGCAGAAGATAGAATATTAATGTTGTCAACCATGATTTGGAAGCTGGGGGGGGTGGGGGATAAAAGAAAGTAAGAAAAACTGTTGTATCCCATTTCCTTGAACATTCATGGAAATTTCAATAAAATAATAAAAAGATAGTTAATCTGCATAAAGAAAAAGAGTAAGAATGCAGAAGATAGAATATTAATGTTGTCAACCATGAATTAGAAGCTGCGGGCAAGTGGGGGATAAAAGAAAGAAAGAAAAACTGTTGTATCCAATTTCCTTGAACATTCATGGAAATTTTAATAAAATAATAAAAAGATTGTTAATCTGCATAAAGTAAAAGTGTAAGAATGCAGAAGATTGAATATTACTGTTGCCAACCATGATTTGGAAGGTGGGGGGTGGTGGGGGATAAAAGAAAGAAAGAAAAACTGTTGTATTCCATTTCCTTGAACATTCATGGAAATTTCATTAAAATAAAAAAGATTGTTCATCTGCATAAAGAAAAAGTGTAAGAATGCCGAAGATTGAATATTAATGTTGTCAACCACGCTTTGGAAGCTGGGGGCGTGGGGGATAAAAGAAAGAAAGAAAAAATGTTGTATCCCATTTCCTTGGACATTCATGGAAATTTCAATAAAATAATAAATAGATTGTTATTTACATAAAGAAAAAGTGTAAGATTACAGAAGATTGAATATTAATGTTGTCAACCATGATTTGGAAGGTGGGGGGTTGTGGGGGATAAAAGAAAGAAAGAGAAAATGTTGTATCCCATTTCCTTGAACATTCATGAAATTTCAATAAAATAATGACAAGATTGTTAAATGCATAAAGAAAACGAGTATGAAGGCAGAAGATACAATATTATGTTGTCAATCATGATTTGGAAGCTGGGGGGGTGGGGGATGAAAGAAAGAAAGAAAAACTGTTGTATCCCATTTCCTTGAACATTCATGGAAATTTCAAAAAAATAATAAAAGATTGTTAATCTGCATAAAGAAAAAGAGTAAGAATGCAGGAGATAGAATGTTCATGTTGTCAACCATGATTTGGAAGCTGGCGGGGCTGGGGGATAAAAGAAAGAAAGAAAAACTGTTGTATCCCATTTCCTTGAACATTCATGGAAATTTCAATACAATAATAAAAAGATTGTTAATCTGCATAAAGAAAAAGTGTAAGAATGCAGAAGATAGACGATTAGTGTTGTGAACCATGATTTGGAAGCTTGGGGGGTGGGGGATAAAAGAAAGAAAGAAAAACTCTGGTGTCACATTTCTATGAACATTCATTGAAATTTCAATAAAATAATAAAGAGATTCTTAATCTGCATAGAGAAAAAGAGTAAGAATGCAGAAGATAGAATATTAATGTTGTCAACCATGATTTGGAAGCTTGGGGGTGTGGGGGATAAAAGAATGAAAGAAAAACTGTTGTATTCCATTTCCTTGAACATTGATGGAAAGTTCAATAAAATAATAAAAAGATTGGTAATCTTCATAAAGAAAAAGAGTAAGAATGCAGGAGATAGAATGTTAATGTTGTCAACCATGATTTGGAAGCTGGCGGGGGTGGGGGATAAAAGAAAGAAAGAAAAACTTTTTTATCCCATTTCCTTGAACATTCATGGAAAGTTCAATAAAATAATAAAAAGATTGGTAATCTGCATAAAGAAAAAGGGTAAGGACGCAGAACATAGATTATTAATGTTCTCAACCATGATTTGGAAGCTTGGAGCGTGGGGGATAAAAGAAAGAAAGAGAAATTGTTGTATCCCATTTCCTGGAACATTCATGAAATTTCAATAAAATAATGACAAGATTGTGAATCTGGATAAAGAAAAAGAGTATGAAGGCAGAAGATAGAATATTATGTTGTCAACCATGATTTGGAAGCTGGGGGGTGTGGGGGATGAAAGAAAGAAAGAAAAACTGTTGTATCCCATTTCCTTGAACATTCATTGAAATTTCAATAAAATAATAAATAGATTGTTAATCTGCATAAAGAAAAAGGGTAAGAATGCAGAAGATAGAATATTAATCTTGTCACGCATGATTTGGAAGCTGGGGGTGTAGGGGGATGAAAGAAAGAAAGAAAAACTGTCGTATCCCATTTCCTTGAACATTCATGGAAATTTCAATAAAATAATAAAAAATTGTTAATCTGCATAAAGAAAAAGTGTAAGAATGCAGGACATTGAATATTAATATTGTCAACCACGATTTGGAAGCTGGGGGCGTGGGAGATGAAAAAAAGAAAGAAATAATGTTGTATCACATTTCCTTGAACATTCATGGAAATTTCAATAAAATAATAAAAAGATTGTTAGTCTGCATAAAGAAAAAGTGTAAGAATGCAGAAGATAGAATATTAATGTTGTCAACCATGATTTGGAAGCTGGCGGGGGTGGGGGATAAAAGAAAGAAAGAAAAACTGTTGTATCCCATTTCCTTGAACATTCATGGAAAATTCAATACAATAATAAAAAATTGTTAATCTGCATAAAGAAAAAGTGTAAGAATGCAGAAGATAGACGATTAGTGTTGTGAAACATGATTTGGAAGCTTGGGGGGTGGGGGATAAAAGAAAGAAAGAAAAACTCTTGTGTCACATTTCTATGAACATTCATTGAAATTTCAATAATATAATAAAGAGATTCTTAATCTGCATAGAGAAAAAGAGTAAGAATGCAGAAGATAGAATATTAATGTTGTCAACCATGATTTGGAAGCTTGGGGGGGTGGGGGATAAAAGAATGAAAGAAAAACTGTTGTATTCCACTTCCTTGAACATTGATGGAAAGTTCAATAAAATAATAAAAAGATTGGTAATCTGCATAAAGAAAAAGAGTAAGAATGCAGGAGATAGAATGTTAATGTTGTCAACCATGATTTGGAAGCTGGCGGGGGTGGGGGATAAAAGAAAGAAAGAAAAACTTTTTTATCCCATTTCCTTGAACATTCATGGAAATTTCAATACAATAATAAAAAGATTGTTAATCTGCATAAACAAAAAGGGTAAGAATGCAAAAGATAGAATATTAATGTTGTCAACCGTGATTTGTAAACTGGGGGGGAGTGGGGGATAAAAGAAAGAAGGAAAACAGTTGTATACCATTTCCTTGAACATTGATGGAAAGTTCAATAAAATAATAAAACGATTGTTAATCTGCATAAAGAAAAAGAGTAAGAACGCAGAACATAGATTATTAATGTTGTCAACCATGATTTGGAAGCTTGGAGCGTGGGGGATAAAAGAAAGAAAGAGAAATTGTTGTATCCCATTTCCTTGAACATTCATGAAATTTCAATAAAATAATGACAAGATTGTGAATCTGGATAAAGAAAAAGATTATGAAGGCAGAAGATAGAATATTATGTTGTCAACCATGATTTGGAAGCTGGTGGGTGTGGGGGATGAAAGAAAGAAAGAAAAACTGTTGTATCCCATTTCCTTGAACATTCATTGAAATTTCAATAAAATAATAAATAGATTGTTAATCTGCATAAAGAAAAAGTGTAAGAATGCAGAAGATAGAATATTAATCTTGTCAAGCATGATTTGGAAGCTTGTGGTTGGGGGATAAAAGAAAGAAAGAGAAATTGTTGTATCCCAATTCCTTGAACATTCATAAAATTTCAATAAAATAATAAAAAGATTGTTAATCTGCATAAAGAAAAAGAGTAAGAATGTAGAAGATAGAATATTAATGTTTTCAACCATGATTTCGAAGCTGGGGGGTTGGGGGATGATAGAAAGAAAGAAAAAGTGTCGTATCCCATTTCCTTGAACATTCATGGAAATTTCAATAAAATAACAAAAAGATTGTTAACCTGCGTAAAGAAAGAGTTAGAATGCAGAAGATAGAATATTAATGTTGGCAACCATGATTTGGAAGCTGGGGGGTATGGGGCATAAAAGAAAGAAAGAAAAACTGTTGTATCCCATTTCCTTGAACATTCATGGAAATTTCAATAAAATAATAAATAGATTGTTAATCTGCATAAAGAAAAAGTGTAAGAATGCAGAAGATAGAATATTAATCTTGTCAACCATGATTTGGAAGCTTGGGGTATGGGGCATAAAAGAAAGAAAGAAAAACTGTTGTATTCCATTTCCTTGAACATTCATGGAAATTTCATTAAAATAAAAAAGATTGTTCATCTGCATAAAGAAAAAGTGTAAGAATGCCGAAGATTGAATATTAATGTTGTCAACCACGCTTTGGAAGCTGGGGGCGTGGGGGATAAAAGAAAGAAAGAAAAAATGTTGTATCCCATTTCCTTGGACATTCATGGAAATTTCAATAAAATAATAAATAGATTGTTATTTACATAAAGAAAAAGTGTAAGATTACAGAAGATTGAATATTAATGTTGTCAACCATGATTTGGAAGGTGGGGGGTTGTGGGGGATAAAAGAAAGAAAGAGAAAATGTTGTATCCCATTTCCTTGAACATTCATGAAATTTCAATAAAATAATGACAGGATTGTTAAATGCATAAAGAAAACGAGTATGAAGGCAGAAGATACAATATTATGTTGTCAACCATGATTTGGAAGCTGGGGGGGTGGGGGATGAAAGAAAGAAAGAAAAACTGTTGTATCCCATTTCCTTGAACATTCATGGAAATTTCAAAAAAATAATAAAAGATTGTTAATCTGCATAAAGAAAAAGAGTAAGAATGCAGGAGATAGAATGTTCATGTTGTCAACCATGATTTGGAAGCTGGCGGGGCTGGGGGATAAAAGAAAGAAAGAAAAACTGTTGTATCCCATTTCCTTGAACATTCATGGAAATTTCAATACAATAATAAAAAGATTGTTAATCTGCATAAAGAAAAAGTGTAAGAATGCAGAAGATAGACGATTAGTGTTGTGAACCATGATTTGGAAGCTTGGGGCGTGGGGGATAAAAGAAAGAAAGAAAAACTCTGGTGTCACATTTCTATGAACATTCATTGAAATTTCAATAAAATAATAAAGAGATTCTTAATCTGCATAGAGAAAAAGAGTAAGAATGCAGAAGATAGAATATTAATGTTGTCAACCATGATTTGGAAGCTTGGGGGTGTGGGGGATAAAGGAATGAAAGAAAAACTGTTGTATTCCATTTCCTTGAACATTGATGGAAAGTTCAATAAAATAATAAAAGATTGTTAATCTGCATAAAGAAAAAGTGTAAGAATGCAGAAGATGGAATATTAATGTTGTCAACCATGATTTGGAAGCTGGGGGGGTAGGGGGATGAAAGAAAGAAAGAAAAACTGTTGTATCCCATTTCCTTGAACTTTCATGGAAATTTCAATAAAATAATAAAAGATTGTTAATCTGCATAAAGAAAAAGTGTAAGAATGCAGAAGATAGAATATTAATCTTGTCAACCATGATTTGGAAGCTTGGGGGGTGGGGGATAAAAGAAAGAAAGAGAAATTGTTGTATCCCAATTCCTTGAACATTCATGAAATTTCAATAAAATAATGACAAGATTGTTAATCTGCATAAAGAAAAAGAGTAAGAATGCAGAAGATAGAATATTAATGTCGTCAACCATGATTTGGAAGCTGGGGCCGCTGGAGGATAAAAGAAAGAAAAACTGTTGTATCCCATTTACTTGAACATTCATGGAAATTTCAATAAAATAATAAAAAGATTGTTAATCTGCATAGAGAAAAAGAGTAAGAATGCAGAAGATAGAATATTAATGTTTTCAACCATGATTGGGAAGCTCGGGGGGTAGGGGGATGAAAGAAAGAAAGACAAACTGTTATATACCATTTCCTTGAACACTCATGGAAATTCAAATAAAATAATAAAAAATTGTTAATCTGCATAAAGAAAAAGTATAAGAATGCTGAACATTGAATATTAATATTGTCAACCACGATTTGGAAGCTGGGGGCGTGGGGGATGAAAGAAAGAAAGAAATAATGTTCTATCACATTTCCTTGAACATTCATGGAAATTTCAATAAAATAATAAAAAGATTGTTAGTCTGCATAAAGAAAAAGTGTAAGAATGCAGAAGATAGAATATTAATGTTGTCAACCATGATTTGGAAGCTGGGGGGGTTGGGGATAAAAGAAAGTAAGAAAAACTGTTGTATCCCATTTCCTTGAACATTCATGGAAATTTCAATAAAATAATAAAAAGATAGTTAATCTGCATAAAGAAAAAGAGTAAAAATGCAGAAGATAGAATATTAATGTTGTCAACCATGAATTAGAAACTGCGGGCAAGTGGGGGATAAAAGAAAGAAAGAAAAACAGTTGTATCAAATTTCCTTGAACATTCATGGAAATTTTAATAAAATAATAAAAAGATTGTTAATCTGCATAAAATAAAAGTGTAAGAATGCAGAAGATTGAATATTACTGTTGCCAACCATGATTTGGAAGGTGGGAGGTGGTGGGGGATAAAAGAAAGAAAGAAAAACTGTTGTATTCCATTTCCTTGAACATTCATGGAAATTTCATTAAAATAATAAAAAGATTGTTCATCTGCATAAAGAAAAAGTGTAAGAATGCCGAAGATTGAATATTAATGTTGTCAACCACGATTTGGAAGCTGGGGGCGTGGGGGATAAAAGAAAGAAAGAAAAAATGTTGTATCCCATTTCCTTGGACATTCATGGAAATTTCAATAAAATAATAAATAGATTGTTATTTACATAAAGAAAAAGTGTAAGATTACAGAAGATTGAATATTAATGTTGTCAACCATGATTTGGAATGTGGGGGGTGTTGGGGGATAAAAGAAAGAAAGAAAAACTGTTGTATACCATTTCCTTGAACATTCATGGAAATTTCAATAAAATAATAAAACGATTGGTAATCTGCATAAAGAAAAAGAGTAAGAATGCAGAAGATAGAATATTAATGTTGTCAACCATGATTTGGAAGCTTGGGGAGTAGGGGATGAAAGAAAGAAAGAAAAATTGTTGTATCCCATTTCCTTGAACATTCATGGAAATTTCAAAAAAATAATGAAAGATTGTTAATCTGCATAAAGAAAAAGGGTAAGAATGCAGAAGATAGAATATTAATCTTGTCAAGCATGATTTGGAAGCTGGGGGTGTAGGGGGTTGAAAGAAAGAAAGAAAAACTGTTGTATCCCATTTCCTTGAACATTCATGGAAATTTCAATAAAATAATAAAAAATAGTTAATCAGCATAAAGAAAAAGTGTAAGAATGCAGGACATTGAATATTAATATTGTCAACCACGATTTGGAAGCTGGGGGCGTGGGGGATGAAAAAAAGAAAGAAATAATGTTGTATCACATTTCCTTGAACATTCATGGAAATTTCAATAAAATAATAAAAAGATTGTTAGTCTGCATAATGAAAAAGTGTAAGAATGCAGAAGATAGAATATTAATGTTGTCAACCATGATTTGGAAGCTGGCGGGGGTGGGGGATAAAAGAAAGAAAGAAAAACTGTTGTATCCCATTTCCTTGAACATTCATGGAAATTTCAATACAATAATAAAAAGATTGTTAATCTGCATAAAGAAAAAGTGTAAGAATGCAGAAGATAGACGATTAGTGTTGTGAAACATGATTTGGAAGCTTGGGGGGTGGGGGATAAAAGAAAGAAAGAAAAACTCTTGTGTCACATTTTTATGAACATTCATTGAAATTTCAATAAAATAATAATGAGATTCTTAATCTGCATAGAGAAAAAGAGTAAGAATGCAGAAGATAGAATATTAATGTTGTCAACCATGATTTGGAAGCTTGGGGGGGTGGGGGATAAAAGAATGAAAGAAAAACTGTTGTATTCCATTTCCTTGAACATTGATGGAAAGTTCAATAAAATAATAAAAAGATTGGTAATCTGCATAAAGAAAAAGAGTAAGAATGCAGGAGATAGAATGTTAATGTTGTCAACCATGATTTGGAAGCTGGCGGGGGTGGGGGATAAAAGAAAGAAAGAAAAACTTTTTTATCCCATTTCCTTGAACATTCATGGAAATTTCAATACAATAATAAAAAGATTGTTAATCTGCATAAACAAAAAGGGTAAGAATGCAGAAGATAGAATATTAATGTTGTCAACCGTGATTTGTAAACTGGGGGGGAGTGGGGGATAAAAGAAAGAAAGAAAAACAGTTGTATCCCATTTCCTTGAACATTCATGAAATTTCAATAAAATAATGACAAGATTGTGAATCTGGATAAAGAAAAAGAGTATGAAGGCAGAAGATAGAATATTATGTTGTCAACCATGATTTGGAAGCTGGGGGGTGTGGTGGATGAAAGAAAGAAAGAAAAACTGTTGTATCCCATTTCCTTGAACATTCATTGAAATTTCAATAAAATAATAAATAGATTGTTAATCTGCATAAAGAAAAAGTGTAAGAATGCAGAAAATAGAATATTAATCTTGTCAAGCATGATTTGGAAGCTTGTGGTTGGGGGATAAAAGAAAGAAAGAGAAATTGTTGTATCCCAATTCCTTGAACATTCATGAAATTTCAATAAAATAATGACAAGATTGTTAATCTGCATAAAGAAAAAGAATATGAAGGCAGAAGATAGAATATTATGTTGTCAAACATGATTTGGGAGCGGGGGGTGGGTGGGGGAGGAAAGAAAGAAAGAAAAACTGTTGTATCCCATTTCTTTGAACATTCATGGAAATTTCAATAAAATAATAAAAGATTCTTAATCTGCATAAAGAAAAAGAGTAAGAATGCAGAAGATTGAATATTAATGTTGTCAACCATGATTTGGAAGATGGCGGGGGTTCTGGACAAAAGAAAGAAAGAAAAACTGTTGTATCCCATTTCCTTGAACATTCATGGAAATTTCAATAAAATAATAAAAAGATTGTTAATCTGCATAAAGAAAAAGAGTAAGAATGCAGAAGATAGAATATTAATGTTGTCAACCATGATTTGGAAGCTGGCGGGGGTGGGGGATAAAAGAAAGAAAGAAAAACTTTTTTATCCCATTTACTTGAACATTCATGGAAATTTCAATAAAATAATAAAAAGATTGTTAATCTGCATAGAGAAAAAGAGTAAGAATGCAGAAGATAGAATATTAATGTTGTCAACCATGATTGGGAAGCTGGGGGGTGTTGGGGGATAAAAGAAAGAAAGAAAAACTGTTGTATCCCATTTCCTTGAACTTTCATGGAAATTTCTATAAAATAATAAAAGATTGTTAATCTGCATAAAGAAAAAGAGTAAGAATGCAGAAGATAGAATATTAATGTTGTCAACCATGATTTGGAAGCTGGCGGGGGTGGGGGATAAAAGAAAGTAAGAAAACCTGTTGTATCCCATTTCCTTGAACATTCATGGAAATTTCAATAAAATAATAAAAAGATAGTTAATCTGCATAAAGAAAAAGAGTAAGAATGCAGAAGATAGAATATTAATGTTGTCAACCATGAATTAGAAGCTGCGGGCAAGTGGGGGATAAAAGAAAGAAAGAAAAACTGTTGTATCCAATTTCCTTGAACATTCATGGAAATTTTAATAAAATAATAAAAAGATTGTTAATCTGCATAAAGTAAAATAGTAAGAATGCAGAAGATTGAATATTACTGTTGCCAACCATGATTTGGAAGGTGGGAGGTGGTGGGGGATAAAAGAAAGAAAGAAAAACTGTTGTATTCCATTTCCTTGAACATTCATGGAAATTTCATTAAAATAAAAAAGATTGTTCATCTACATAAAGAAAAAGTGTAAGAATGCCGAAGATTGAATATTAATGTTGTCAACCACGCTTTGGAAGCTGGGGGCGTGGGGGATAAAAGAAAGAAAGAAAAAATGTTGTATCCCATTTCCTTGGACATTCATGGAAATTTCAATAAAATAATAAATAGATTGTTATTTACATAAAGAAAAAGTGTAAGATTACAGAAGATTGAATATTAATGTTGTCAACCATGATTTGGAAGGTGGGGGGTGGTGGGGGATAAAAGAAAGAAATAATGTTGTATCACATTTCCTTGAACATTCATGGAAATTTCAATAAAATAATAAAAAATTGTTAATCTGCATAAAGAAAAAGTGTAAGAATGCAGGACATTGAATATTAATATTGTCAACAACGATTTGGAAGCTGGGGGCGTGGGGGATGAAAAAAAGAAAGAAATAATGTTGTATCACATTTCCTTGAACATTCATGGAAATTTCAATAAAATAATAAAAAGATTGTTAGTCTGCATAAAGAAAAAGTGTAAGAATGCAGAAGATAGAATATTAATGTTGTCAACCATGATTTGGAAGCTGGCGGGGCTGGGGGATAAAAGAAAGAAAGAAAAACTGTTGTATCCCATTTCCTTGAACATTCATGGAAATTTCAATACAATAATAAAAAGATTGTTAATCTGCATAAAGAAAAAGTGTAAGAATGCAGAAGATAGACGATTAGTGTTGTGAACCATGATTTGGAAGCTTGGGGGGTGGGGGATAAAAGAAAGAAAGAAAAACTCTTGTGTCACATTTCTATGAACATTCATTGAAATTTCAATAAAATAATAAAGAGATTCTTAATCTGCATAGAGAAAAAGAGTAAGAGTGCAGAAGATAGAATATTAATGTTGTCAACCATGATTTGGAAGCTTGGGGGGGTGGGGGATAAAAGAATGAAAGAAAAACTGTTGTATTCCATTTCCTTGAACATTGATGGAAAGTTCAATAAAATAATAAAAAGATTGGTAATCTGCATAAAGAAAAAGAGTAAGAATGCAGGAGATAGAATGTTAATGTTGTCAACCATGATTTGGAAGCTGGCGGGGGTGGGGGATAAAAGAAAGAAAGAAAAACTTTTTTATCCCATTTCCTTGAACATTCATGGAAATTTCAATACAATAATAAAAAGATCGTTAATCTGCATAAACAAAAAGGGTAAGAATGCAGAAGATAGAATATTAATGTTGTCAACCGTGATTTGTAAACTGGGGGGGAGTGGGGGATAAAAGAAAGAAAGGAAAACAGTTGTATACCATTTCCTTGAACATTCATGGAAAGTTCAATAAAATAATAAAAAGATTGGTAATCTGCATAAAGAAAAAGAGTAAGAACGTAGAACATAGATTATTAATGTTGTCAACCATGATTTGGAAGCTTGGAACGTGGGGGATAAAAGAAAGAAAGAGAAATTGTTGTATCCCATTTCCTTGAACATTCATGAAATTTCAATAAAATAATGTCAAGATTGTGAATCTGGATAAAGAAAAAGAGTATGAAGGCAGAAGATAGAATATTATGTTGTCAACCATGATTTGGAAGCTGGGGGGTGTGGGGGATGAAAGAAAGAAAGAAAAACTGTTGTATCCCATTTCTTTGAACATTCATTGAAATTTCAATAAAATAATAAATAGATTGTTAATCTGCAAAAAGAAAAAGTGTAAGAATGCAGAAGATAGAATATTAATCTTGTCAAGCATGATTTGGAAGCTTGGGGTTGGGGGATAAAAGAAAGGAAGAGAAATTGTTGTATCCCAATTCCTTGAACATTCATAAAATTTCAATAAAATAATAAAAAGATTGTTAATCTGCATATAGAAAAAGAGTAAGAATGTAGAAGATAGAATATTAATCTTTTCAACCATGATTTGGAAGCTGGGGGGTTGGGGGATGATAGAAAGAAAGAAAAAGTGTCGTATCCCATTTCCTTGAACATTCATGGAAATTTCAATAAAATAACAAAAAGATTGTTTACCTGCGTAAAGAAAGAGTTAGAATGCAGAAGATAGAATATTAATGTTGGCAACCATGATTTGGAAGCTGGGGGGTATGGGGGATAAAAGAAAGAAAGAAAAACTGTTGTATCCCATTTCCTTGAACATTCATGGAAATTTCAATAAAATAATAAATAGATTGTTAATCTGCATAAAGAAAAAGTGTAAGAATGCAGAAGATAGAATATTAATCTTGTCAACCATGATTTGGAAGCTTGGGGGGGGGGGGATAAAAGAAAAAAAGAGAAATTTTTATATCCCAATTCCTTGAACATTCATGAAATTTCAATAAAATAATGACAAGATTGTTAATCTGCATAAAGAAAAAGAATATGAAGGCAGAAGATAGAATATTATGTGGTCAAACATGATTTGGAAGCTGGGGGTGGTTGGGGGATGAAAGAAAGAAAGAAAAACTGTTGTATCCCATTTCTTTGAACATTCATGGAAATTTCAATAAAATAATAAAAGATTCTTAATCTGCATAAAGAAAAAGTGTAAGAATGCAGAAGATTGAATATTAATGTTGTCAACCATGATTTGGAAGATGGCGGGGGTTCTGGACAAAAGAAAGAAAGAAAAACTGTTGTATCCCATTTCCTTGAACATTCATGGAAATTTCAATAAAATAATAAAAAGATTGTTAATCTGCATAAAGAAAAAGAGTAAGAATGCAGAAGATAGAATATTAATGTTGTCAACCATGATTTGGAAGCTGGGGCCGCTGGAGGATAAAAGAAAGAAAGAAAAACTGTTGTATCCCATTTACTTGAACATTCATGGAAATTTCAATAAAATAATAAAAAGATTGTTAATCTGCATAGAGAAAAAGAGTAAGAATGCAGAAGATAGAATATTAATGTTGTCAACCATGATTGGGAAGCTGGGGGGTGTTGGGGGATAAAAGAAAGAAAGAAAAACTGTTGTATCCCATTTCCTTGAACTTTCATGGAAATTTCTATAAAATAATAAAAGATTGTTAATCTGCATAAAGAAAAAGAGTAAGAATGCAGAAGATGGAATATTAATGTTGTCAACCATGATTTGGAAGCTGGGGGGGTAGGGGGATGAAAGAAAGAAAGAAAAACTGTTGTATACCATTTCCTTGATCATTCATGTAAATTTCAATAAAATAATAAAAAATTGTTAATCTGCATAAAGAAAAAGTGTAAGAATGCAGAACATTGAATATTAATATTGTCAACCACGATTTGGAAGCTGGGGGCGTGGGGGATGAAAGAAAGAAAGAAATAATGTTGTATCACATTTCCTTGAACATTCATGGAAATTTCAATAAAATAATAAAATGATTGTTAGTCTGCATAAAGAAAAAGTGTGAGAATGCAGAAGATAGAATATTAATGTTGTCAACCATGATTTGGAAGCTGGCGGGGGTGGGGGATAAAAGAAAGTAAGAAAACCTGTTGTATCCCATTTCCTTGAACATTCATGGAAATTTCAATAAAATAATAAAAAGATAGTTAATCTGCATAAAGAAAAAGAGTAAGAATGCAGAAGATAGAATATTAATGTTGTCAACCATGAATTAGAAGCTGCGGGCAAGTGGGGGATAGAAGAAAGAAAGAAAAACTGTTGTATCCAATTTCCTTGAACATTCATGGAAATTTTAATAAAACAATAAAAAGATTCTTAATCTGCATAAAGTAAAAGAGTAAGAATGCAGAAGATTGAATATTACTGTTGCCAACCATGATTTGGAAGGTGGGAGGTGGTGGGGGATAAAAGAAAGAAAGAAAAACTGTTGTATTCCATTTCCTTGAACATTCATGGAAATTTCATTAAAATAAAAAAGGTTGTTCATCTGCATAAAGAAAAAGTGTAAGAATGCCGAAGATTGAATATTAATGTTGTCAACCACGCTTTGGAAGCTGGGGGCGTGGGGGATAAAAGAAAGAAAGAAAAAATGTTGTATCCCATTTCCTTGGACATTCATGGAAATTTCAATAAAATAATAAATAGATTGTTATTTACATAAAGAAAAAGTGTAAGATTACAGAAGATTGAATATTAATGTTGTCAACCATGATTTGGAAGGTGGGGGGTTGTGGGGGATAAAAGAAAGAAAGAGAAAATGTTGTATCCCTTTTCCTTGAACATTCATGAAATTTCAATAAAATAATGAGAAGATTGTTAAATGCATAAAGAAAACGAGTATGAAGGCAGAAGATACAATATTATGTTGTCAACCATGATTTGGAAGCTGGGTGGGTGGGGGATGAAAGAAAGAAAGAAAAACTGTTGTATCCCATTTCCTTGAACATTCATGGAAATTTCAAAAAAATAATAAAAGATTGTTAATCTGCATAAAGAAAAAGAGTAAGAATGCAGGACATAGAATGTTCATGTTGTCAACCATGATTTGGAAGCTGGCGGGGGTGGGGGATAAAAGAAAGAAAGAAAAATTGTTGTATCCCATTTCCTTGAACATTCATGGAAATTTCAATACAATAATAAAAAGATTGTTAATCTGCATAAAGAAAAAGTGTAAGAATGCAGAAGATAGACGATTAGTGTTGTGAACCATGATTTGGAAGCTTGGGGGGTGGGGGATAAAAGAAAGAAAGAAAAACTCTGGTGTCACATTTCTATGAACATTCATTGAAATTTCAATAAAATAATAAAGAGATTCTTAATCTGCATAGAGAAAAAGAGTAAGAATGCAGAAGATAGAATGTTAATGTTGTCAACCATGATTTGGAAGCTGGCGGGTGTGGGGGATAAAAGAAAGAAAGAAAAACTTTTTTATCCCATTTCCTTGAACATTCATGGAAATTTCAATACAATAATAAAAAGATTGTTAATCTGCATAAACAAAAAGGGTAACAATGCAGAAGACAGAATATTAATGTTGTCAACCGTGATTTGTAAACTGGGGGGGAGTGGGGGATAAAAGAAAGAAAGGAAAACAGTTGTATACCATTTCCTTGAACATTCATGGAAAGTTCAATAAAATAATAAAAAGATTGGTAATCTGCATAAAGAAAAAGAGTAAGAACGCAGAACATAGATTATTAATGTTCTCAACCATGATTTGGAAGCTTGGAGCGTGAGGGATAAAAGAAAGAAAGAGAAATTGTTGTATCCCATTTCCTGGAACATTCATGAAATTTCAATAAAATAATGACAAGATTGTGAATCTGCATAAAGAAAAAGAATATGAAGGCAGAAGATAGAATATTACGTTGTCAAACATGATTTGGAAGCTGGGGGTGGGTGGGGGATGAAAGAAAGAAAGAAAAACTGTTGTATCCTATTTCCTTGAACATTCATGGAAATTTCAATAAAATAATAAAAAGATTGTAAATCTGCATGAAGAAAAAGATTAAGAATGCAGAAGATTGAATGTTAATGTTGTCAACAACGATTGGGAATCTGGGGGGTTGTGCGGGATAAAAGAAAGAAAGAAAAACTGTTGTATCCCATTTCCTTGAATATTCATGGAAATTTCAATAAAATAATAAAAAGATTGTTAATCTGCATAGAGAAAAAGAGTAAGAATGCAGAAGATAGAATATTAATGTTGTCAACCATGATTGGGAAGCTGGGGGGTGTTGGGGGATAAAAGAAAGAAAGAAAAACTGTTGTATCCCATTTCCTTGAACTTTCATGGAAATTTCAATAAAATAATAAAAGATTGTTAATCTGCATAAAGAAAAAGAGTAAGAATGCAGAAGATGGAATATTAATGTTGTCAACCATGATTTGGAAGCTGGGGGGGTAGGGGGATGAAAGAAAGAAAGAAAAACTGTTGTATCCCATTTCCTTGAACATTCATGGAAATTTCAATAAAATAATAAAAAATTGTTAATCTGCATAAAGAAAAAGTGTAAGAATGCAGGACATTGAATATTAATATTGTCAACAACGATTTGGAAGCTGGGGGCGTGGGGGATGAAAAAAAGAAAGAAATAATGTTGTATCACATTTCCTTGAACATTCATGGAAATTTCAATAAAATAATAAAAAGATTGTTAGTCTGCATAAAGAAAAAGTGTAAGAATGCAGAAGATAGAATATTAATGTTGTCAACCATGATTTGGAAGCTGGCGGGGCTGGGGGATAAAAGAAAGAAAGAAAAACTGTTGTATCCCATTTCCTTGAACATTCATGGAAATTTCAATACAATAATAAAAAGATTGTTAATCTGCATAAAGAAAAAGTGTAAGAATGCAGAAGATAGACGATTAGTGTTGTGAACCATGATTTGGAAGCTTGGGGGGTGGGGGATAAAAGAAAGAAAGAAAAACTCTTGTGTCACATTTCTATGAACATTCATTGAAATTTCAATAAAATAATAAAGAGATTCTTAATCTGCATAGAGAAAAAGAGTAAGAATGCAGAAGATAGAATATTAATGTTGTCAACCATGATTTGGAAGCTTGGGGGGGTGGGGGATAAAAGAATGAAAGAAAAACTGTTGTATTCCATTTCCTTGAACATTGATGGAAAGTTCAATAAAATAATAAAAAGATTGGTAATCTGCATAAAGAAAAAGAGTAAGAATGCAGGAGATAGAATGTTAATGTTGTCAACCATGATTTGGAAGCTGGCGGGGGTGGGGGATAAAAGAAAGAAAGAAAAACTTTTTTATCCCATTTCCTTGAACATTCATGGAAATTTCAATACAATAATAAAAAGATCGTTAATCTGCATAAACAAAAAGGGTAAGAATGCAGAAGATAGAATATTAATGTTGTCAACCGTGATTTGTAAACTGGGGGGGAGTGGGGGATAAAAGAAAGAAAGGAAAACAGTTGTATACCATTTCCTTGAACATTCATGGAAAGTTCAATAAAATAATAAAAAGATTGGTAATCTGCATAAAGAAAAAGAGTAAGAACGTAGAACATAGATTATTAATGTTGTCAAACATGATTTGGAAGCTTGGAACGTGGGGGATAAAAGAAAGAAAGAGAAATTGTTGTATCCCATTTCCTTGAACATTCATGAAATTTCAATAAAATAATGTCAAGATTGTGAATCTGGATAAAGAAAAAGAGTATGAAGGCAGAAGATAGAATATTATGTTGTCAACCATGATTTGGAAGCTGGGGGGTGTGGGGGATGAAAGAAAGAAAGAAAAACTGTTGTATCCCATTTCTTTGAACATTCATTGAAATTTCAATAAAATAATAAATAGATTGTTAATCTGCAAAAAGAAAAAGTGTAAGAATGCAGAAGATAGAATATTATTCTTGTCAAGCATGATTTGGAAGCTTGGGGTTGGGGGATAAAAGAAAGAAAGAGAAATTGTTGTATCCCAATTCCTTGAACATTCATAAAATTTCAATAAAATAATAAAAAGATTGTTAATCTGCATATAGAAAAAGAGTAAGAATGTAGAAGATAGAATATTAATCTTTTCAACCATGATTTGGAAGCTGGGGGGTTGGGGGATGATAGAAAGAAAGAAAAAGTGTCGTATCCCATTTCCTTGAACATTCATGGAAATTTCAATAAAATAACAAAAAGATTGTTTACCTGCGTAAAGAAAGAGTTAGAATGCAGAAGATAGAATATTAATGTTGGCAACCATGATTTGGAAGCTGGGGGGTATGGGGGATAAAAGAAAGAAAGAAAAACTGTTGTATCCCATTTCCTTGAACATTCATGGAAATTTCAATAAAATAATAAATAGATTGTTAATCTGCATAAAGAAAAAGTGTAAGAATGCAGAAGATAGAATATTAATCTTGTCAACCATGATTTGGAAGCTTGGGGGGTGGGGGATAAAAGAAAAAAAGAGAAATTTTTATATCCCAATTCCTTGAACATTCATGAAATTTCAATAAAATAATGACAAGATTGTTAATCTGCATAAAGAAAAAGAATATGAAGGCAGAAGATAGAATATTATGTGGTCAAACATGATTTGGAAGCTGGGGGTGGTTGGGGGATGAAAGAAAGAAAGAAAAACTGTTGTATCCCATTTCTTTGAACATTCATGGAAATTTCAATAAAATAATAAAAGATTCTTAATCTGCATAAAGAAAAAGTGTAAGAATGCAGAAGATTGAATATTAATGTTGTCAACCATGATTTGGAAGATGGCGGGGGTTCTGGACAAAAGAAAGAAAGAAAAACTGTTGTATCCCATTTCCTTGAACATTCATGGAAATTTCAATAAAATAATAAAAAGATTGTTAATCTGCATAAAGAAAAAGAGTAAGAATGCAGAAGATAGAATATTAATGTTGTCAACCATGATTTGGAAGCTGGGGCCGCTGGAGGATAAAAGAAAGAAAGAAAAACTGTTGTATCCCATTTACTTGAACATTCATGGAAATTTCAATAAAATAATAAAAAGATTGTTAATCTGCATAGAGAAAAAGAGTAAGAATGCAGAAGATAGAATATTAATGTTGTCAACCATGATTGGGAAGCTGGGGGGTGTTGGGGGATAAAAGAAAGAAAGAAAAACTGTTGTATCCCATTTCCTTGAACTTTCATGGAAATTTCTATAAAATAATAAAAGATTGTTAATCTGCATAAAGAAAAAGAGTAAGAATGCAGAAGATGGAATATTAATGTTGTCAACCATGATTTGGAAGCTGGGGGGGTAGGGGGATGAAAGAAAGAAAGAAAAACTGTTGTATACCATTTCCTTGATCATTCATGTAAATTTCAATAAAATAATAAAAAATTGTTAATCTGCATAAAGAAAAAGTGTAAGAATGCAGAACATTGAATATTAATATTGTCAACCACGATTTGGAAGCTGGGGGCGTGGGGGATGAAAGAAAGAAAGAAATAATGTTGTATCACATTTCCTTGAACATTCATGGAAATTTCAATAAAATAATAAAATGATTGTTAGTCTGCATAAAGAAAAAGTGTGAGAATGCAGAAGATAGAATATTAATGTTGTCAACCATGATTTGGAAGCTGGCGGGGGTGGGGGATAAAAGAAAGTAAGAAAACCTGTTGTATCCCATTTCCTTGAACATTCATGGAAATTTCAATAAAATAATAAAAAGATAGTTAATCTGCATAAAGAAAAAGAGTAAGAATGCAGAAGATAGAATATTAATGTTGTCAACCATGAATTAGAAGCTGCGGGCAAGTGGGGGATAAAAGAAAGAAAGAAAAACTGTTGTATCCAATTTCCTTGAACATTCATGGAAATTTTAATAAAATAATAAAAAGATTGTTAATCTGCATAAAGTAAAAGAGTAAGAATGCAGAAGATTGAATATTACTGTTGCCAACCATGATTTGGAAGGTGGGAGGTGGTGGGGGATAAAAGAAAGAAAGAAAAACTGTTGTATTCCATTTCCTTGAACATTCATGGAAATTTCATTAAAATAAAAAAGGTTGTTCATCTGCATAAAGAAAAAGTGTAAGAATGCCGAAGATTGAATATTAATGTTGTCAACCACGCTTTGGAAGCTGGGGGCGTGGGGGATAAAAGAAAGAAAGAAAAAATGTTGTATCCCATTTCCTTGGACATTCATGGAAATTTCAATAAAATAATAAATAGATTGTTATTTACATAAAGAAAAAGTGTAAGATTACAGAAGATTGAATATTAATGTTGTCAACCATGATTTGGAAGGTGGGGGGTTGTGGGGGATAAAAGAAAGAAAGAGAAAATGTTGTATCCCTTTTCCTTGAACATTCATGAAATTTCAATAAAATAATGACAAGATTGTTAAATGCATAAAGAAAACGAGTATGAAGGCAGAAGATACAATATTATGTTGTCAACCATGATTTGGAAGCTGGGTGGGTGGGGGATGAAAGAAAGAAAGAAAAACTGTTGTATCCCATTTCCTTGAACATTCATGGAAATTTCAAAAAAATAATAAAAGATTGTTAATCTGCATAAAGAAAAAGAGTAAGAATGCAGGAGATAGAATGTTCATGTTGTCAACCATGATTTGGAAGCTGGCGGGGGTGGGGGATAAAAGAAAGAAAGAAAAACTGTTGTATCCCATTTCCTTGAACATTCATGGAAATTTCAATACAATAATAAAAAGATTGTTAATCTGCATAAAGAAAAAGTGTAAGAATGCAGAAGATAGACGATTAGTGTTGTGAACCATGATTTGGAAGCTTGGGGGGTGGGGGATAAAAGAAAGAAAGAAAAACTCTGGTGTCACATTTCTATGAACATTCATTGAAATTTCAATAAAATAATAAAGAGATTCTTAATCTGCATAGAGAAAAAGAGTAAGAATGCAGAAGATAGAATGTTAATGTTGTCAACCATGATTTGGAAGCTGGCGGGGGTGGGGGATAAAAGAAAGAAAGAAAAACTTTTTTATCCCATTTCCTTGAACATTCATGGAAATTTCAATACAATAATAAAAAGATTGTTAATCTGCATAAACAAAAAGGGTAAGAATGCAGAAGATAGAATATTAATGTTGTCAACCGTGATTTGTAAACTGGGGGGGAGTGGGGGATAAAAGAAAGAAAGGAAAACAGTTGTATACCATTTCCTTGAACATTCATGGAAAGTTCAATAAAATAATAAAAAGATTGGTAATCTGCATAAAGAAAAAGAGTAAGAACGCAGAACATAGATTATTAATGTTCTCAACCATGATTTGGAAGCTTGGAGCGTGAGGGATAAAAGAAAGAAAGAGAAATTGTTGTATCCCATTTCCTGGAACATTCATGAAATTTCAATAAAATAATGACAAGATTGTGAATCTGCATAAAGAAAAAGAATATGAAGGCAGAAGTTAGAATATTACGTTGTCAAACATGATTTGGAAGCTGGGGGTGGGTGGGGGATGAAAGAAAGAAAGAAAAACTGTTGTATCCTATTTCCTTGAACATTCATGGAAATTTCAATAAAATAATAAAAAGATTGTAAATCTGCATGAAGAAAAAGATTAAGAATGCAGAAGATTGAATGTTAATGTTGTCAACAACGATTGGGAATCTGGGGGGTTGTGCGGGATAAAAGAAAGAAAGAAAAACTGTTGTATCCCATTTCCTTGAATATTCATGGAAATTTCAATAAAATAATAAAAAGATTGTTAATCTGCATAGAGAAAAAGAGTAAGAATGCAGAAGATAGAATATTAATGTTGTCAACCATGATTGGGAAGCTGGGGGGTGTTGGGGGATAAAAGAAAGAAAGAAAAACTGTTGTATCCCATTTCCTTGAACTTTCATGGAAATTTCAATAAAATAATAAAAGATTGTTAATCTGCATAAAGAAAAAGAGTAAGAATGCAGAAGATGGAATATTAATGTTGTCAACCATGATTTGGAAGCTGGGGGGGTAGGGGGATGAAAGAAAGAAAGAAAAACTGTTGTATCCCATTTCCTTGAACATTCATGGAAATTTCAATAAAATAATAAAAAATTGTTAATCTGCATAAAGAAAAAGTGTAAGAATGCAGGACATTGAATATTAATATTGTCAACAACGATTTGGAAGCTGGGGGCGTGGGGGATGAAAAAAAGAAAGAAATAATGTTGTATCACATTTCCTTGAACATTCATGGAAATTTCAATAAAATAATAAAAAGATTGTTAGTCTGCATAAAGAAAAAGTGTAAGAATGCAGAAGATAGAATATTAATGTTGTCAACCATGATTTGGAAGCTGGCGGGGCTGGGGGATAAAAGAAAGAAAGAAAAACTGTTGTATCCCATTTCCTTGAACATTCATGGAAATTTCAATACAATAATAAAAAGATTGTTAATCTGCATAAAGAAAAAGTGTAAGAATGCAGAAGATAAACGATTAGTGTTGTGAACCATGATTTGGAAGCTTGGGGGGTGGGGGATAAAAGAAAGAAAGAAAAACTCTTGTGTCACATTTCTATGAACATTCATTGAAATTTCAATAAAATAATAAAGAGATTCTTAATCTGCATAGAGAAAAAGAGTAAGAATGCAGAAGATAGAATATTAATGTTGTCAACCATGATTTGGAAGCTTGGGGGGGTGGGGGATAAAAGAATGAAAGAAAAACTGTTGTATTCCATTTCCTTGAACATTGATGGAAAGTTCAATAAAATAATAAAAAGATTGGTAATCTGCATAAAGAAAAAGAGTAAGAATGCAGGAGATAGAATGTTAATGTTGTCAACCATGATTTGGAAGCTTGGGGGGGTGGGGGATAAAAGAAAGAAAGAAAAACTTTTTTATCCCATTTCCTTGAACATTCATGGAAATTTCAATACAATAATAAAAAGATCGTTAATCTGCATAAACAAAAAGGGTAAGAATGCAGAAGATAGAATATTAATGTTGTCAACCGTGATTTGTAAACTGGGAGGGAGTGGGGGATAAAAGAAAGAAAGGAAAACAGTTGTATACCATTTCCTTGAACATTCATGGAAAGTTCAATAAAATAATAAAAAGATTGGTAATCTGCATAAAGAAAAAGAGTAAGAACGTAGAACATAGATTATTAATGTTGTCAACCATGATTTGGAAGCTTGGAACGTGGGGGATAAAAGAAAGAAAGAGAAATTGTTGTATCCCATTTCCTTGAACATTCATGAAATTTCAATAAAATAATGTCAAGATTGTGAATCTGGATAAAGAAAAAGAGTATGAAGGCAGAAGATAGAATATTATGTTGTCAACCATGATTTGGAAGCTGGGGGGTGTGGGGGATGAAAGAAAGAAAGAAAAACTGTTGTATCCCATTTCTTTGAACATTCATTGAAATTTCAATAAAATAATAAATAGATTGTTAATCTGCAAAAAGAAAAAGAGTAAGAATGCAGAAGATAGAATATTAATCTTGTCAAGCATGATTTGGAAGCTTGGGGTTGGGGGATAAAAGAAAGAAAGAGAAATTGTTGTATCCCAATTCCTTGAACATTCATAAAATTTCAATAAAATAATAAAAAGATTGTTAATCTGCATATAGAAAAAGAGTAAGAATGTAGAAGATAGAATATTAATCTTTTCAACCATGATTTGGAAGCTGGGGGGTTGGGGGATGATAGAAAGAAAGAAAAAGTGTCGTATCCCATTTCCTTGAACATTCATGGAAATTTCAATAAAATAACAAAAAGATTGTTTACCTGCGTAAAGAAAGAGTTAGAATGCAGAAGATAGCATATTAATGTTGGCAACCATGATTTGGAAGCTGGGGGGTATGGGGGATAAAAGAAAGAAAGAAAAACTGTTGTATCCCATTTCCTTGAACATTCATGGAAATTTCAATAAAATAATAAATAGATTGTTAATCTGCATAAAGAAAAAGTGTAAGAATGCAGAAGATAGAATATTAATCTTGTCAACCATGATTTGGAAGCTTGGGGGGTGGGGGATAAAAGAAAAAAAGAGAAATTTTTATATCCCAATTCCTTGAACATTCATGAAATTTCAATAAAATAATGACAAGATTGTTAATCTGCATAAAGAAAAAGAATATGAAGGCAGAAGATAGAATATTATGTGGTCAAACATGATTTGGAAGCTGGGGGTGGTTGGGGGATGAAAGAAAGAAAGAAAAACTGTTGTATCCCATTTCTTTGAACATTCATGGAAATTTCAATAAAATAATAGAAGATTCTTAATCTGCATAAAGAAAAAGTGTAAGAATGCAGGACATTGAATATTAATATTGTCAACCACGATTTGGAAGCTGGGGGCGTGGGGGATGAAAAAAAGAAAGAAATAATGTTGTATCACATTTCCTTGCACATTCATGGAAATTTCAATAAAATAATAAAAAGATTGTTAGTCTGCATAAAGAAAAAGTGTAAGAATGCAGAAGATAGAATATTAATGTTGTCAACCATGATTTGGAAGCTGGGGCGGGGTGGGGGATAAAAGAAAGTAAGAAAAACTGTTGTATCCCATTTCCTTGAACATTCATGGAAATTTCAATAGAATAATAAAAAGATAGTTAATCTGCATAAAGAAAAAGAGTAAGAATGCAGAAGATAGAATATTAATGTTGTCAACCATGAATTAGAAGCTGCGGGCAAGTGGGGGATAAAAGAAAGAAAGAAAAACTGTTGTATCCAATTTCCATGAACATTCATGGAAATTTTAATAAAATAATAAAAAGATTGTTAATCTGCATAAAGTAAAAGTGTAAGAATGCCGAAGATTGAATATTAATGTTGTCAACCATGATTTGGAAGCTAGGGGAGTGGGGGATAAAAGAAAGAAAGAGAAAATGTTGTATTCCATTTCCTTGAACATTCATGAAATTTCAATAAAATAATGACAAGATTGTTAAATGCATAAAGAAAAAGAGTACGAAGGCCGAAGATAGAATATTATGTTGTCAACCATGATTTGGAAGCTGGGGGGGTGGGGGATGAAAGAAAGAATGAAAAACTGTTGTATCCCATTTCCTTGAACATTCATTGAAATTTCAATGAAATAATAAATAGATTGTTAATCTGCATAAAGAAAAAGTGTAAGGATGCAGAAGATAGAATATTAATCTTGTCAAGCATGATTTGGAAGCTGGGGGTGTAGGGGGTTGAAAGAAAGAAAGAAAAACTGTTGTATCCCATTTCCTTGAACATTCATGGAAATTTCAATAAAATAATAAAAAATTGTTAATCAGCATAAAGAAAAAGTGTAAGAATGCAGGACATTGAATATTAATATTGTCAACCACGATTTGGAAGCTGGGGGCGTGGGGGATGAAAAAAAGAAAGAAATAATGTTGTATCACATTTCCTTGAACATTCATGGAAATTTCAATAAAATAATAAAAAGATTGTTAGTCTGCATAATGAAAAAGTGTAAGAATGCAGAAGATAGAATATTAATGTTGTCAACCATGATTTGGAAGCTGGCGGGGGTGGGGGATAAAAGAAAGAAGGAAAAACTGTTGTATCCCATTTCCTTGAACATTCATGGAAATTTCAATACAATAATAAAAAGATTGTTAATCTGCATAAAGAAAAAGTGTAAGAATGCAGAAGATAGACGATTAGTGTTGTGAAACATGATTTGGAAGCTTGGGGGGTGGGGGATAAAAGAAAGAAAGAAAAACTCTTGTGTCACATTTTTATGAACATTCATTGAAATTTCAATAAAATAATAATGAGATTCTTAATCTGCATAGAGAAAAAGAGTAAGAATGCAGAAGATAGAATATTAATGTTGTCAACCATGATTTGGAAGCTTGGGGGGGTGGGGGATAAAAGAATGAAAGAAAAACTGTTGTATTCCATTTCCTTGAACATTGATGGAAAATTCAATAAAATAATAAAAAGATTGGTAATCTGCATAAAGAAAAAGAGTAAGAATGCAGGAGATAGAATGTTAATGTTGTCAACCATGATTTGGAAGCTGGCGGGGGTGGGGGATAAAAGAAAGAAAGAAAAACTTTTTTATCCCATTTCCTTGAACATTCATGGAAATTTCAATACAATAATAAAAAGATTGTTAATCTGCATAAACAAAAAGGGTAAGAATGCAGAAGATAGAATATTAATGTTGTCAACCGTGATTTGTAAACTGGGGAGGAGTGGGGGATAAAAGAAAGAAAGAAAAACAGTTGTATCCCATTTCCTTGAACATTCATGAAATTTCAATAAAATAATGACAAGATTGTGAATCTGGATAAAGAAAAAGAGTATGAAGGCAGAAGATAGAATATTATGTTGTCAACCATGATTTGGAAGCTGGGGGGTGTGGTGGATGAAAGAAAGAAAGAAAAACTGTTGTATCCCATTTCCTTGAACATTCATTGAAATTTCAATAAAATAATAAATATATTGTTAATCTGCATAAAGAAAAAGTGTAAGAATGCAGAAAATAGAATATTAATCTTGTCAAGCATGATTTGGAAGCTTGTGGTTGGGGGATAAAAGAAAGAAAGAGAAATTGTTGTATCCCAATTCCTTGAACATTCACAAAATTTCAAGAAAATAATAAAAAGATTGTTAATCTGCATAGAGAAAAAGAGTAAGAATGTAGAAGATAGAATATTAATGTTTTCAACCATGATTTGGAAGCTGGGGGGTTGGGGGATGATAGAATGAAAGAAAAAGTGTCGTATCCCATTTCCTTGAACATTCATGGAAAGTTCAATAAAATAATAAAAAGATTGGTAATCTGCATAAAGAAAAAGAGTAAGAACGTAGAACATAGATTATTAATGTTGTCAACCATGATTTGGAAGCTTGGAACGTGGGGGATAAAAGAAAGAAAGAGAAATTGTTGTATCCCATTTCCTTGAACATTCATGAAATTTCAATAAAATAATGTCAAGATTGTGAATCTGGATAAAGAAAAAGAGTATGAAGGCAGAAGATAGAATATTATGTTGTCAACCATGATTTGGAAGCTGGGGCGTGTGGGGGATGAAAGAAAGAAAGAAAAACTGTTGTATCCCATTTCTTTGAACATTCATTGAAATTTCAATAAAATAATAAATAGATTGTTAATCTGCAAAAAGAAAAAGAGTAAGAATGCAGAAGATAGAATATTAATCTTGTCAAGCATGATTTGGAAGCTTGGGGTTGGGGGATAAAAGAAAGAAAGAGAAATTGTTGTATCCCAATTCCTTGAACATTCATAAAATTTCAATAAAATAATAAAAAGATTGTTAATCTGCATATAGAAAAAGAGTAAGAATGTAGAAGATAGAATATTAATCTTTTCAACCATGATTTGGAAGCTGGGGGGTTGGGGGATGATAGAAAGAAAGAAAAAGTGTCGTATCCCATTTCCTTGAACATTCATGGAAATTTCAATAAAATAACAAAAAGATTGTTTACCTGCGTAAAGAAAGAGTTAGAATGCAGAAGATAGCATATTAATGTTGGCAACCATGATTTGGAAGCTGGGGGGTATGGGGGATAAAAGAAAGAAAGAAAAACTGTTGTATCCCATTTCCTTGAACATTCATGGAAATTTCAATAAAATAATAAATAGATTGTTAATCTGCATAAAGAAAAAGTGTAAGAATGCAGAAGATAGAATATTAATCTTGTCAACCATGATTTGGAAGCTTGGGGGGTGGGGGATAAAAGAAAAAAAGAGAAATTTTTATATCCCAATTCCTTGAACATTCATGAAATTTCAATATAATAATGACAAGATTGTTAATCTGCATAAAGAAAAAGAATATGAAGGCAGAAGATAGAATATTATGTGGTCAAACATGATTTGGAAGCTGGGGGTGGTTGGGGGATGAAAGAAAGAAAGAAAAACTGTTGTATCCCATTTCTTTGAACATTCATGGAAATTTCAATAAAATAATAGAAGATTCTTAATCTGCATAAAGAAAAAGTGTAAGAATGCAGGACATTGAATATTAATATTGTCAACCACGATTTGGAAGCTGGGGGCGTGGGGGATGAAAAAAAGAAAGAAATAATGTTGTATCACATTTCCTTGCACATTCATGGAAATTTCAATAAAATAATAAAAAGATTGTTAGTCTGCATAAAGAAAAAGTGTAAGAATGCAGAAGATAGAATATTAATGTTGTCAACCATGATTTGGAAGCTGGGGCGGGGTGGGGGATAAAAGAAAGTAAGAAAAACTGTTGTATCCCATTTCCTTGAACATTCATGGAAATTTCAATAGAATAATAAAAAGATAGTTAATCTGCATAAAGAAAAAGAGTAAGAATGCAGAAGATAGAATATTAATGTTGTCAACCATGAATTAGAAGCTGCGGGCAAGTGGGGGATAAAAGAAAGAAAGAAAAACTGTTGTATCCAATTTCCATGAACATTCATGGAAATTTTAATAAAATAATAAAAAGATTGTTAATCTGCATAAAGTAAAAGTGTAAGAATGCCGAAGATTGAATATTAATGTTGTCAACCATGATTTGGAAGCTAGGGGAGTGGGGGATAAAAGAAAGAAAGAGAAAATGTTGTATTCCATTTCCTTGAACATTCATGAAATTTCAATAAAATAATGACAAGATTGTTAAATGCATAAAGAAAAAGAGTACGAAGGCCGAAAATAGAATATTATGTTGTCAACCATGATTTGGAAGCTGGGGGGGTGGGGGATGAAAGAAAGAAAGAAAAACTGTTGTATCCCATTTCCTTGAACATTCATTGAAATTTCAATGAAATAATAAATAGATTGTTAATCTGCATAAAGAAAAAGTGTAAGGATGCAGAAGATAGAATATTAATCTTGTCAAGCATGATTTGGAAGCTGGGGGTGTAGGGGGTTGAAAGAAAGAAAGAAAAACTGTTGTATCCCATTTCCTTGAACATTCATGGAAATTTCAATAAAATAATAAAAAATTGTTAATCAGCATAAAGAAAAAGTGTAAGAATGCAGGACATTGAATATTAATATTGTCAACCACGATTTGGAAGCTGGGGGCGTGGGGGATGAAAAAAAGAAAGAAATAATGTTGTATCACATTTCCTTGAACATTCATGGAAATTTCAATAAAATAATAAAAAGATTGTTAGTCTGCATAATGAAAAAGTGTAAGAATGCAGAAGATAGAATATTAATGTTGTCAACCATGATTTGGAAGCTGGCGGGGGTGGGGGATAAAAGAAAGAAGGAAAAACTGTTGTATCCCATTTCCTTGAACATTCATGGAAATTTCAATACAATAATAAAAAGATTGTTAATCTGCATAAAGAAAAAGTGTAAGAATGCAGAAGATAGACGATTAGTGTTGTGAAACATGATTTGGAAGCTTGGGGGGTGGGGGATAAAAGAAAGAAAGAAAAACTCTTGTGTCACATTTTTATGAACATTCATTGAAATTTCAATAAAATAATAATGAGATTCTTAATCTGCATAGAGAAAAAGAGTAAGAATGCAGAAGATAGAATATTAATGTTGTCAACCATGATTTGGAAGCTTGGGGGGGTGGGGGATAAAAGAATGAAAGAAAAACTGTTGTATTCCATTTCCTTGAACATTGATGGAAAATTCAATAAAATAATAAAAAGATTGGTAATCTGCATAAAGAAAAAGAGTAAGAATGCAGGAGATAGAATGTTAATGTTGTCAACCATGATTTGGAAGCTGGCGGGGGTGGGGGATAAAAGAAAGAAAGAAAAACTTTTTTATCCCATTTCCTTGAACATTCATGGAAATTTCAATACAATAATAAAAAGATTGTTAATCTGCATAAACAAAAAGGGTAAGAATGCAGAAGATAGAATATTAATGTTGTCAACGGTGATTTGTAAACTGGGGAGGAGTGGGGGATAAAAGAAAGAAAGAAAAACAGTTGTATCCCATTTCCTTGAACATTCATGAAATTTCAATAAAATAATGACAAGATTGTGAATCTGGATAAAGAAAAAGAGTATGAAGGCAGAAGATAGAATATTATGTTGTCAACCATGATTTGGAAGCTGGGGGGTGTGGTGGATGAAAGAAAGAAAGAAAAACTGTTGTATCCCATTTCCTTGAACATTCATTGAAATTTCAATAAAATAATAAATATATTGTTAATCTGCATAAAGAAAAAGTGTAAGAATGCAGAAAATAGAATATTAATCTTGTCAAGCATGATTTGGAAGCTTGTGGTTGGGGGATAAAAGAAAGAAAGAGAAATTGTTGTATCCCAATTCCTTGAACATTCACAAAATTTCAAGAAAATAATAAAAAGATTGTTAATCTGCATAGAGAAAAAGAGTAAGAATGTAGAAGATAGAATATTAATGTTTTCAACCATGATTTGGAAGCTGGGGGGTTGGGGGATGATAGAATGAAAGAAAAAGTGTCGTATCCCATTTCCTTGAACATTCATGGAAATTTCAATAAAATAACAAAAAGATTGTTAACCTCTCCGAAAGAAAGAGTTAGAATGCAGAAGATAGAATATTAATGTTGGCAACCATGATTTGGAAGCTGGGGGGTATGGGGGATAAAAGAAAGAAAGAAAAACTGTTGTATCCCATTTCCTTGAACATTCATGGAAATTTCAATAAAATAATAAATAGATTGTTAATCTGCATAAAGAAAAAGTGTAAGAATGCAGAAGATAGAATATTAATCTTGTCAACCATGATTTGGAAGCTTGGGGGGTGGGGGATAAAAGAAAGAAAGAGAAATTGTTGTATCCCAATTCCTTGAACATTCATGAAATTACAATAAAATAATGACAAGATTGTTAATCTGCATAAAGAAAAAGAATATGAAGGCAGAAGATAGAATATTATGTTGTCAAACATGATTTGGAAGCGGGGGGTGGGTGGGGGAGGAAAGAAAGAAAGAAAAACTGTTGTATCCCATTTCTTTGAACATTCATGGAAATTTCAATAAAATAATAAAAGATTCTTAATCTGCATAAAGAAAAAGAGTAAGAATGCAGAAGATTGAATATTAATGTTGTCAACCATGATTTGGAAGATGGCGGGGGTTCTGGACAAAAGAAAGAAAGAAAAACTGTTGTATCCCATTTCCTTGAACATTCATGGAAATTTCAATAAAATAATAAAAAGATTGTTAATCTGCATAAAGAAAAAGAGTAAGAATGCAGAAGATAGAATATTAATGTTGTCAACCATGATTTGGAAGCTGGGGCCGCTGGAGGATAAAAGAAAGAAAGAAAAACTGTTGTATCCCATTTACTTGAACATTCATGGAAATTTCAATAAAATAATAAAAAGATTGTTAATCTGCATAGAGAAAAAGAGTAAGAATGCAGAAGATAGAATATTAATGTTGTCAACCATGATTGGGAAGCTGGGGGGTGTTGGGGGATAAAAGAAAGAAAGAAAAACTGTTGTATCCCATTTCCTTGAACTTTCATGGAAATTTCTATAAAATAATAAAAGATTGTTAATCTGCATAAAGAAAAAGAGTAAGAATGCAGAAGATGGAATATTAATGTTGTCAACCATGATTTGGAAGCTGGGGGGGTAGGGGGATGAAAGAAAGAAAGAAAAACTGTTGTATACCATTTCCTAGAACATTCATGTAAATTTCAATAAAATAATAAAAAATTGTTAATGTGCATAAAGAAAAAGTGTAAGAATGCCGAAGATTGAATATTAATATTGTCAACCACGCTTTGGAAGCTGGGGGCGTGGGGGATAAAAGAAAGAAAGAAAAAATGTTGTATCCCATTTCCTTGGACATTCATGGAAATTTCAATAAAATAATAAATAGATTGTTATTTACATAAAGAAAAAGTGTAAGATTACAGAAGATTGAATATTAATGTTGTCAACCATGATTTGGAAGGTGGGGGGTGGTGGGGGATAAAAGAAAGAAAGAAAAACTGTTGTATCCCATTTCCTTGAACATTCATGGAAATTTCAATAAAATAATGACAAGATTGTTAAATGCATAAAGAAAACGAGTATGAAGGCAGAAGATACAATATTATGTTGTCAACCATGATTTGGAAGCTGGGGGGGTGGGGGATGAAAGAAAGAAAGAAAAACTGTTGTATCCCATTTCCTTGAACATTCATGGAAATTTCAAAAAAATAATAAAAGATTGTTAATCTGCATAAAGAAAAAGAGTAAGAATGCAGGAGATAGAATGTTCATGTTGTCAACCATGATTTGGAAGCTGGCGGGGGTGGGGGATAAAAGAAAGAAAGAAAAACTGTTGTATCCCATTTCCTTGAACATTCATGGAAATTTCAATACAATAATAAAAAGATTGTTAATCTGCATAAAGAAAAAGTGTAAGAATGCAGAAGATAGACGATTAGTGTTGTGAACCATGATTTGGAAGCTTGGGGGGTGGGGGATAAAAGAAAGAAAGAAAAACACTGGTGTCACATTTCTATGAACATTCATTGAAATTTCAATAAAATAATAAAGAGATTCTTAATCTGCATAGAGAAAAAGAGTAAGAATGCAGAAGATAGAATGTTAATGTTGTCAACCAAGATTTGGAAGCTGGCGGGGGTGGGGGATAAAAGAAAGAAAGAAAAACTTTTTTATCCCATTTCCTTGAACATTCATGGAAATTTCAATACAATAATAAAAAGATTGTTAATCTGCATAAACAAAAAGGGTAAGAATGCAGAAGATAGAATATTAATGTTGTCAACCGTGATTTGTAAACTGGGGGGGAGTGGGGGATAAAAGAAAGAAAGGAAAACAGTTGTATACCATTTCCTTGAACATTCATGGAAAGTTCAATAAAATAATAAAAAGATTGGTAATCTGCATAAAGAAAAAGAGTAAGAACGCAGAACATAGATTATTAATGTTCTCAACCATGATTTGGAAGCTTGGAGCGTGAGGGATAAAAGAAAGAAAGAGAAATTGTTGTATCCCATTTCCTGGAACATTCATGAAATTTCAATAAAATAATGACAAGATTGTGAATCTGCATAAAGAAAAAGAATATGAAGGCAGAAGATAGAATATTACGTTGTCAAACATGATTTGGAAGCTGGGGGTGGGTGGGGGATGAAAGAAAGAAAGAAAAACTGTTGTATCCTATTTCCTTGAACATTCATGGAAATTTCAATAAAATAATAAAAAGATTGTTAATCTGCATGAAGAAAAAGATTAAGAATGCAGAAGATTGAATGTTAATGTTGTCAACAACGATTGGGAATCTGGGGGGTTGTGCGGGATAAAAGAAAGAAAGAAAAACTGTTGTATCCCATTTCCTTGAATATTCATGGAAATTTCAATAAAATAATAAAAAGATTGTTAATCTGCATAGAGAAAAAGAGTAAGAATGCAGAAGATAGAATATTAATGTTGTCAACCATGATTGGGAAGCTGGGGGGTGTTGGGGGATAAAAGAAAGAAAGAAAAACTGTTGTATCCCATTTCCTTGAACTTTCATGGAAATTTCAATAAAATAATAAAAGATTGTTAATCTGCATAAAGAAAAAGAGTAAGAATGCAGAAGATGGAATATTAATGTTGTCAACCATGATTTGGAAGCTGGGGGGGTAGGGGGATGAAAGAAAGAAAGAAAAACTGTTGTATCCCATTTCCTTGAACATTCATGGAAATTTCAATAAAATAATAAAAAATTGTTAATCTGCATAAAGAAAAAGTGTAAGAATGCAGGACATTGAATATTAATATTGTCAACAACGATTTGGAAGCTGGGGGCGTGGGGGATGAAAAAAGAAAGAAATAATGTTGTATCACATTTCCTTGAACATTCATGGAAATTTCAATAAAATAATAAAAAGATTGTTAGTCTGCATAAAGAAAAAGTGTAAGAATGCAGAAGATAGAATATTAATGTTGTCAACCATGATTTGGAAGCTGGCGGGGCTGGGGGATAAAAGAAAGAAAGAAAAACTGTTGTATCCCATTTCCTTGAACATTCATGGAAATTTCAATACAATAATAAAAAGATTGTTAATCTGCATAAAGAAAAAGTGTAAGAATGCAGAAGATAGACGATTAGTGTTGTGAACCATGATTTGGAAGCTTGGGGGGTGGGGGATAAAAGAAAGAAAGAAAAACTCTTGTGTCACATTTCTATGAACATTCATTGAAATTTCAATAAAATAATAAAGAGATTCTTAATCTGCATAGAGAAAAAGAGTAAGAATGCAGAAGATAGAATATTAATGTTGTCAACCATGATTTGGAAGCTTGGGGGGGTGGGGGATAAAAGAATGAAAGAAAAACTGTTGTATTCCATTTCCTTGAACATTGATGGAAAGTTCAATAAAATAATAAAAAGATCGTTAATCTGCATAAAGAAAAAGGGTAGGAATGCAGAAGATAGAATATTAATGTTGTCAACCGTGATTTGTAAACTGGGGGGGAGTGGGGGATAAAAGAAAGAAAGGAAAACAGTTGTATACCATTTCCTTGAACATTCATGGAAAGTTCAATAAAATAATAAAAAGATTGGTAATCTGCATAAAGAAAAAGAGTAAGAACGTAGAACATAGATTATTAATGTTGTCAACCATGATTTGGAAGCTTGGAACGTGGGGGATAAAAGAAAGAAAGAGAAATTGTTGTATCCCATTTCCTTGAACATTCATGAAATTTCAATAAAATAATGTCAAGATTGTGAATCTGGATAAAGAAAAAGAGTATGAAGGCAGAAGATAGAATATTATGTTGTCAACCATGATTTGGAAGCTGGGGGGTGTGGGGGATGAAAGAAAGAAAGAAAAACTGTTGTATCCCATTTCTTTGAACATTCATTGAAATTTCAATAAAATAATAAATAGATTGTTAATCTGCATAAAGAAAAAGTGTAAGAATGCAGAAGATAGAATATTAATCTTGTCAAGCATGATTTGGAAGCTTGGGGTTGGGGGATAAAAGAAAGAAAGAGAAATTGTTGTATCCCAATTCCTTGAACATTCATAAAATTTCAATAAAATAATAAAACGATTGTTAATCTGCATATAGAAAAAGAGTAAGAATGTAGAAGATAGAATATTAATCTTTTCAACCATGATTTGGAAGCTGGGGGGTTGGGGGATGATAGAAAGAAAGAAAAAGTGTCGTATCCCATTTCCTTGAACATTCATGGAAATTTCAATAAAATAACAAAAAGATTGTTTACCTGCGTAAAGAAAGAGTTAGAATGCAGAAGATAGAATATTAATGTTGGCAACCATGATTTGGAAGCTGGGGGGTATGGGGGATAAAAGAAAGAAAGAAAAACTGTTGTATCCCATTTCCTTGAACATTCATGGAAATTTCAATAAAATAATAAATAGATTGTTAATCTGCATAAAGAAAAAGTGTAAGAATGCAGAAGATAGAATATTAATCTTGTCAACCATGATTTGGAAGCTTGGGGGGTGGGGGATAAAAGAAAAAAAGAGAAATTTTTATATCCCAATTCCTTGAACATTCATGAAATTTCAATAAAATAATGACAAGATTGTTAATCTGCATAAAGAAAAAGAATATGAAGGCAGAAGATAGAATATTATGTGGTCAAACATGATTTGGAAGCTGGCGGTGGTTGGGGGATGAAAGAAAGAAAGAAAAACTGTTGTATACCATTTCTTTGAACATTCATGGAAATTTCAATAAAATAATAAAAGATTCTTAATCTGCATAAAGAAAAAGTGTAAGAATGCAGGACATTGAATATTAATATTGTCAACCACGATTTGGAAGCTGGGGGCGTGGGGGATGAAAAAAAGAAAGAAATAATGTTGTATCACATTTCCTTGCACATTCATGGAAATTTCAATAAAATAATAAAAAGATTGTTAGTCTGCATAAAGAAAAAGTGTAAGAATGCAGAAGATAGAATATTAATGTTGTCAACCATGATTTGGAAGCTGGGGCGGGGTGGGGGATAAAAGAAAGTAAGAAAAACTGTTGTATCCCATTTCCTTGAACATTCATGGAAATTTCAATAGAATAATAAAAAGATAGTTAATCTGCATAAAGAAAAAGAGTAAGAATGCAGAAGATAGAATATTAATGTTGTCAACCATGAATTAGAAGCTGCGGGCAGGTGGGGGATAAAAGAAAGAAAGAAAAACTGTTGTATCCAATTTCCATGAACATTCATGGAAATTTTAATAAAATAATAAAAAGATTGTTAATCTCCATAAAGTAAAAGTGTAAGAATGCCGAAGATTGAATATTAATGTTGTCAACCATGATTTGGAAGCTTGGGGAGTGGGGGAAAAAAGAAAGAAAGAGAAAATGTTGTATTCCATTTCCTTGAACATTCATGAAATTTCAATAAAATAATGACAAGATTGTTAAATGCATAAAGAAAAAGAGTACGAAGGCCGAAGATAGAATATTATGTTGTCAACCATGATTTGGAAGCTGGGGGGGTGGGGGATGAAAGAAAGAAAGAAAAACTGTTGTATCCCATTTCCTTGAACATTCATTGAAATTTCAATGAAATAATAAATAGATTGTTAATCTGCATAAAGAAAAAGTGTAAGGATGCAGAAGATAGAATATTAATGTTGTCAACCATGATTTGGAAGCTGGCGGGGGTGGGGGATAAAAGAAAGAAAGAAAAACTGTTGTATCCCATTTCCTTGAACATTCATGGAAATTTCAATACAATAATAAAAAGATTGTTAATCTGCATAAAGAAAAAGTGTAAGAATGCAGAAGATAGACGATTAGTGTTGTGAAACATGATTTGGAAGCTTGGGGGGTGGGGGATAAAAGAAAGAAAGAAAAACTCTTGTGTCACATTTTTATGAACATTCATTGAAATTTCAATAAAATAATAATGAGATTCTTAATCTGCATAGAGAAAAAGAGTAAGAATGCAGAAGATAGAATATTAATGTTGTCAACCATGATTTGGAAGCTTGGGGGGGTGGGGGATAAAAGAATGAAAGAAAAACTGTTGTATTCCATTTCCTTGAACATTGATGGAAAATTCAATAAAATAATAAAAAGATTGGTAATCTGCATAAAGAAAAAGAGTAAGAATGCAGGAGATAGAATGTTAATGTTGTCAACCATGATTTGGAAGCTGGTGGGGGTGGGGGATAAAAGAAAGAAAGAAAAACTTTTTTATCCCATTTCCTTGAACATTCATGGAAATTTGAATACAATAATAAAAAGATTGTTAATCTGCATAAACAAAAAGGGTAAGAATGCAGAAGATAGAATATTAATGTTGTCAACCGTGATTTGTAAACTGGGGAGGAGTGGGGGATAAAAGAAAGAAAGAAAAACAGTTGTATCCCATTTCCTTGAACATTCATGAAATTTCAATAAAATAATGACAAGATTGTGAATCTGGATAAAGAAAAAGAGTATGAAGGCAGAAGATAGAATATTATGTTGTCAACCATGATTTGGAAGCTGGGGGGTGTGGTGGATGAAAGAAAGAAAGAAAAACTGTTGTATCCCATTTCCTTGAACATTCATTGAAATTTCAATAAAATAATAAATATATTGTTAATCTGCATAAAGAAAAAGTGTAAGAATGCAGAAAATAGAATATTAATCTTGTCAAGCATGATTTGGAAGCTTGTGGTTGGGGGATAAAAGAAAGAAAGAGAAATTGTTGTATCCCAATTCCTTGAACATTCACAAAATTTCAATAAAATAATAAAAAGATTGTTAATCTGCATAGAGAAAAAGAGTAAGAATGTAGAAGATAGAATATTAATGTTTTCAACCATGATTTGGAAGCTGGCGGGTTGGGGGATGATAGAATGAAAGAAAAAGTGTCGTATCCCATTTCCTTGAACATTCATGGAAATTTCAATAAAATAACAAAAAGATTGTTTACCTGCGTAAAGAAAGAGTTAGAATGCAGAAGATAGAATATTAATGTTGGCAACCATGATTTGGAAGCTGGGGGGTATGGGGGATAAAAGAAAGAAAGAAAAACTGTTGTATCCCATTTCCTTGAACATTCATGGAAATTTCAATAAAATAATAAATAGATTGTTAATCTGCATAAAGAAAAAGTGTAAGAATGCAGAAGATAGAATATTAATCTTGTCAACCATGATTTGGAAGCTTGGGGGGTGGGGGATAAAAGAAAAAAAGAGAAATTTTTATATCCCAATTCCTTGAACATTCATGAAATTTCAATAAAATAATGACAAGATTGTTAATCTGCATAAAGAAAAAGAATATGAAGGCAGAAGATAGAATATTATGTGGTCAAACATGATTTGGAAGCTGGCGGTGGTTGGGGGATGAAAGAAAGAAAGAAAAACTGTTGTATACCATTTCTTTGAACATTCATGGAAATTTCAATAAAATAATAAAAGATTCTTAATCTGCATAAAGAAAAAGTGTAAGAATGCAGGACATTGAATATTAATATTGTCAACCACGATTTGGAAGCTGGGGGCGTGGGGGATGAAAAAAAGAAAGAAATAATGTTGTATCACATTTCCTTGCACATTCATGGAAATTTCAATAAAATAATAAAAAGATTGTTAGTCTGCATAAAGAAAAAGTGTAAGAATGCAGAAGATAGAATATTAATGTTGTCAACCATGATTTGGAAGCTGGGGCGGGGTGGGGGATAAAAGAAAGTAAGAAAAACTGTTGTATCCCATTTCCTTGAACATTCATGGAAATTTCAATAGAATAATAAAAAGATAGTTAATCTGCATAAAGAAAAAGAGTAAGAATGCAGAAGATAGAATATTAATGTTGTCAACCATGAATTAGAAGCTGCGGGCAGGTGGGGGATAAAAGAAAGAAAGAAAAACTGTGGTATCCAATTTCCATGAACATTCATTGAAATTTTAATAAAATAATAAAAAGATTGTTAATCTCCATAAAGTAAAAGTGTAAGAATGCCGAAGATTGAATATTAATGTTGTCAACCATGATTTGGAAGCTTGGGGAGTGGGGGAAAAAAGAAAGAAAGAGAAAATGTTGTATTCCATTTCCTTGAACATTCACGAAATTTCAATAAAATAATGACAAGATTGTTAAATGCATAAAGAAAAAGAGTACGAAGGCCGAAGATAGAATATTATGTTGTCAACCATGATTTGGAAGCTGGGGGGGTGGGGGATGAAAGAAAGAAAGAAAAACTGTTGTATCCCATTTCCTTGAACATTCATTGAAATTTCAATGAAATAATAAATAGATTGTTAATCTGCATAAAGAAAAAGTGTAAGGATGCAGAAGATAGAATATTAATGTTGTCAACCATGATTTGGAAGCTGGCGGGGGTGGGGGATAAAAGAAAGAAAGAAAAACTGTTGTATCCCATTTCCTTGAACATTCATGGAAATTTCAATACAATAATAAAAAGATTGTTAATCTGCATAAAGAAAAAGTGTAAGAATGCAGAAGATAGACGATTAGTGTTGTGAAACATGATTTGGAAGCTTGGGGGGTGGGGGATAAAAGAAAGAAAGAAAAACTCTTGTGTCACATTTTTATGAACATTCATTGAAATTTCAATAAAATAATAATGAGATTCTTAATCTGCATAGAGAAAAAGAGTAAGAATGCAGAAGATAGAATATTAATGTTGTCAACCATGATTTGGAAGCTTGGGGGGGTGGGGGATAAAAGAATGAAAGAAAAACTGTTGTATTCCATTTCCTTGAACATTGATGGAAAATTCAATAAAATAATAAAAAGATTGGTAATCTGCATAAAGAAAAAGAGTAAGAATGCAGGAGATAGAATGTTAATGTTGTCAACCATGATTTGGAAGCTGGTGGGGGTGGGGGATAAAAGAAAGAAAGAAAAACTTTTTTATCCCATTTCCTTGAACATTCATGGAAATTTGAATACAATAATAAAAAGATTGTTAATCTGCATAAACAAAAAGGGTAAGAATGCAGAAGATAGAATATTAATGTTGTCAACCGTGATTTGTAAACTGGGGAGGAGTGGGGGATAAAAGAAAGAAAGAAAAACAGTTGTATCCCATTTCCTTGAACATTCATGAAATTTCAATAAAATAATGACAAGATTGTGAATCTGGATAAAGAAAAAGAGTATGAAGGCAGAAGATAGAATATTATGTTGTCAACCATGATTTGGAAGCTGGGGGGTGTGGTGGATGAAAGAAAGAAAGAAAAACTGTTGTATCCCATTTCCTTGAACATTCATTGAAATTTCAATAAAATAATAAATATATTGTTAATCTGCATAAAGAAAAAGTGTAAGAATGCAGAAAATAGAATATTAATCTTGTCAAGCATGATTTGGAAGCTTGTGGTTGGGGGATAAAAGAAAGAAAGAGAAATTGTTGTATCCCAATTCCTTGAACATTCACAAAATTTCAATAAAATAATAAAAAGATTGTTAATCTGCATAGAGAAAAAGAGTAAGAATGTAGAAGATAGAATATTAATGTTTTCAACCATGATTTGGAAGCTGGCGGGTTGGGGGATGATAGAATGAAAGAAAAAGTGTCGTATCCCATTTCCTTGAACATTCATGGAAATTTCAATAAAATAACAAAAAGATTGTTTACCTGCGTAAAGAAAGAGTTAGAATGCAGAAGATAGAATATTAATGTTGGCAACCATGATTTGGAAGCTGGGGGGTATGGGGGATAAAAGAAAGAAAGAAAAACTGTTGTATCCCATTTCCTTGAACATTCATGGAAATTTCAATAAAATAATAAATAGATTGTTAATCTGCATAAAGAAAAAGTGTAAGAATGCAGAAGATAGAATATTAATCTTGTCAACCATGATTTGGAAGCTTGGGGGGTGGGGGATAAAAGAAAAAAAGAGAAATTTTTATATCCCAATTCCTTGAACATTCATGAAATTTCAATAAAATAATGACAAGATTGTTAATCTGCATAAAGAAAAAGAATATGAAGGCAGAAGATAGAATATTATGTGGTCAAACATGATTTGGAAGCTGGCGGTGGTTGGGGGATGAAAGAAAGAAAGAAAAACTGTTGTATACCATTTCTTTGAACATTCATGGAAATTTCAATAAAATAATAAAAGATTCTTAATCTGCATAAAGAAAAAGTGTAAGAATGCAGGACATTGAATATTAATATTGTCAACCACGATTTGGAAGCTGGGGGCGTGGGGGATGAAAAAAAGAAAGAAATAATGTTGTATCACATTTCCTTGCACATTCATGGAAATTTCAATAAAATAATAAAAAGATTGTTAGTCTGCATAAAGAAAAAGTGTAAGAATGCAGAAGATAGAATATTAATGTTGTCAACCATGATTTGGAAGCTGGGGCGGGGTGGGGGATAAAAGAAAGTAAGAAAAACTGTTGTATCCCATTTCCTTGAACATTCATGGAAATTTCAATAGAATAATAAAAAGATAGTTAATCTGCATAAAGAAAAAGAGTAAGAATGCAGAAGATAGAATATTAATGTTGTCAACCATGAATTAGAAGCTGCGGGCAGGTGGGGGATAAAAGAAAGAAAGAAAAACTGTTGTATCCAATTTCCATGAACATTCATGGAAATTTTAATAAAATAATAAAAAGATTGTTAATCTCCATAAAGTAAAAGTGTAAGAATGCCGAAGATTGAATATTAATGTTGTCAACCATGATTTGGAAGCTTGGGGAGTGGGGGAAAAAAGAAAGAAAGAGAAAATGTTGTATTCCATTTCCTTGAACATTCACGAAATTTCAATAAAATAATGACAAGATTGTTAAATGCATAAAGAAAAAGAGTACGAAGGCCGAAGATAGAATATTATGTTGTCAACCATGATTTGGAAGCTGGGGGGGTGGGGGATGAAAGAAAGAAAGAAAAACTGTTGTATCCCATTTCCTTGAACATTCATTGAAATTTCAATGAAATAATAAATAGATTGTTAATCTGCATAAAGAAAAAGTGTAAGGATGCAGAAGATAGAATATTAATGTTGTCAACCATGATTTGGAAGCTGGCGGGGGTGGGGGATAAAAGAAAGAAAGAAAAACTGTTGTATCCCATTTCCTTGAACATTCATGGAAATTTCAATACAATAATAAAAAGATTGTTAATCTGCATAAACAAAAAGGGTAAGAATGCAGAAGATAGAATATTAATGTTGTCAACCGTGATTTGTAAACTGGGGAGGAGTGGGGGATAAAAGAAAGAAAGAAAAACAGTTGTATCCCATTTCCTTGAACATTCATGAAATTTCAATAAAATAATGACAAGATTGTGAATCTGGATAAAGAAAAAGAGTATGAAGGCAGAAGATAGAATATTATGTTGTCAACCATGATTTGGAAGCTGGGGGGTGTGGTGGATGAAAGAAAGAAAGAAAAACTGTTGTATCCCATTTCCTTGAACATTCATTGAAATTTCAATAAAATAATAAATATATTGTTAATCTGCATAAAGAAAAAGTGTAAGAATGCAGAAAATAGAATATTAATCTTGTCAAGCATGATTTGGAAGCTTGTGGTTGGGGGATAAAAGAAAGAAAGAGAAATTGTTGTATCCCAATTCCTTGAACATTCACAAAATTTCAATAAAATAATAAAAAGATTGTTAATCTGCATAGAGAAAAAGAGTAAGAATGTAGAAGATAGAATATTAATGTTTTCAACCATGATTTGGAAGCTGGCGGGTTGGGGGATGATAGAATGAAAGAAAAAGTGTCGTATCCCATTTCCTTGAACATTCATGGAAATTTCAATAAAATAACAAAAAGATTGTTAACCTCTCCGAAAGAAAGAGTTAGAATGCAGAAGATAGAATATTAATGTTGGCAACCATGATTTGGAAGCTGGGGGGTATGGGGGATAAAAGAAAGAAAGAAAAACTGTTGTATCCCATTTCCTTGAACATTCATGGAAATTTCAATAAAATAATAAATAGATTGTTAATCTGCATAAAGAAAAAGAATATGAAGGCAGAAGATAGAATATTATGTTGTCAAACATGATTTGGAAGCGGGGGGTGGGTGGGGGAGGAAAGAAAGAAAGAAAAACTGTTGTATCCCATTTCTTTGAACATTCATGGAAATTTCAATAAAATAATAAAAGATTCTTAATCTGCATAAAGAAAAAGAGTAAGAATGCAGAAGATTGAATATTAATGTTGTCAACCATGATTTGGAAGATGGCGGGGGTTCTGGACAAAAGAAAGAAAGAAAAACTGTTGTATCCCATTTCCTTGAACATTCATGGAAATTTCAATAAAATAATAAAAAGATTGTTAATCTGCATAAAGAAAAAGAGTAAGAATGCAGAAGATAGAATATTAATGTTGTCAACCATGATTTGGAAGCTGGGGCCGCTGGAGGATAAAAGAAAGAAAGAAAAACTGTTTTATCCCATTTACTTGAACATTCATGGAAATTTCAATAAAATAATAAAAAGATTGTTAATCTGCATAGAGAAAAAGAGTAAGAATGCAGAAGATAGAATATTAATGTTGTCAACCATGATTGGGAAGCTGGGGGGTGTTGGGGGATAAAAGAAAGAAAGAAAAACTGTTGTATCCCATTTCCTTGAACATTCATTGAAATTTCAATGAAATAATAAATAGATTGTTAATCTGCATAAAGAAAAAGTGTAAGGATGCAGAAGATAGAATATTAATCTTGTCAAGCATGATTTGGAAGCTGGGGGTGTAGGGGGTTGAAAGAAAGAAAGAAAAACTGTTGTATCCCATTTCCTTGAACATTCATGGAAATTTCAATAAAATAATAAAAAATTGTTAATCAGCATAAAGAAAAAGTGTAAGAATGCAGGACATTGAATATTAATATTGTCAACCACGATTTGGAAGCTGGGGGCGTGGGGGATGAAAAAAAGAAAGAAATAATGTTGTATCACATTTCCTTGAACATTCATGGAAATTTCAATAAAATAATAAAAAGATTGTTAGTCTGCATAATGAAAAAGTGTAAGAATGCAGAAGATAGAATATTAATGTTGTCAACCATGATTTGGAAGCTGGCGGGGGTGGGGGATAAAAGAAAGAAGGAAAAACTGTTGTATCCCATTTCCTTGAACATTCATGGAAATTTCAATACAATAATAAAAAGATTGTTAATCTGCATAAAGAAAAAGTGTAAGAATGCAGAAGATAGACGATTAGTGTTGTGAAACATGATTTGGAAGCTTGGGGGGTGGGGGATAAAAGAAAGAAAGAAAAACTCTTGTGTCACATTTTTATGAACATTCATTGAAATTTCAATAAAATAATAATGAGATTCTTAATCTGCATAGAGAAAAAGAGTAAGAATGCAGAAGATAGATTATTAATGTTGTCAACCATGATTTGGAAGCTTGGGGGGGTGGGGGATAAAAGAATGAAAGAAAAACTGTTGTATTCCATTTCCTTGAACATTGATGGAAAATTCAATAAAATAATAAAAAGATTGGTAATCTGCATAAAGAAAAAGAGTAAGAATGCAGGAGATAGAATGTTAATGTTGTCAACCATGATTTGGAAGCTGGCGGGGGTGGGGGATAAAAGAAAGAAAGAAAAACTTTTTTATCCCATTTCCTTGAACATTCATGGAAATTTCAATACAATAATAAAAAGATTGTTAATCTGCATAAACAAAAAGGGTAAGAATGCAGAAGATAGAATATTAATGTTGTCAACCGTGATTTGTAAACTGGGGAGGAGTGGGGGATAAAAGAAAGAAAGAAAAACAGTTGTATCCCATTTCCTTGAACATTCATGAAATTTCAATAAAATAATGACAAGATTGTGAATCTGGATAAAGAAAAAGAGTATGAAGGCAGAAGATAGAATATTATGTTGTCAACCATGATTTGGAAGCTGGGGGGTGTGGTGGATGAAAGAAAGAAAGAAAAACTGTTGTATCCCATTTCCTTGAACATTCATTGAAATTTCAATAAAATAATAAATATATTGTTAATCTGCATAAAGAAAAAGTGTAAGAATGCAGAAAATAGAATATTAATCTTGTCAAGCATGATTTGGAAGCTTGTGGTTGGGGGATAAAAGAAAGAAAGAGAAATTGTTGTATCCCAATTCCTTGAACATTCACAAAATTTCAAGAAAATAATAAAAAGATTGTTAATCTGCATAGAGAAAAAGAGTAAGAATGTAGAAGATAGAATATTAATGTTTTCAACCATGATTTGGAAGCTGGGGGGTTGGGGGATGATAGAATGAAAGAAAAAGTGTCGTATCCCATTTCCTTGAACATTCATGGAAATTTCAATAAAATAACAAAAAGATTGTTAACCTCTCCGAAAGAAAGAGTTAGAATGCAGAAGATAGAATATTAATGTTGGCAACCATGATTTGGAAGCTGGGGGGTATGGGGGATAAAAGAAAGAAAGAAAAACTGTTGTATCCCATTTCCTTGAACATTCATGGAAATTTCAATAAAATAATAAATAGATTGTTAATCGGCATAAAGAAAAAGTGTAAGAATGCAGAAGATAGAATATTAATCTTGTCAACCATGATTTGGAAGCTTGGGGGGTGGGGGATAAAAGAAAGAAAGAGAAATTGTTGTATCCCAATTCCTTGAACATTCATGAAATTTCAATAAAATAATGACAAGATTGTTAATCTGCATAAAGAAAAAGAATATGAAGGCAGAAGATAGAATATTATGTTGTCAAACATGATTTGGAAGCGGGGGGTGGGTGGGGGAGGAAAGAAAGAAAGAAAAACTGTTGTATCCCATTTCTTTGAACATTCATGGAAATTTCAATAAAATAATAAAAGATTCTTAATCTGCATAAAGAAAAAGAGTAAGAATGCAGAAGATTGAATATTAATGTTGTCAACCATGATTTGGAAGATGGCGGGGGTTCTGGACAAAAGAAAGAAAGAAAAACTGTTGTATCCCATTTCCTTGAACATTCATGGAAATTTCAATAAAATAATAAAAAGATTGTTAATCTGCATAAAGAAAAAGAGTAAGAATGCAGAAGATAGAATATTAATGTTGTCAACCATGATTTGGAAGCTGGGGCCGCTGGAGGATAAAAGAAAGAAAGAAAAACTGTTGTATCCCATTTACTTGAACATTCATGGAAATTTCAATAAAATAATAAAAAGATTGTTAATCTGCATAGAGAAAAAGAGTAAGAATGCAGAAGATAGAATATTAATGTTGTCAACCATGATTGGGAAGCTGGGGGGTGTTGGGGGATAAAAGAAAGAAAGAAAACCTGTTGTATCCCATTTCCTTGAACTTTCATGGAAATTTCTATAAAATAATAAAAGATTGTTAATCTGCATAAAGAAAAAGAGTAAGAATGCAGAAGATGGAATATTAATGTTGTCAACCATGATTTGGAAGCTGGGGGGGTAGGGGGATGAAAGAAAGAAAGAAAAACTGTTGTATACCATTTCCTTGAACATTCATGTAAATTTCAATAAAATAATAAAAAATTGTTAATCTGCATAAAGAAAAAGTGTAAGAATGCCGAAGATTGAATATTAATATTGTCAACCACGCTTTGGAAGCTGGGGGCGTGGGGGATAAAAGAAAGAAAGAAAAAATGTTGTATCCCATTTCCTTGGACATTCATGGAAATTTCAATAAAATAATAAATAGATTGTTATTTACATAAAGAAAAAGTGTAAGATTACAGAAGATTGAATATTAATGTTGTCAACCATGATTTGGAAGGTGGGGGGTGGTGGGGGATAAAAGAAAGAAAGAAAAACTGTTGTATCCCATTTCCTTGAACATTCATGGAAATTTCAATAAAATAATGACAAGATTGTTAAATGCATAAAGAAAACGAGTATGAAGGCAGAAGATACAATATTATGTTGTCAACCATGATTTGGAAGCTGGGGGGGTGGGGGATGAAAGAAAGAAAGAAAAACTGTTGTATCCCATTTCCTTGAACATTCATGGAAATTTCAAAAAAATAATAAAAGATTGTTAATCTGCATAAAGAAAAAGAGTAAGAATGCAGGAGATAGAATGTTCATGTTGTCAACCATGATTTGGAAGCTGGCGGGGGTGGGGGATAAAAGAAAGAAAGAAAAACTGTTGTATCCCATTTCCTTGAACATTCATGGAAATTTCAATACAATAATAAAAAGATTGTTAATCTGCATAAAGAAAAAGTGTAAGAATGCAGAAGATAGACGATTAGTGTTGTGAACCATGATTTGGAAGCTTGGGGGGTGGGGGATAAAAGAAAGAAAGAAAAACACTGGTGTCACATTTCTATGAACATTCATTGAAATTTCAATAAAATAATAAAGAGATTCTTAATCTGCATAGAGAAAAAGAGTAAGAATGCAGAAGATAGAATGTTAATGTTGTCAACCATGATTTGGAAGCTGGCGGGGGTGGGGGATAAAAGAAAGAAAGAAAAACTTTTTTATCCCATTTCCTTGAACATTCATGGAAATTTCAATACAATAATAAAAAGATTGTTAATCTGCATAAACAAAAAGGGTAAGAATGCAGAAGATAGAATATTAATGTTGTCAACCGTGATTTGTAAACTGGGGGGGAGTGGGGGATAAAAGAAAGAAAGGAAAACAGTTGTATACCATTTCCTTGAACATTCATGGAAAGTTCAATAAAATAATAAAAAGATTGGTAATCTGCATAAAGAAAAAGAGTAAGAACGCAGAACATAGATTATTAATGTTCTCAACCATGATTTGGAAGCTTGGAGCGTGAGGGATAAAAGAAAGAAAGAGAAATTGTTGTATCCCATTTCCTGGAACATTCATGAAATTTCAATAAAATAATGACAAGATTGTGAATCTGCATAAAGAAAAAGAATATGAAGGCAGAAGATAGAATATTACGTTGTCAAACATGATTTGGAAGCTGGGGGTGGGTGGGGGATGAAAGAAAGAAAGAAAAACTGTTGTATCCTATTTCCTTGAACATTCATGGAAATTTCAATAAAATAATAAAAAGATTGTTAATCTGCATGAAGAAAAAGATTAAGAATGCAGAAGATTGAATGTTAATGTTGTCAACAACGATTGGGAATCTGGGGGGTTGTGCGGGATAAAAGAAAGAAAGAAAAACTGTTGTATCCCATTTCCTTGAATATTCATGGAAATTTCAATAAAATAATAAAAAGATTGTTAATCTGCATAGAGAAAAAGAGTAAGAATGCAGAAGATAGAATATTAATGTTGTCAACCATGATTGGGAAGCTGGGGGGTGTTGGGGGATAAAAGAAAGAAAGAAAAACTGTTGTATCCCATTTCCTTGAACTTTCATGGAAATTTCAATAAAATAATAAAAGATTGTTAATCTGCATAAAGAAAAAGAGTAAGAATGCAGAAGATGGAATATTAATGTTGTCAACCATGATTTGGAAGCTGGGGGGGTAGGGGGATGAAAGAAAGAAAGAAAAACTGTTGTATCCCATTTCCTTGAACATTCATGGAAATTTCAATAAAATAATAAAAAATTGTTAATCTGCATAAAGAAAAAGTGTAAGAATGCAGGACATTGAATATTAATATTGTCAACAACGATTTGGAAGCTGGGGGCGTGGGGGATGAAAAAAAGAAAGAAATAATGTTGTATCACATTTCCTTGAACATTCATGGAAATTTCAATAAAATAATAAAAAGATTGTTAGTCTGCATAAAGAAAAAGTGTAAGAATGCAGAAGATAGAATATTAATGTTGTCAACCATGATTTGGAAGCTGGCGGGGCTGGGGGATAAAAGAAAGAAAGAAAAACTGTTGTATCCCATTTCCTTGAACATTCATGGAAATTTCAATACAATAATAAAAAGATTGTTAATCTGCATAAAGAAAAAGTGTAAGAATGCAGAAGATAGACGATTAGTGTTGTGAACCATGATTTGGAAGCTTGGGGGGTGGGGGATAAAAGAAAGAAAGAAAAACTCTTGTGTCACATTTCTATGAACATTCATTGAAATTTCAATAAAATAATAAAGAGATTCTTAATCTGCATAGAGAAAAAGAGTAAGAATGCAGAAGATAGAATATTAATGTTGTCAACCATGATTTGGAAGCTTGGGGGGGTGGGGGATAAAAGAATGAAAGAAAAACTGTTGTATTCCATTTCCTTGAACATTGATGGAAAGTTCAATAAAATAATAAAAAGATTGGTAATCTGCATAAAGAAAAAGAGTAAGAATGCAGGAGATAGAATGTTAATGTTGTCAACCATGATTTGGAAGCTGGCAGGGGTGGGGGATAAAAGAAAGAAAGAAAAACTTTTTTATCCCATTTCCTTGAACATTCATGGAAATTTCAATACAATAATAAAAAGATCGTTAATCTGCATAAAGAAAAAGGGTAGGAATGCAGAAGATAGAATATTAATGTTGTCAACCGTGATTTGTAAACTGGGGGGGAGTGGGGGATAAAAGAAAGAAAGGAAAACAGTTGTATACCATTTCCTTGAACATTCATGGAAAGTTCAATAAAATAATAAAAAGATTGGTAATCTGCATAAAGAAAAAGAGTAAGAACGTAGAACATAGATTATTAATGTTGTCAACCATGATTTGGAAGCTTGGAACGTGGGGGATAAAAGAAAGAAAGAGAAATTGTTGTATCCCATTTCCTTGAACATTCATGAAATTTCAATAAAATAATGTCAAGATTGTGAATCTGGATAAAGAAAAAGAGTATGAAGGCAGAAGATAGAATATTATGTTGTCAACCATGATTTGGAAGCTGGGGGGTGTGGGGGATGAAAGAAAGAAAGAAAAACTGTTGTATCCCATTTCTTTGAACATTCATTGAAATTTCAATAAAATAATAAATAGATTGTTAATCTGCATAAAGAAAAAGTGTAAGAATGCAGAAGATAGAATATTAATCTTGTCAAGCATGATTTGGAAGCTTGGGGTTGGGGGATAAAAGAAAGAAAGAGAAATTGTTGTATCCCAATTCCTTGAACATTCATAAAATTTCAATAAAATAATAAAACGATTGTTAATCTGCATATAGAAAAAGAGTAAGAATGTAGAAGATAGAATATTAATCTTTTCAACCATGATTTGGAAGCTGGGGGGTTGGGGGATGATAGAAAGAAAGAAAAAGTGTCGTATCCCATTTCCTTGAACATTCATGGAAATTTCAATAAAATAACAAAAAGATTGTTTACCTGCGTAAAGAAAGAGTTAGAATGCAGAAGATAGAATATTAATGTTGGCAACCATGATTTGGAAGCTGGGGGGTATGGGGGATAAAAGAAAGAAAGAAAAACTGTTGTATCCCATTTCCTTGAACATTCATGGAAATTTCAATAAAATAATAAATAGATTGTTAATCTGCATAAAGAAAAAGTGTAAGAATGCAGAAGATAGAATATTAATCTTGTCAACCATGATTTGGAAGCTTGGGGGGTGGGGGATAAAAGAAAAAAAGAGAAATTTTTATATCCCAATTCCTTGAACATTCATGAAATTTCAATAAAATAATGACAAGATTGTTAATCTGCATAAAGAAAAAGAATATGAAGGCAGAAGATAGAATATTATGTGGTCAAACATGATTTGGAAGCTGGCGGTGGTTGGGGGATGAAAGAAAGAAAGAAAAACTGTTGTATACCATTTCTTTGAACATTCATGGAAATTTCAATAAAATAATAAAAGATTCTTAATCTGCATAAAGAAAAAGTGTAAGAATGCAGGACATTGAATATTAATATTGTCAACCACGATTTGGAAGCTGGGGGCGTGGGGGATGAAAAAAAGAAAGAAATAATGTTGTATCACATTTCCTTGCACATTCATGGAAATTTCAATAAAATAATAAAAAGATTGTTAGTCTGCATAAAGAAAAAGTGTAAGAATGCAGAAGATAGAATATTAATGTTGTCAACCATGATTTGGAAGCTGGGGCGGGGTGGGGGATAAAAGAAAGTAAGAAAAACTGTTGTATCCCATTTCCTTGAACATTCATGGAAATTTCAATAGAATAATAAAAAGATAGTTAATCTGCATAAAGAAAAAGAGTAAGAATGCAGAAGATAGAATATTAATGTTGTCAACCATGAATTAGAAGCTGCGGGCAGGTGGGGGATAAAAGAAAGAAAGAAAAACTGTTGTATCCAATTTCCATGAACATTCATGGAAATTTTAATAAAATAATAAAAAGATTGTTAATCTGCATAAAGTAAAAGTGTAAGAATGCCGAAGATTGAATATTAATGTTGTCAACCATGATTTGGAAGCTTGGGGAGTGGGGGAAAAAAGAAAGAAAGAGAAAATGTTGTATTCCATTTCCTTGAACATTCATGAAATTTCAATAAAATAATGACAAGATTGTTAAATGCATAAAGAAAAAGAGTACGAAGGCCGAAGATAGAATATTATGTTGTCAACCATGATTTGGAAGCTGGGGGGGTGGGGGATGAAAGAAAGAAAGAAAAACTGTTGTATCCCATTTCCTTGAACATTCATTGAAATTTCAATGAAATAATAAATAGATTGTTAATCTGCATAAAGAAAAAGTGTAAGGATGCAGAAGATACAATATTAATGTTGTCAACCATGATTTGGAAGCTGGCGGGGGTGGGGGATAAAAGAAAGAAAGAAAAACTGTTGTATCCCATTTCCTTGAACATTCATGGAAATTTCAATACAATAATAAAAAGATTGTTAATCTGCATAAAGAAAAAGTGTAAGAATGCAGAAGATAGACGATTAGTGTTGTGAAACATGATTTGGAAGCTTGGGGGGTGGGGGATAAAAGAAAGAAAGAAAAACTCTTGTGTCACATTTTTATGAACATTCATTGAAATTTCAATAAAATAATAATGAGATTCTTAATCTGCATAGAGAAAAAGAGTAAGAATGCAGAAGATAGAATATTAATGTTGTCAACCATGATTTGGAAGCTTGGGGGGGTGGGGGATAAAAGAATGAAAGAAAAACTGTTGTATTCCATTTCCTTGAACATTGATGGAAAATTCAATAAAATAATAAAAAGATTGGTAATCTGCATAAAGAAAAAGAGTAAGAATGCAGGAGAAAGAATGTTAATGTTGTCAACCATGATTTGGAAGCTGGTGGGGGTGGGGGATAAAAGAAAGAAAGAAAAACTTTTTTATCCCATTTCCTTGAACATTCATGGAAATTTGAATACAATAATAAAAAGATTGTTAATCTGCATAAACAAAAAGGGTAAGAATGCAGAAGATAGAATATTAATGTTGTCAACCGTGATTTGTAAACTGGGGAGGAGTGGGGGATAAAAGAAAGAAAGAAAAACAGTTGTATCCCATTTCCTTGAACATTCATGAAATTTCAATAAAATAATGACAAGATTGTGAATCTGGATAAAGAAAAAGAGTATGAAGGCAGAAGATAGAATATTATGTTGTCAACCATGATTTGGAAGCTGGGGGGTGTGGTGGATGAAAGAAAGAAAGAAAAACTGTTGTATCCCATTTCCTTGAACATTCATTGAAATTTCAATAAAATAATAAATATATTGTTAATCTGCATAAAGAAAAAGTGTAAGAATGCAGAAAATAGAATATTAATCTTGTCAAGCATGATTTGGAAGCTTGTGGTTGGGGGATAAAAGAAAGAAAGAGAAATTGTTGTATCCCAATTCCTTGAACATTCACAAAATTTCAATAAAATAATAAAAAGATTGTTAATCTGCATAGAGAAAAAGAGTAAGAATGTAGAAGATAGAATATTAATGTTTTCAACCATGATTTGGAAGCTGGCGGGTTGGGGGATGATAGAATGAAAGAAAAAGTGTCGTATCCCATTTCCTTGAACATTCATGGAAATTTCAATAAAATAATAAATAGATTGTTAATCTGCATAAAGAAAAAGTGTAAGAATGCAGAAGATAGAATATTAATCTTGTCAACCATGATTTGGAAGCTTGGGGGGTGGGGGATAAAAGAAAGAAAGAGAAATTGTTGTATCCCAATTCCTTGAACATTCATGAAATTTCAATAAAATAATGACAAGATTGTTAATCTGCATAAAGAAAAAGAATATGAAGGCAGAAGATAGAATATTATGTTGTCAAACATGATTTGGAAGCGGGGGGTGGGTGGGGGAGGAAAGAAAGAAAGAAAAACTGTTGTATCCCATTTCTTTGAACATTCATGGAAATTTCAATAAAATAATAAAAGATTCTTAATCTGCATAAAGAAAAAGAGTAAGAATGCAGAAGATTGAATATTAATGTTGTCAACCATGATTTGGAAGATGGCGGGGGTTCTGGACAAAAGAAAGAAAGAAAAACTGTTGTATCCCATTTCCTTGAACATTCATGGAAATTTCAATAAAATAATAAAAAGATTGTTAATCTGCATAAAGAAAAAGAGTAAGAATGCAGAAGATAGAATATTAATGTTGTCAACCATGATTTGGAAGCTGGGGCCGCTGGAGGATAAAAGAAAGAAAGAAAAACTGTTGTATCCCATTTACTTGAACATTCATGGAAATTTCAATAAAATAATAAAAAGATTGTTAATCTGCATAGAGAAAAAGAGTAAGAATGCAGAAGATAGAATATTAATGTTGTCAACCATGATTGGGAAGCTGGGGGGTGTTGGGGGATAAAAGAAAGAAAGAAAAACTGTTGTATCCCATTTCCTTGAACTTCCATGGAAATTTCTATAAAATAATAAAAGATTGTTAATCTGCATAAAGAAAAAGAGTAAGAATGCAGAAGATGGAATATTAATGTTGTCAACCATGATTTGGAAGCTGGGGGGGTAGGGGGATGAAAGAAAGAAAGAAAAACTGTTGTATACCATTTCCTTGAACATTCATGTAAATTTCAATAAAATAATAAAAAATTGTTAATCTGCATAAAGAAAAAGTGTAAGAATGCCGAAGATTGAATATTAATGTTGTCAACCACGCTTTGGAAGCTGGGGGCGTGGGGGATAAAAGAAAGAAAGAAAAAATGTTGTATCCCATTTCCTTGGACATTCATGGAAATTTCAATAAAATAATAAATAGATTGTTATTTACATAAAGAAAAAGTGTAAGATTACAGAAGATTGAATATTAATGTTGTCAACCATGATTTGGAAGGTGGGGGGTTGTGGGGGATAAAAGAAAGAAAGAGAAAATGTTGTATCCCTTTTCCTTGAACATTCATGAAATTTCAATAAAATAATGACAAGATTGTTAAATGCATAAAGAAAACGAGTATGAAGGCAGAAGATACAATATTATGTTGTCAACCATGATTTGGAAGCTGGGGGGGTGGGGGATGAAAGAAAGAAAGAAAAACTGTTGTATCCCATTTCCTTGAACATTCATGGAAATTTCAAAAAAATAATAAAAGATTGTTAATCTGCATAAAGAAAAAGAGTAAGAATGCAGGAGATAGAATGTTCATGTTGTCAACCATGATTTGGAAGCTGGCGGGGGTGCGGGATAAAAGAAAGAAAGAAAAACTGTTGTATCCCATTTCCTTGAACATTCATGGAAATTTCAATACAATAATAAAAAGATTGTTAATCTGCATAAAGAAAAAGTGTAAGAATGCAGAAGATAGACGATTAGTGTTGTGAACCATGATTTGGAAGCTTGGGGGGTGGGGGATAAAAGAAAGAAAGAAAAACTCTGGTGTCACATTTCTATGAACATTCATTGAAATTTCAATAAAATAATAAAGAGATTCTTAATCTGCATAGAGAAAAAGAGTAAGAATGCAGAAGATAGAATGTTAATGTTGTCAACCATGATTTGGAAGCTGGCGGGGGTGGGGGATAAAAGAAAGAAAGAAAAACTTTTTTATCCCATTTCCTTGAACATTCATGGAAATTTCAATACAATAATAAAAAGATTGTTAATCTGCATAAACAAAAAGGGTAAGAATGCAGAAGATAGAATATTAATGTTGTCAACCGTGATTTGTAAACTGGGGGGGAGTGGGGGATAAAAGAAAGAAAGGAAAACAGTTGTATACCATTTCCTTGAACATTCATGGAAAGTTCAATAAAATAATAAAAAGATTGGTAATCTGCATAAAGAAAAAGAGTAAGAATGCAGAACATAGATTATTAATGTTCTCAACCATGATTTGGAAGCTTGGAGCGTGAGGGATAAACGAAAGAAAGAGAAATTGTTGTATCCCATTTCCTGGAACATTCATGAAATTTCAATAAAATAATGACAAGATTGTGAATCTGCATAAAGAAAAAGAATATGAAGGCAGAAGATAGAATATTACGTTGTCAAACATGATTTGGAAGCTGGGGGTGGGTGGGGGATGAAAGAAAGAAAGAAAAACTGTTGTATCCTATTTCCTTGAACATTCATGGAAATTTCAATAAAATAATAAAAAGATTGTTAATCTGCATGAAGAAAAAGATTAAGAATGCAGAAGATTGAATGTTAATGTTGTCAACAACGATTGGGAATCTGGGGGGTTGTGCGGGATAAAAGAAAGAAAGAAAAACTGTTGTATCCCATTTCCTTGAATATTCATGGAAATTTCAATAAAATAATAAAAAGATTGTTAATCTGCAGAGAGAAAAAGTGTAAGAATGCAGAAGATAGAATATTAATGTTGTCAACCATGATTGGGAAGCTGGGGGGTGTTGGGGGATAAAAGAAAGAAAGAAAAACTGTTGTATCCCATTTCCTTGAACTTTCATGGAAATTTCAATAAAATAATAAAAGATTGTTAATCTGCATAAAGAAAAAGAGTAAGAATGCAGAAGATGGAATATTAATGTTGTCAACCATGATTTGGAAGCTGGGGGGGTAGGGGGATGAAAGAAAGAAAGAAAAACTGTTGTATCCCATTTCCTTGAACATTCATGGAAATTTCAATAAAATAATAAAAAATTGTTAATCTGCATAAAGAAAAAGTGTAAGAATGCAGGACATTGAATATTAATATTGTCAACAACGATTTGGAAGCTGGTGGCGTGGGGGATGAAAAAAAGAAAGAAATAATGTTGTATCACATTTCCTTGAACATTCATGGAAATTTCAATAAAATAATAAAAAGATTGTTAGTCTGCATAAAGAAAAAGTGTAAGAATGCAGAAGATAGAATATTAATGTTGTCAACCATGATTTGGAAGCTGGCGGGGCTGGGGGATAAAAGAAAGAAAGAAAAACTGTTGTATCCCATTTCCTTGAACATTCATGGAAATTTCAATACAATAATAAAAAGATTGTTAATCTGCATAAAGAAAAAGTGTAAGAATGCAGAAGATAGACGATTAGTGTTGTGAACCATGATTTGGAAGCTTGGGGGGTGGGGGATAAAAGAAAGAAAGAAAAACTCTTGTGTCACATTTCTATGAACATTCATTGAAATTTCAATAAAATAATAAAGAGATTCTTAATCTGCATAGAGAAAAAGAGTAAGAATGCAGAAGATAGAATATTAATGTTGTCAACCATGATTTGGAAGCTTGGGGGGGTGGGGGATAAAAGAATGAAAGAAAAACTGTTGTATTCCATTTCCTTGAACATTGATGGAAAGTTCAATAAAATAATAAAAAGATTGGTAATCTGCATAAAGAAAAAGAGTAAGAATGCAGGAGATAGAATGTTAATGTTGTCAACCATGATTTGGAAGCTGGCGGGGGTGGGGGATAAAAGACAGAAAGAAAAACTTTTTTATCCCATTTCCTTGAACATTCATGGAAATTTCAATACAATAATAAAAAGATCGTTAATCTGCATAAAGAAAAAGGGTAAGAATGCAGAAGATAGAATATTAATGTTGTCAACCGTGATTTGTAAACTGGGGGGGAGTGGGGGATAAAAGAAAGAAAGGAAAACAGTTGTATACCATTTCCTTGAACATTCATGGAAAGTTCAATAAAATAATAAAAAGATTGGTAATCTGCATAAAGAAAAAGAGTAAGAACGTAGAACATAGATTATTAATGTTGTCAACCATGATTTGGAAGCTTGGAACGTGGGGGATAAAAGAAAGAAAGAGAAATTGTTGTATCCCATTTCCTTGATCATTCATGACATTTCAATAAAATAATGTCAAGATTGTGAATCTGGATAAAGAAAAAGAGTATGAAGGCAGAAGATAGAATATTATGTTGTCAACCATGATTTGGAAGCTGGGGGGTGTGGGGGATGAAAGAAAGAAAGAAAAACTGTTGTATCCCATTTCTTTGAACATTCATTGAAATTTCAATAAAATAATAAATAGATTGTTAATCTGCATAAAGAAAAAGTGTAAGAATGCAGAAGATAGAATATTAATCTTGTCAAGCATGATTTGGAAGCTTGGGGTTGGGGGATAAAAGAAAGAAAGAGAAATTGTTGTATCCCAATTCCTTGAACATTCATAAAATTTCAATAAAATAATAAAAAGATTGTTAATCTGCATATAGAAAAAGAGTAAGAATGTAGAAGATAGAATATTAATGTTTTCAACCATGATTTGGAAGCTGGGGGGTTGGGGGATGATAGAAAGAAAGAAAAAGTGTCGTATCCCATTTCCTTGAACATTCATGGAAATTTCAATAAAATAACAAAAAGATTGTTTACCTGCGTAAAGAAAGAGTTAGAATGCAGAAGATAGAATATTAATGTTGGCAACCATGATTTGGAAGCTGGGGGGTATGGGGGATAAAAGAAAGAAAGAAAAACTGTTGTATCCCATTTCCTTGAACATTCATGGAAATTTCAATAAAATAATAAATAGATTGTTAATCTGCATAAAGAAAAAGTGTAAGAATGCAGAAGATAGAATATTAATCTTGTCAACCATGATTTGGAAGCTTGGGGGGTGGGGGATAAAAGAAAAAAAGAGAAATTTTTATATCCCAATTCCTTGAACATTCATGAAATTTCAATAAAATAATGACAAGATTGTTAATCTGCATAAAGAAAAAGAATATGAAGGCAGAAGATAGAATATTATGTGGTCAAACATGATTTGGAAGCTGGGGGTGGGTGGGGGATGAAAGAAAGCAAGAAAAACTGTTGTATCCCATTTCTTTGAACATTCATGGAAATTTCAATAAAATAATAAAAGATTCTTAATCTGCATAAAGAAAAAGTGTAAGAATGCAGGACATTGAATATTAATATTGTCAACCACGATTTGGAAGCTGGGGGCGTGGGGGATGAAAAAAAGAAAGAAAAAATGTTGTATCACATTTCCTTGCACATTCATGGAAATTTCAATAAAATAATAAAAAGATTGTTAGTCTGCATAAAGAAAAAGTGTAAGAATGCAGAAGATAGAATATTAATGTTGTCAACCATGATTTGGAAGCTGGGGCGTGGTGGGGGATAAAAGAAAGTAAGAAAAACTGTTGTATCCCATTTCCTTGAACATTCATGGAAATTTCAATAGAATAATAAAAAGATAGTTAATCTGCATAAAGAAAAAGTGTAAGAATGCCGAAGATTGAATATTAATGTTGTCAACCATGATTTGGAAGCTTGGGGAGTGGGGGATAAAAGAAAGAAAGAGAAAATGTTGTATTCCATTTCCTTGAACATTCATGAAATTTCAATAAAATAATGACAAGATTGTTAAATGCATAAAGAAAAAGAGTACGAAGGCCGAAGATAGAATATTATGTTGTCAACCATGATTTGGAAGCTGGGGGGGTGGGGGATGAAAGAAAGAAAGAAAAACTGTTGTATCCCATTTCCTTGAACATTCATTGAAATTTCAATGAAATAATAAATAGATTGTTAATCTGCATAAAGAAAAAGTGTAAGAATGTAGAAGATAGAATATTAATCTTTTCAAGCATGATTTGGAAACTTGGGGGGTGGGGGATAAAAGAAAGAAAGAGAAATTGTTGTATCCCAATTCCTTGAACATTCATAAAATTTCAATAAAATAATAAAAAGATTGTCAATGTGCATAAAGAAAAAGAGTAAGAATGTAGAAGATAGAATACTAATGTTTTCAACCATGATTTGGAAGCAGGGGGGTTGGGGGATGATAGAAAGAAAGAAAAAGTGTCGTATCACATTTCCTTCAACATTCATGGAAATTTCAATAAAATAACAAAAAGATTGTTAATCTGCATAAAGTAATAGTGTAAGAATGCAGAAGATTGAATATTAATGTTGTCAACCATGATTTGGAAGATGGCAGGGGTGCTGAATAAAAGAAAGAAAGAAAAACTGTTGTATCCCATTTCCTTGAACATTCATAGAAATTTCAATAAAATAATAAAAAGATTGTTAATCTGCATAAAGAAAAAGAGTAAGAATGCAGAAGATAGAATATTAATGTTGTCAACCATGATTTGGAAGCTGGGGTCGCTGGAGGATAAAAGAAAGAAAGAAAAACTGCTGTATCCCATTTACTGGAACATTCATGGAAATTTCAATAAAATAATAAAACGTTTCTTAATCTGCATAAAGAAAAAGAGTAAGAATGCAGAAGATAGAATATTAATGTTGTCAACCATGATTTGTAAACTGGGGGGCAGTGGGGAATAAAAGAAAGAAAGAAAAACAGTTGTATACCATTTCCTTGAACATTCATGGAAAGTTCAATAAAATAATAAAAAGAATGGTAATCTGCATAAAGAAAAAGAAGAAGAATGCAGAAGATAGAATATTAATGTTGTGAACCATGATTTGGAAGCTTGGAGCGTGGGGGATAAAAGAAAGAAAGAGAAATTGTTGTATCCCATTTCCTTGAACATTCATGGAATTTCAATAAAATAATGACAAGATTGTGAATCTGCATAAAGAAAAAGAGTATGAAGGCAGAAGATAGAATATTATGTTGTCAACCATGATATGGAAGCTGGGGGGGGGTGGGGGATGAAAGAAAGAAAGAAAAACTGTTGTATCCCATTTCCTTGAACATTCATGGAAATTTCAATAAAATAATAATTAGAGTGATATTTACATAAAGAAAAAGTGTAAGAATGCCGAAGATTGATTATTAATGTTGTCAACCATGATTTGGAAGGTGGGGGGTGGTGGGGGATAAAAGAAAGAAAGAAAAACTGTTGTATACCATTTCCTTGAACATTCATGGAAATTTCAATAAAATAATAAAAAGATTGGTAATCTGCATAAAGAAAAAGTGTAAGAATGCCGAAGATTGAATATTAATGTTGTCAACCACGATTTGGAAGCTGGGTGCGTGGGGGATAAAAGAAAGAAAGAAAAAATGTTGTATCCCATTTCCTTGGACATTCATGGAAATTTCAATAAAATAATAAATAGATTGTTATTTACATAAAGAAAAAGTGTAAGAATACAGAAGATTGAATATTAATGTTGTCAACCATGATTTGGAAGTTGGGGGGTGGTGGGGGATAAAAGAAAGAAAGAAAAACTGTTGTATACCATTTCCTTGAACATTCATGGTAATTTCAATAAAATAATAAAAAGATTGGTAATCTGCATAAAGAAAAAGTGTAAGAATGCAGAAGATAGAATATTAATGTGGTCAACCATGATTTGGAAGCTTGGGGAGTGGGGGATAAAAGAAAGAAAGAGAAAATGTTGTATCCCATTTCCTTGAACATTCATGAAATTTCAATAAAATAATGACAAGATTGTTAAATGCATAAAGAAAAAGAGTATGAATGCAGAAGATAGAATATTATGTTGTCAACCATGATTTGGAAGCTGGGGGGGGTGGGGGATGAAAGAAATAAAGAAAAACTGTTGTATCCCATTTCCTTGAACATTCATGGAAATTTGAATAAAATAATAAAAAGATTGTTCATCTGCAGAAAGTAAAAGTGTAAGATTGCAGAAGATAAAATATTAATGTTGTCAACCATGATTTGGAAGCTTGGGGGGTGGGGGATAAAAGAAAGAAAGAAAAACTCTTGTGTCACATTACTATGAACATTCATTGAAATTTCAATAAAATAATAAAGAGATTCTTAATCTGCATAGAGAAAAAGAGTTAGAATGCAGAAGATAGAATATTAATGTTGTCAACCATGATTTTGAAGCTGACGGGGGTGGGGGATAAAAGAAAGAAAGAAACACTGTTGTATCCCATTTCCTTGAACATTCATGGAAAGTTCAATAAAATAATAAAAAGATTGTTAATCTGCATAAAGAAAAAGAGTAAGAATGCAGAAGATAGAATATTAATGTTGTCAACCATGATTTGTAAACTGGGGGGGAGTGAGGGATAAAAGAAAGAAAGAAAAACTGTTGTATACCATTTCCTTGAACATTCACGGAAATTTCAGTAAAATATTAAAAAGATTGTTATTCTGCATAAAGAAAAAGAGTAAGAATGCAGGAGATAGAATGTTAATGTTGTCAACCATGATTTGGAAGCTGGCGGGGGTGGGGGATAAAAGAAAGAAAGAAAAACTTTTTTATCCCATTTCCTTGAACATTCATGGAAATTTCAATACAATAATAAAAAGATTGTTAATCTGCATAAACAAAAAGGGTAAGAATGCAGAAGATAGAAAATTAATGTTGTCAACCATGATTTGGAAGCTTGGAGCGTGGGGGATAAAAGAAAGAAAGAGAAATTGTTGTATCCCATTTCCTTGAACATTCATGAAATTTCAATAAAATAATGACAAGATTGTGAATCTGCATAAAGAAAAAGAGTATGAAGGCAGAAGATAGAATATTATGTTGTCAACCATGATTTGGAAGCTGAGGGGGATGGGGGATTAAAAAAGAAATAAAAACTGTTGTATCCCATTTCATTGAACATTCATTGAAATTTCAATAAAATAATAAATAGATTGTTAATCTGCATAAAGAAAAAGTGTAAGAATGCAGAAGATAGATTATTAATGTTTTCAACCATGATTTGGAAGCTGGGGGGGAGTGGGGGGTAAAAGAAAGAAAGAAAAACTGTTGTATACCATTTACTTGAACATTCATGGAAATTTCAGTAAAATAATAAAAAGATTGTTATTCTGCATAAAGAAAAAGTGTAAGAATGCAGAAGATAGATTATTAATCTTGTCAACCATGATTTGGAACCTTGGGGTGGTGGGGGATAAAAGAAAGATAGAGAAATTGCTGTATCCCAATCCCTTGAACATTCATGAAATCTCAATAATATAATGAAAAGATTGTTAATCTGCATAAAGATAAAGAGTAAGAAGGCAGAAGATAGATTATTAATATTGTCACCCACAATTTGGAAGCTGGGGGCGTGGGGGATGAAAAAAAGAAAGAAATATTGTTGTATCACATTTCCTTGAACATTCATGGAAATTTCAATAAAATAATAAAAAGATTGTTAGTCTGCATAAAGAAAAAGTGTAAGAATGCAGAAGATAGAATATTAATGTTGTCAACCATGATTTGGAAGCTGGGGGGGGGTGGGGGATAAAAGAAAGTAAGAAAAACTGTTGTATCCCATTTCCTTGAACATTCATGGAAATTTCAATAAAATAATAAAAAGATAGTTAATCTGCATAAAGAAAAAGAGTAAGAATGCAGAAGATAGAATATTAATGTTGTCAACCATGAATTAGAAGCTGCGGGCAAGTGGGGGATAAAAGAAAGAAAGAAAAACTGTTGTATCCAATTTCCTTGAACATTCATGGAAATTTCATTAAAATAATAAAAAGATTGTTCATCTGCATAAAGAAAAAGTGTAAGAATGACGAAGATTGAATATTAATGTTGTCAACCACAATTTTGAAGCTGGGGGCGTGGGGGATAAAAGAAAGAAAGAAAAAATGTTGTATCCCATTTCCTTGGACATTCATGGAAATTTCAATAAAATAATGAATAGATTGTTATTTACATAAAGAAAAAGTGTAAGAATAAAGAAGATTGAATATTAATGTTGTCAACCATGATTTGGAATCTGGGGGGTGGTGGGGGATAAAAGAAAGAAAGAAAAACTGTTGTATACCATTTCCTTGAACATTCATGGAAATTTCAATAAAATAATAAAAAGAATGGTAATCTGCATAAAGAAAAAGAGTAAGAATTCAGAAGATAGAATATTAATGTTGTCAACCATGATTTGGAAGCTTGGGGAGTGGGGGATAAAAGAAAGAAAGAGAAAATGTTGTATCCCATTTCCTTGAACATTCATGAAATTTCAATAAAATAATGACAAGATTGTTAAATGCATAAAGAAAAAGAGTATGAAGGCAGAAGATAGAGTATTATGTTGTCAACCATGATTTGGAAGCTGGGGGAGGTGGGGGATGAAAGAAAGAAAGAAAAACTGTTGTATCCCATTTCCTTGAACATTCATGGAAATTTCAATAAAATAATAAAAAGATTGTTCATATGCATAAAGAAAAAGTGTAAGAATGCAGAAGATAGACTATTAGTGTTGTGAACAATGATTTGGAAGCTTGGGGGGTGGGGGATAAAAGAAAGAAAGAAAAACTCTTGTGTCACATTTCTATGAACATTCATTGAAATTTCAATAAAATAATAAAGAGATTCTTAATCTGCATAGAGAAAAAGAGTAAGAATGCAGAAGATAGAATATTAATGTTGTCAACCATGTTTTTGAAGCTGACGGGTGTGGGGGATAAAAGAAAGAAAGAAACTTGTTGTATCCCATTTCCTTGAACATTCATGGAAATTTCAATAAAATAATAAAAAGATTGGTAATCTGCATAAAGAAAAAGAGTAAGAATGCAGGAGATAGAATGTTAATGTTGTCAACAATGATTTGGAAGCTGGCGGGGGTGGGGGATAAAAGAAAGAAAGAAAAACTTTTTTATCCCATTCCCTTGAACATTCATGGAAATTTCAATACAATAATAAAAGATTGTTAATCTGCATAAACAAAAAGGGTAAGAATGCAGAAGATAGAATATTAATGTTGTCAACCATGATATGTAAACTGGGGGGGAGTGGGGGATAAAAGAAAGAAAGAAAAACTGTTGTATACCATTTCCTTGAACATTCATGGAAAGTTCAATAAAATAATAAAAAGATTGGTAATCTGCATAAAGAAAAAGAGTAAGAATGCAGAAGATAGAATATTAATGTTGTCAACCATGATTTGGAAGCTTGGAGCGTGGGGGATAAAAGAAAGAAAGAGAAATTGTTGTATCCCATTTCCTTGAACATTCATGAAATTTCAATAAAATAATGACAAGATTGTGAATCTGCATAAAGAAAAAGAGTATGAAGGCAGAAGATAGAATATTAATGTTTTCAACCAAGATTTGGAAGCTGGGGGGGAGTGGGGGGTAAAAGAAAGAAAGAAAAACTGTTGTATACCATTTCCTTGAACATTCATGGAAATTTCAGTAAAATAATAAAAATATTGTTATTCTGCATAAAGAAAAAGAGTAAGGATGCAGAAGATAGATTATTAATCTTGTCAACCATGATTTGGAAGCTTGGGGTGGTGGGGGATAAAAGAAAGATAGAGAAATTGCTGTATCCCAATCCCTTGAACATTCATGAAATATCAATAATATAATGAAAAGATTGTTAATCTGCATAAAGATAAAGAGTAAGAATGCAGAATATAGAATATTAATGTTTTCAATCATGATTTGGAAGCTGAGGGGGTGAGGGATAAAAGAATGAAAGAAAAACTGTTGTATCCCATTTCCTTGTACATTCATGGAAATTTCAATAAAACAATAAAAAGATTGTTAATCTGCATAAAGAAAAAGAGTAAGAATGCAGAAGATAGAATATTAATGTTGTCAACCATGATTTAGAAGCTGGGGGCGCTGGAGGATAAAAGAAAGAAAGAAAAACTGTTGTATCCCATTTACTGGAACATTCATGGAAATTTCAATAAAATAAGAAAAAGATTGTTAATCTGCATAAAGTAAAAGTGTAGGAATGCAGAAGATTGAATATTAATGTTGTCAACCAAGATTTGGAAGATGGCAGGGGTGCTGGATAAAAGAAAGAAAGAAAAACTGTTGTATCCCATTTCCTTGAACATTCATGGAAATTTCAATAAAATAATAAAAAGATTGTTAATCTGCATAAAGAAAAAGAGTAAGAATGCAGAAGATAGAATATTAATGTTGTCAACCATGATTTGGAAGCTGGGGTCGCTGGAGGATAAAAGAAAGAAAGAAAAACTGCTGTATCCCATTTACTGGAACATTCATAGAAATTTCAATAAAATAATAAAAAGATTGTTAATCTGCATAAAGAAAAAGAGTAAGAATGCAGAAGATAGAATATTAATGTTGTCAACCATGATTTGTAAACTGGGGGGGAGTGGGGGATAAAAGTAAGAAAGAAAAACCGTTGTATACCATTTCCTTGAACATTCATGGAAAGTTCAATAAAATAATAAAAAGATTGGTAACCTGCATAAAGAAAAAGAATAAGAATGCAGAAGATAGAATATTAATGTTGTCAAGCATGATTTGGAAGCTTGGAGCGTGGGGTATAAAAGAAAGAAAGAGAAATTGTTGTATCCCATTTCCTTGAACATTCATGGAATTTCAATAAAATAATGACAAGATTGTGAATCTGCATAAAGAAAAAGAATATGAAGGCAGAAGATACAATATTATGTTGTCAACCATAATTTGGAAGCTGGGGGGGGGTGGGGGATGAAAGAAAGGAAGAAAAAGTGTTGTATCCCATTTCCTTGAACATTCATGGAAATTTCAATACAATAATAAAAAGATTGTTAATCTGCATAAAGAAAAAGAGTAAGAATGCAGAAGATAGAAAATCAATGTTGTCAGCCATGTTTTGGAAGATGGGGGGTTATTGGGGATAAAAGAAAGAAAGAAAAATTGTTGTATCCCATTTCCTTGAACATTCATGGAAATTTCAATAAAATGAGAAAAAGATTGTTAATCTGCATAAAGTAAAAGTGTAAGAATGCAGAAGATTGAATATTAATGTTGTCAACCATGAATTAGAAGCTGCGGGCAAGTGGGGGATAAAAGAAAGAAAGAAAAACTGTTGTATCCAATTTCCTTGAACATTCATGGAAATTTCATTAAAATAATAAAAAGATTGTTCATCTGCATAAAGAAAAAGTGTAAGAATGACGAAGATTGAATATTAATGTTGTCAACCACAATTTTGAAGCTGGGGGCGTGGGGGATAAAAGAAAGAAAGAAAAAATGTTGTATCCCATTTCCTTGGACATTCATGGAAATTTCAATAAAATAATGAATAGATTGTTATTTACATAAAGAAAAAGTGTAAGAATAAAGAAGATTGAATATTAATGTTGTCAACCATGATTTGGAATCTGGGGGGTGGTGGGGGATAAAAGAAAGAAAGAAAAACTGTTGTATACCATTTCCTTGAACATTCATGGAAATTTCAATAAAATAATAAAAAGAATGGTAATCTGCATAAAGATAAAGAGTAAGAATTCAGAAGATAGAATATTAATGTTGTCAACCATGATTTGGAAGCTTGGGGAGTGGGGGATAAAAGAAAGAAAGAGAAAATGTTGTATCCCATTTCCTTGAACATTCATGAAATTTCAATAAAATAATGACAAGATTGTTAAATGCATAAAGAAAAAGAGTATGAAGGCAGAAGATAGAGTATTATGTTGTCAACCATGATTTGGAAGCTGGGGGAGGTGGGGGATGAAAGAAAGAAAGAAAAACTGTTGTATCCCATTTCCTTGAACATTCATGGAAATTTCAATAAAATAATAAAAAGATTGTTCATATGCATAAAGAAAAAGTGTAAGAATGCAGAAGATAGACTATTAGTGTTGTGAACAATGATTTGGAAGCTTGGGGGTGGGGGATAAAAGAAAGAAAGAAAAACTCTTGTGTCACATTTCTATGAACATTCATTGAAATTTCAATAAAATAATAAAGAGATTCTTAATCTGCATAGAGAAAAAGAGTAAGAATGCAGAAGATAGAATATTAATGTTGTCAACCATGTTTTTGAAGCTGACGGGTGTGGGGGATAAAAGAAAGAAAGAAATTTGTTGTATCCCATTTCCTTGAACATTCATGGAAATTTCAATAAAATAATAAAAAGATTGGTAATCTGCATAAAGAAAAAGAGTAAGAATGCAGGAGATAGAATGTTAATGTTGTCAACAATGATTTGGAAGCTGGCGGGGGTGGGGGATAAAAGAAAGAAAGAAAAACTTTTTTATCCCATTCCCTTGAACATTCATGGAAATTTCAATACAATAATAAAAGATTGTTAATCTGCATAAACAAAAAGGGTAAGAATGCAGAAGATAGAATATTAATGTTGTCAACCATGATATGTAAACTGGGGGGGAGTGGGGGATAAAAGAAAGAAAGAAAAACTGTTGTATACCATTTCCTTGAACATTCATGGAAAGTTCAATAAAATAATAAAAAGATTGGTAATCTGCATAAAGAAAAAGAGTAAGAATGCAGAAGATAGAATATTAATGTTGTCAACCATGATTTGGAAGCTTGGAGCGTGGGGGATAAAAGAAAGAAAGAGAAATTGTTGTATCCCATTTCCTTGAACATTCATGAAATTTCAATAAAATAATGACAAGATTGTGAATCTGCATAAAGAAAAAGAGTATGAAGGCAGAAGATAGAATATTAATGTTTTCAACCAAGATTTGGAAGCTGGGGGGGAGTGGGGGGTAAAAGAAAGAAAGAAAAACTGTTGTATACCATTTCCTTGAACATTCATGGAAATTTCAGTAAAATAATAAAAATATTGTTATTCTGCATAAAGAAAAAGAGTAAGGATGCAGAAGATAGATTATTAATCTTGTCAACCATGATTTGGAAGCTTGGGGTGGTGGGGGATAAAAGAAAGATAGAGAAATTGCTGTATCCCAATCCCTTGAACATTCATGAAATATCAATAATATAATGAAAAGATTGTTAATCTGCATAAAGATAAAGAGTAAGAATGCAGAATATAGAATATTAATGTTTTCAATCATGATTTGGAAGCTGAGGGGGTGAGGGATAAAAGAATGAAAGAAAAACTGTTGTATCCCATTTCCTTGTACATTCATGGAAATTTCAATAAAACAATAAAAAGATTGTTAATCTGCATAAAGAAAAAGAGTAAGAATGCAGAAGATAGAATATTAATGTTGTCAACCATGATTTAGAAGCTGGGGGCGCTGGAGGATAAAAGAAAGAAAGAAAAACTGTTGTATCCCATTTACTGGAACATTCATGGAAATTTCAATAAAATAAGAAAAAGATTGTTAATCTGCATAAAGTAAAAGTGTAGGAATGCAGAAGATTGAATATTAATGTTGTCAACCAAGATTTGGAAGATGGCAGGGGTGCTGGATAAAAGAAAGAAAGAAAAACTGTTGTATCCCATTTCCTTGAACATTCATGGAAATTTCAATAAAATAATAAAAAGATTGTTAATCTGCATAAAGAAAAAGAGTAAGAATGCAGAAGATAGAATATTAATGTTGTCAACCATGATTTGGAAGCTGGGGTCGCTGGAGGATAAAAGAAAGAAAGAAAAACTGCTGTATCCCATTTACTGGAACATTCATAGAAATTTCAATAAAATAATAAAAAGATTGTTAATCTGCATAAAGAAAAAGAGTAAGAATGCAGAAGATAGAATATTAATGTTGTCAACCATGATTTGTAAACTGGGGGGGAGTGGGGGATAAAAGTAAGAAAGAAAAACCGTTGTATACCATTTCCTTGAACATTCATGGAAAGTTCAATAAAATAATAAAAAGATTGGTAACCTGCATAAAGAAAAAGAATAAGAATGCAGAAGATAGAATATTAATGTTGTCAAGCATGATTTGGAAGCTTGGAGCGTGGGGTATAAAAGAAAGAAAGAGAAATTGTTGTATCCCATTTCCTTGAACATTCATGGAATTTCAATAAAATAATGACAAGATTGTGAATCTGCATAAAGAAAAAGAATATGAAGGCAGAAGATACAATATTATGTTGTCAACCATAATTTGGAAGCTGGGGGGGGGTGGGGGATGAAAGAAAGGAAGAAAAAGTGTTGTATCCCATTTCCTTGAACATTCATGGAAATTTCAATACAATAATAAAAAGATTGTTAATCTGCATAAAGAAAAAGAGTAAGAATGCAGAAGATAGAAAATCAATGTTGTCAGCCATGTTTTGGAAGATGGGGGGTTATTGGGGATAAAAGAAAGAAAGAAAAATTGTTGTATCCCATTTCCTTGAACATTCATGGAAATTTCAATAAAATGAGAAAAAGATTGTTAATCTGCATAAAGTAAAAGTGTAAGAATGCAGAAGATTGAATATTAATGTTGTCAACCATGATTTGGAAGATGGCGGGGGTGCTGGATAAAAGAAAGAAAGAAAAACTGTTGTATCCCATGTCCTTGAACATTGAAGGAAATTTCAATAAAGTAATAAAAAGATTGTTAATCTGTATAAAGAAAAAGTGTAAGAATGCAGAAGATAGAATATTAATGTTTTCAACCATGATTTGGAAGCTGGGGGGGAGTGGGGGATAAAAGAAAGAAAGAAAAAGAGTTCTATACCATTTCCTTGAACATTCATGGAAAGTTCAATAAAATAATAAAAAGATTGGTAATCTGCATAAAGAAAAAGAGTAAGAATGCAGAAGATAGAATATTAATGTTGTCAACCATGATTTTGACCCTGGGGGGGTGGGGGATAAAAGAAAGAAAGAAAAACTGTTGCCTCCCATTTCCTTGAACATTCATGGAAATTTCAATAAAATAAGAAAAAGATTGCTAATCTGCATAAAGAAAAAGAGTAAGAATGCAGAAGATGGAATATTAATGTTGTCAACCATGATTTGGAAGCCGGGGGGGTGGGGGATAAAAGAAAGAAAGAAAAACTGTTGTATCCCATTTCCTTGAACACTCATGGAAATTTCAATAAAATAATAAAAAGATTGTTAATCTGCATAAAGAAAAAGTGTAAGAATGCCGAAGATTGAATATTAATGTTGTCAACCATGATTTGGAAGGTGGGGGGTGGTGGGGGATAAAAGAAAGAAAGAAAAACTGTTGTATACCATTACCTTGAACATTCATGGAAATTTCAATAAAATAATAAAAAGATTGGTAATCTGCATAAAGAAAAAGTGTAAGAATGCAGAACATAGAATATTAATGTTGTCAACCATGATTTGGAAGCTTGGGGAGTGGGGGATAAAAGAAAGAAAGAGAAAATGTTGTATCCCATTTCCTTGAACATTCATGAAATATCAATAAAATAATGACAAGATTGTTAAATGCATAAAGAAAAAGAGTATGAAGGCAGAAGATAGAATATTATGTTGTCAACCATGATATGGAAGCTGGGGGGGTGGGGGATGAAAGAAAGAAAGAAAAACTGTTGTATCCCATTTCCTTGAACATTCATGGAAATTTCAATAAAATAATAAAAAGATTGTTAATATGCATAAAGAAAAAGTGTAAGAATTCGGAAGATAGAATATTAATCCTGTCAAGTATGATTTGGAAGCTTGGGGGGTGGGGGATAAAAGAAAGAAAGAGAAATTGTTGTATCCCAATACCTTGAACATTCATAAAATTTCAATAAAATAATAAAAAGATTGTCAATCTGCATAAAGAAAAAGAGTAAGAATGTAGAAGATAGAATATAAATGTTTTCAACCATGATTTGGAAGCTGGGGGGTTGGGGGATGATAGAAAGAAAGAAAAAGTGTCGTATCCCATTTCCTTGAACATTCATGGAAATTTCAATAAAATAACAAAAAGATTGTTAACCTGCGTAAAGAAAGAGTTAGAATGCAGAAGATAGAATATTAATGTTGGCAACCATGATTTGGAAGCTGGGGGGGTGGGGGATGAAAGAAAGAATGAAAAACTGTTGTATCCCATTTCCTTGAACATTCATGGAAATTTCAATAAAATAATAAAAAGATTGTTAATCTGCATAAAGAAAAAGAGTAAGAATGCAGAAGATAGAATATTAATGTTGTCAACCATGATTTGGAAGCTTGGAGCATGGTGGATAAAAGAAAGAAAGAGAAATTGTTGTATCCCATTTACTTGAACATTCATGGAATTTCAATAAAATAATGACAAGATTGTGAATCTGCATAAAGTAAAAGAGTATGAAGGCAGAAGATACAATATTATGTTGTCAACCATGATTTGGAAGCTGGGGGGGTGGGGGATGAAAGAAAGAAAGAAAAACTGTTGTATCCCATTTCCTTGAACATTCATGGAAATTTCAATACAATAATAAAAAGATTGTTAATCAGCATAAAGAAAAAGAGTAAGAATGCAGAAGATAGAAAATTAATGTTGTCAACCATGTTTTGGAAGCTGGGGGGTTGTGGGGGATAAAAGAAAGAAAGAAAAACTGTTGTATCCCATTTCCTTGAACATTCATGGAAATTTCAATAAAATAAGAAATAGATTGTTAATCTGCATAAAGTAAAAGTGTAAGAATGGAGAAGATTGAATATTAATGTTGTCAACCATGATTTGGAAGATGGCGGGGGTGCTGGATAAAAGACAGAAAGAAAAACTGTCGTATCCCATGTCCTTGAACATTAATGGAAATTTCAATAAAATAATAAAAAGATTGTTAATCTGCATAAAGAAAAAGAGTAAGAATACAGAAGATAGAATATTAATGTTATCAACCATGATTTGGAATCTGGGGGCGCTGGAGGATAAAAGAAAGAATGAAAAACTTTTTTATCCCATTTCCTTGAACATTCATGGAAATTTCAATAAAATAATAAAAAGATTGTTAATCTGTATAAAGAAAAAGTGTAAGAATGCAGAAGATGGAATATTAATGTTGTAAACCATGATTTGGAAGCCGGGGGGGTGGGGGATAAAAGAAAGAAAGAAAAACTGTTGTATCCCATTTCCTTGAACACTCATGGAAATTTCAATAAAATAATAAAAAGATTGTTAATCTGCATAGAGAAAAAGTGTAAGAATGCAGAAGATGGAATATTAATGTTGTCAACCATGATTTGGAAGCTGGGGGGGTAGGGGGATGAAAGAAAGAAAGAAAAACTGTTGTATCATTTCCTTGAACATTCATGGAAATTTCAATAAAATAATAAAAAGATTGTTAATCTGCATAAAGAAAAAGTGTAAGAATGCAGAACATTGAATATTAATATTGTCAACCACGATTTGGAAGCTGGGGGCGTGGGGGATGACAGAAAGAAAGAAATAATGTTGTATCACATTTCCTTGAACATTCATGGAAATTTCAATAAAATAATAAAAAGATTGTTAGTCTGCATAAAGAAAAAGTGTAAGAATGCAGAAGATAGAATATAAATGTTTTCAACCATGATTTGGAAGCTCGGGGGGGTGGGGGATAAAAGAAAGAAAGAAAAACTGTTGTATACCATTTCCTTGAACATTCATGGAAATTTCAATAAAATAATAAAAAGATAGTTCATCTGCATAAAGAAAAAGAGTAAGAATGCAGAAGATAGAATATTAATGTTGTCAACCATGATTTAGAAGCTGCGGGCCAGTGGGGGATAAAAGAAAGAAAGAAAAACCGTTGTATCCAATTTCCTTGAACATTCATGGAAATTTTAATAAAATAATAAAAAGATTGTTAATCTGCATAAAGTAAAAGTGGAAGAATGCAGAAGATTGAATATTACTGTTGCCAACCATGATTTGGAAGGTGGGAGGTGGTGGGGGATAAAAGAAAGAAAGAAAAACTGTTGTATTCCATTTCCTTGAATATTCATGAAAATTTCATTAAAATAATAAAAAGATTGTTCATCTGCATAAAGAAAAAGTGTAAGAATGCCGAAGATTGAATATTAATTTGGTCAACAACGATTTGGAAGCTGGGGGCGTGGGGGATAAAAGAAAGAAAGAAAAAATGTTGTATCCCATTTCCTTAGACATTCATTGAAATTTCAATAAAATAATAAATAGATTGTTATTTGCATAAAGTAAAAGTGTAAGAATGCAGAAGATTGAATATTACTGTTGCCAACCATGATTTGGAAGGTGGGGGGTGGTGGGGGATAAAAGAAAGAAAGAAAAAGTGTTGTATACCATTTCCTTGAACATTCATGGAAATTTCAATAAAATAATGAAAAGATTGTTAATCTGCATAAAGAAAAAGAGTAAGAATGCAGAAGATAGAATATTAATGTTGTCAACCATGATTTGGAAGCATGGGGAGTGGGGGATAAAAGAAAGAAAGAGAAAATGTTGTATCCCATTTCCTTGAACATTCATGAAATTTCAATAAAATAATGACAAGATTGTTAAATGCATAAAGAAAAAGAGTATGAAGGCAGAAGATAGAATATTATGTTGTCAACCATGATTTGGAAGCTGGGGGTGGTGGGGGATGAAAGAAAGAAAGAAAAACTGTTGTATCCCATTTCCTTGAACATTCATGGAAATTTCAATAAAATAATAAAAAGATTGTTAATCTGCATAAAGTAAAAGTGTAAGAATGCAGAAGATAGAATATTAATGTTGTCAACCATGATTTGGAAGCTGTGGGCGCTGGAGGATAAAAGAAAGAAAGAAAAACTGTTGTATCCCATTTACTGGAACAATCATGGAAATTTCAGTAAAATAAGAAAAAGATTGTTAATCTGCATAAAGTAAAAGTGTAAGAATGCAGAAGATTGAATATTAATTTTGTCAACCATGATTTGGAAGATGGCAGCGGTGCTGGATAAAAGAAAGAAAGAAAAACTGTTGTATCCCATTTCCTTGAACATTCATGGAAATTTCAATACAATAATAAAAAGATTGTTAATCTGCATTAAAAAAAAGGGTAAGAATGCAGAAGATAGAATATTAATGTTGTCAACCGTGATTTGTAAACTGGGGGGGAGTGGGGGATAAAAGAAAGAAGGAAAACAGTTGTATACCATTTCCTTGAACATTGATGGAAAGTTCAATAAAATAATAAAACGATTGTTAATCTGCATAAAGAAAAAGAGTAAGAACGCAGAACATAGATTATTAATGTTGTCAACCATGATTTGGAAGCTGGGGTCGCTGGAGGATAAAAGAAAGAAAGAAAAACTGCTGTATCCCATTTACTGGAACATTCATGGAAATTTCAATAAAATAATAAAACGTTTCTTAATCTGCATAAAGAAAAAGAGTAAGAATGCAGAAGATAGAATATTAATGTTGTCAACCATGATTTGTAAACTGGGGGGCAGTGGGGGATAAAAGAAAGAAAGAAAAACAGTTGTATACCATTTCCTTGAACATTCATGGAAAGTTCAATAAAATAATAAAAAGAATGGTAATCTGCATAAAGAAAAAGAAGAAGAATGCAGAAGATAGAATATTAATGTTGTCAACCATGATTTGGAAGCTTGGAGCGTGGGGGATAAAAGAAAGAAAGAGAAATTGTTGTATCCCATTTCCTTGAACATTCATGGAATTTCAATAAAATAATGACAAGATTGTGAATCTGCATAAAGAAAAAGAGTATGAAGGCAGAAGATAGAATATTATGTTGTCAACCATGATATGGAAGCTGGGGGGGGGTGGGGGATGAAAGAAAGAAAGAAAAACTGTTGTATCCCATTTCCTTGAACATTCATGGAAATTTCAATAAAATAATAATTAGAGTGATATTTACATAAAGAAAAAGTGTAAGAATGCCGAAGATTGATTATTAATGTTGTCAACCATGATTTGGAAGGTGGGGGGTGGTGGGGGATAAAAGAAAGAAAGAAAAACTGTTGTATACCATTTCCTTGAACATTCATGGAAATTTCAATAAAATAATAAAAAGATTGGTAATCTGCATAAAGAAAAAGTGTAAGAATGCCGAAGATTGAATATTAATGTTGTCAACCACGATTTGGAAGCTGGGGGCGTGGGGGATAAAAGAAAGAAAGAAAAAATGTTGTATCCCATTTCCTTGGACATTCATGGAAATTTCAATAAAATAATAAATAGATTGTTATTTACATAAAGAAAAAGTGTAAGATTACAGAAGATTGAATATTAATGTTGTCAACCATGATTTGGAAGTTGGGGAGTGGGGGATAAAAGAAAGAAAGAGAAAATGTTGTATCCCATTTCCTTGAACATTCATGAAATTTCAATAAAATAATGACAAGATTGTTAAATGCATAAAGAAAAAGAGTATGAAGGCAGAAGATAGAGTATTATGTTGTCAACCATGATTTGGAAGCTGGGGGGGGTGGGGGATGAAAGAAAGAAAGAAAAACTGTTGTATCCCATTTCCTGGATCATTCATTGAAATTTCAATGAAATAATAAATAGATTGTTAATCTGCATAAAGAAAAAGTGTAAGAATGTAGAAGATAGAATATTAATCTTGTCAAGCATGATTTGGAAGCTTGGGGGTGGGGGATAAAAGAAAGAAAGAGAAATTGTTGTATCCCAATTCCCTGATTATTCATAAAATTTCAATAAAATAATAAAAAGATTGTCAATCTGCATAAAGAAAAAGAGTAAGAATGTAGAAGATAGAATATGAATGTTTTCAACCATGATTTGGATGCTGGGGGGTTGGGGGATGATAGAAAGAAAGAAAAAGTGTCGTATCCCATTTCCTTGAACATTCATGGAAATTTCAATAAAATAACAAAAAGATTGTTAACCTGCGTAAAGAAAGAGTTAGAATGCAGAAGATAGAATATTAATGTTGGCAACCATGATTTGGAAGCTGGGGGGGGTGGGGGATGAAAGAAAGAAAGAAAAACTGTTGTATCCCATTTCCTTGAACATTCATGGAAATTTCAATAAAATAATAAAAAGATTGTTAATCTGCATAAAGTAAAAGTGTAAGAATGCAGAAGATTGAATATTAATGTTGTCAACCATGATTTGGAAGATGGCAGGGGTGCTGGATAAAAGAAAGAAAGAAAAACTGTTGTATCCCATTTCCTTGAACATTCATGGAAATTTCAATAAAATAATAAAAAGATTGCTAATCTGCATAAAGGAAAAGTGTAAGAATGCAGAAGATAGAATATTAATGTTGTCAACCATGATTTGGAAGCTGGGGTCGCTGGAGGATAAAAGAAAGAAAGAAAAACTGCTGTATCCCATTTACTGGAACATTCATGGAAATGTCAACAAAATAATAAAAAGATTGTTAATCTGCATAAAGAAAAAGAGTAAGAATGCAGAAGATAGAATATTAATGTTGTCAACCATGATTTGTAAACTGGGGGGCAGTGGGGGATTAAAGAAAGAAAGAAAAACTTTTGTATACCATTTCCTTGCACATTCATGGAAATTTCAATAAAATAATAAAAAGATTGGTAATCTGCATAAAGAAAAAGTCTAAGAATGCCGAAGATTGAATATTAATGTTGTCAACCACGATTTGGAAGCTGGGGGCGTGGGGGATAAAAGAAAGAAAGAAAAAATGTTGTATCCCATTTCCTTGGACATTCATGGAAATTTCAATAAAATAATAAATAGATTGTTATTTACATAAAGAAAAAGTGTAAGAATGCAGAAGATAGAATATTAATGTTTTCAACCATGATTTGGAAGGTGGGGGGTGGTGGGAGATAAAAGAAAGAAAGAAAAACTGTTGTATACCATTTCCTTGAACATTCATGGAAATTTCAATAAAATAATAAAAAGATTGGTAATCTGCATAAAGAAAAAGAGTAAGAATGCAGAAGATAGAATATTAATGTTGTCAACCATGATTTGGAAGCTTGGGGAGTGGGGGATAAAAGAAAGAAAGAGAAAATGTTGTATCCCATTTCCTTGAACATTCATGAAATTTCAATAAAATAATGACAAGATTGTTAAATGCATAAAGAAAAAGAGTATGAAGGCAGAAGATAGAATATTATATTGTCAACCATGATTTGGAAGGTGGGGGGGTGGGGGATAAAAGAAAGAAAGAAAAACTGTTGCCTCCCATTTCCTTGAACATTCATGGAAATTTCAATAAAATAATAAAAAGATTGCTAATCTGCATAAAGAAAAAGAGTAAGAATGCAGAAGATGGAATATTAATGTTGTCAACCATGATTTGGAAGCCGGGGGGTGGGGGATAAAAGAAAGAAAGAAAAACTGTTGTATCCCATTTCCTTGAACACTCATGGAAATTTCAATAACATAATAAAAAGATTGTTAATCTGCATAAAGAAAAACGGTAAGAAGGCCGAAGATTGAATATTAATGTTGTCAACCATGATTTGGAAGGTGGGGGGTTGTGGGGGATAAAAGAAAGAAAGAAAAACTGTTGTATACCATTTCCTTGCACATTCATGGAAATTTCAATAAAATAATAAAAAGATTGGTAATCTGCATAAAGAAAAAGAGTAAGAATTCAGAACATAGAATATTAATGTTGTCAACCATGATTTGGAAGCTTGGGGAGTGGGGGATAAAAGAAAGAAAGAGAAAATGTTGTATCCCATTTCCTTGAACATTCATGAAATTTCAATAAAATAATGACAAGATTGTTAAATGCATAAAGAAAAAGAGTATGAAGGCAGAAGATAGAATATTATGTTGTCAACCATGATTTGGAAGCTGGGGGTGTGGGGGATGAAAGAAAGAAAGAAAAACTGTTGTATCCCATTTCCTTGTACATTCATGGAAATTTCCATAAAACAATAAAAAGATTGTTAATCTGCATAAAGAAAAAGTGTAAGAATGCAGAAGATAGAATATTAATGTTGTCAACCATGATTTAGAAGCTGGGGGCGCTGGAGGATAAAAGAAAGAAAGAAAAACTGTTGTATCCCATTTACTGGAACATTCATGGAAATTTCAATAAAATAAGAAAAAGATTGTTAATCTGCATAAAGTAAAAGTGTAGGAATGCAGAAGATTGAATATTAATGTTGTCAACCAAGATTTGGAAGATGGCAGGGGTGCTGGATAAAAGAAAGAAAGAAAAACTGTTGTATCCCATTTCCTTGAACATTCATGGAAATTTCAATAAAATAATAAAAAGATTGTTAATCTGCATAAAGAAAAAGAGTAAGAATGCAGAAGATAGAATATTAATGTTGTCAACCATGATTTGGAAGCTGGGGTCGCTGGAGGATAAAAGAAAGAAAGAAACACTGCTGTATCCCATTTACTGGAACATTCATAGAAATTTCAATAAAATAATAAAAAGATTGTTAATCTGCATAAAGAAACAGAGTAAGAATGCAGAAGATAGAATATTAATGTTGTCAACCATGATTTGTAAACTGGGGGGGAGTGGAGGATAAAAGTAAGAAAGAAAAACCGTTGTATACCATTTCCTTGAACATTCATGGAAAGTTCAATAAAATAATAAAAAGATTGGTAACCTGCATAAAGAAAAAGAATAAGAATGCAGAAGATAGAATATTAATGTTGTCAACCATGATTTGGAAGCTTGGAGCGTGGGGTATAAAAGAAAGAAAGAGAAATTGTTGTATCCCATTTCCTTGAACATTCATGGAATTTCAATAAAATAATGACAAGATTGTGAATCTGCATAAAGATAAAGAGTAAGAAGGCAGAAGATAGAATATTATGTTGTCAACCATGATTTGGACACTGGGGGGGTGGGGGATAAAAGAAAGAAAGAAAAACTGTTGTATGCCATTTCCTTGAACATTCATGGAAATTTCAATAAAATAATAAAAGATTGTTAATCTGCATAAAGAAAAACAATAAGAATGCAGAATATAGAATATTAATGTTTTCAATCATGATTTGGAAGCTGAGGGGTTGAGGGATAAAAGAATGAAAGAAAAACTGTTGTATTCCATTTCCTTGAACATTCATGGAAATTTCATTAAAATAATAAAAAGATTGTTCATCTGCATAAAGAAAAAGTGTAAGAATGCCGAAGATTGAATATTAATTTTGTCAACCACGATTTGGAAGCTGGGGGCGTGGGGGATAAAAGAAAGAAAGAAAAAATGTTGTATCCCATTTCCTTAGGCATTCATTGAAATTTCAATAAAATAATAAATAGATTGTTATTTGCATAAAGAAAAAGTGTAAGAATACAGAAGATTGAATATTAATGTTGTCAACCATGATTTGGAAGGTGGGGGGTGGTGGGGGATAAAAGAAAGAAAGAAAAACTGATGTATACCATTTCCTTGAACATTCATGGAAATTTCAATAAAATAATGAAAAGATTGTTAATCTGCATAAAGAAAAAGAGTAAGAATGCAGAAGATAGAATATTAATGTTGTCAACCATGATTTGGAAGCATGGGGAGTGGGGGATAAAAGAAAGAAAGAGAAAATGTTGTGTCCCATTTCCTTGAACATTCATGAAATTTCAATAAAATAATGACAAGATTGTTAAATGCATAAAGAATAAGAGTATGAAGGCAGAAGATAGAATATTAATGTTGTCAACCATGATTTGGAAGCTGGGGGCGCTGGAGGATAAAAGAAAGAAAGAAAAACTGTTGTATCCCATTTACTGGAACATTCATGGAAATTTCAAAAAAATAAGAAAAAATTGTTAATCTGCATAAATTAAAAGTGTAAGAATGCAGAAGATTGAATATTAATGATGTCAACCATGATTTGGAAGATGGCAGGGGTGCTGGATAAAAGAAAGAAAGAAAAACTGTTGTATCCCATTTCCTTGAACATTCATGGAAATTTCAATAAAATAATAAAAAGATTGTTAATCTGCATGAAGAAAAAGAGTAAGAATGCAGAAGATAGAATATTAATGTTGTCAACCATGATTTGGAAGCTGGGGTCGCTGGAGGATAAAAGAAAGAAAGAAAAACTGCTGTATCCCATTTGCTGGAACATTCATGGAAATTTCAATAAAATAATAAAAAGATTGTTAATCTGCATAAAGAAAAAGAGTAAGGATGCAGAAGATAGAATATTAATGTTGTCAACCATGATTTGGAATCTGGGGGGTGGTGGGGGATAAAAGAAAGAAAGAAAAACTGTTCTATACCATTTCCTTGAACATTCATGGAAATTTCAATAAAATAATAAAAAGATTGGTAATCTGCATAAAGAAAAAGAGTAAGAATTCAGAAGATAGAATATTAATGTTGTCAACCATGATTTGGAAGCTTGAGGAGTGGGGGATAAAAGAAAGAAAGAGAAAATGTTGTATCCCATTTCCTTGAACATTCATGAAATTTCAATAAAATAATGACAAGATTGTTAAATGCATAAAGAAAAAGAGTGTGAAGACAGAAGATAGAATATTATGTTGTCAACCATGATTTGGAAGCTGGGGGGGGTGGGGGATGAAAGAAAGAAAGAAAAACTGTTGTATCCCATTTCCTTGAACATTCATTGAAATTTCAATAAAATAATAAAGAGATTGTTAATCTGCATAAAGAGAAAGTGTAAGAATGCAGAAGATAGAATATTAATCCTGTCAAGTATGATTTGGAAGCTTGGGGGGTGGGGGATAAAAGAGAGAAAGAGAAATTGTTGTATCCCAATACCTTGAACATTCATAAAATTTCAATAAAATAATAAAAAGATTGTCAATCTGCATAAAGAAAAAGAGTAAGAATGTAGAAGATAGAATATTAATGTTTTCAACCATGATTTGGAAGCTGGGGGGTTGGGGGATGATAGAAAGAAAGAAAAAGTGTCGTATCCCATTTCCTTGAACATTCATGGAAATTTCAATAAAATACCAAAAAGATTGTTAACCTGCGTAAAGAAAGAGTTAGAATGCAGAAGATAGAATATTAATGTTGGCAACCATGATTTGGAAGCTGGGGGGGTGGGGGATGAAAGAAAGAATGAAAAACTGTTGTATCCCATTTCCTTGAACATTCATGGAAATTTCAATAAAATAATAAAAAGATTGTTAATCTGCATAAAGAAAAAGAGTAAGAATGCAGAAGATAGAATATTAATGTTGTCAACCATGATTTGGAAGCTTGGAGCATGGGGGATAAAAGAAAGAAAGAGAAATTGTTGTATCCCATTTACTTGAACATTCATGGAATTTCAATAAAATAATGACAAGATTGTGAATCTGCATAAAGTAAAAGAGTATGAAGGCAGAAGATACAATATTATGTTGTCAACCATGATTTGGAAGCTGGGGGGGTGGGGGATGAAAGAAAGAAAGAAAAACTGTTGTATCCCATTTCCTTGAACATTCATGGAAATTTCAATACAATAATAAAAAGATTGTTAATCAGCATAAAGAAAAAGAGTAAGAATGCAGAAGATAGAAAATTAATGTTGTCAACCATGTTTTCGAAGCTGGGGGGTTGTGGGGGATAAAAGAAAGAAAGAAAAACTGTTGTATCCCATTTCCTTGAACATTCATGGAAATTTCAATAAAATAAGAAATAGATTGTTAATCTGCATAAAGTAAAAGTGTAAGAATGGAGAAGATTGAATATTAATGTTGTCAACCATGATTTGGAAGATGGCGGGGGTGCTGGATAAAAGACAGAAAGAAAAACTGTCGTATCCCATGTCCTTGAACATTAATGGAAATTTCAATAAAATAATAAAAAGATTGTTAATCTGCATAAAGAAAAAGAGTAAGAATGCAGAAGATAGAATATTAATGTTGTCAACCATGATTTGGAATCTGGGGGCGCTGGAGGATAAAAGAAAGAAAGAAAAACTTTTTTATCCCATTTCCTTGAACATTCATGGAAATTTCAATAAAATAATAAAAAGATTGTTAATCTGTATAAAGAAAAAGTGTAAGAATGCAGAAGATGGAATATTAATGTTGTAAACCATGATTTGGAAGCCGGGGGGGTGGGGGATAAAAGAAAGAAAGAAAAACTGTTGTATCCCATTTCCTTGAACACTCATGGAAATTTCAATAAAATAATAAAAAGATTGTTAATCTGCATAGAGAAAAAGTGTAAGAATGCAGAAGATGGAATATTAATGTTGTCAACCATGATTTGGAAGCTGGGGGGGTAGGGGGATGAAAGAAAGAAAGAAAAACTGTTGTATCATTTCCTTGAACATTCATGGAAATTTCAATAAAATAATAAAAAGATTGTTAATCTGCAGAAAGAAAAAGTGTAAGAATGCAGAACATTGAATATTAATATTGTCAACCACGATTTGGAAGCTGGGGGCGTGGGGGATGACAGAAAGAAAGAAATAATGTTGTATCACATTTCCTTGAACATTCATGGAAATTTCAATAAAATAATAAAAAGATTGTTAGTCTGCATAAAGAAAAATTGTAAGAATGCAGAAGATAGAATATTAATGTTGTCAACCATGATTTGGAAGCTCGGGGGGGTGGGGGATAAAAGAAAGAAAGAAAAACTGTTGTATCCCATTTCCTTGAACATTCATGGAAATTTCAATAAAATAATAAAAAGATAGTTCATCTGCATAAAGAAAAAGAGTAAGAATGCAGAAGATAGAATATTAATGTTGTCAACCATGATTTAGAAGCTGCGGGCCAGTGGGGGATAAAAGAAAGAAAGAAAAACCGTTGTATCCAATTTCCTTGAACATTCATGGAAATTTTAATAAAATAATAAAAAGATTGTTAATCTGCATAAAGTAAAAGTGGAAGAATGCAGAAGATTGAATATTACTGTTGCCAACCATGATTTGGAAGGTGGGAGGTGGTGGGGGATAAAAGAAAGAAAGAAAAACTGTTGTATTCCATTTCCTTGAATATTCATGAAAATTTCATTAAAATAATAAAAAGATTGTTCATCTGCATAAAGAAAAAGTGTAAGAATGCCGAAGATTGAATATTAATTTTGTCAACCACGATTTGGAAGCTGGGGGCGTGGGGGATAAAAGAAAGAAAGAAAAAATGTTGTATCCCATTTCCTTAGACATTCATTGAAATTTCAATAAAATAATAAATAGATTGTTATTTGCATAAAGTAAAAGTGTAAGAATGCAGAAGATTGAATATTACTGTTGCCAACCATGATTTGGAAGGTGGGGGGTGGTGGGGGATAAAAGAAAGAAAGAAAAAGTGTTGTATACCATTTCCTTGAACATTCATGGAAATTTCAATAAAATAATGAAAAGATTGTTAATCTGCATAAAGAAAAAGAGTAAGAATGCAGAAGATAGAATATTAATGTTGTCAACCATGATTTGGAAGCATGGTGAGTGGGGGATAAAAGAAAGAAAGAGAAAATGTTGTATCCCATTTCCTTGAACATTCATGAAATTTCAATAAAATAATGACAAGATTGTTAAATGCATAAAGAAAAAGAGTATGAAGGCAGAAGATAGAATATTATGTTGTCAACCATGATTTGGAAGCTGGGGGCGTGGGGGATGAAAGAAAGAAAGAAAAACTGTTGTATCCCATTTACTGGAACATTCATGGAAATTTCAATAAAATAAGAAAAAGATTGTTAATCTGCATAAAGTAAAAGTGTAGGAATGCAGAAGATTGAATATTAATGTTGTCAACCAAGATTTGGAAGATGGCAGGGGTGCTGGATAAAAGAAAGAAAGAAAAACTGTTGTATCCCATTTCCTTGAACATTCATGGAAATTTCAATAAAATAATAAAAAGATTGTTAATCTGCATAAAGAAAAAGAGTAAGAATGCAGAAGATAGAATATTAATGTTGTCAACCATGATTTGTAAACTGGGGGGGAGTGGGGGATAAAAGTAAGAAAGAAAAACCGTTGTATACCATTTCCTTGAACATTCATGGAAAGTTCAATAAAATAATAAAAAGATTGGTAACCTGCATAAAGAAAAAGAATAAGAATGCAGAAGATAGAATATTAATGTTGTCAACCATGATTTGGAAGCTTGGAGCGTGGGGTATAAAAGAAAGAAAGAGAAATTGTTGTATCCCATTTCCTTGAACATTCATGGAATTTCAATAAAATAATGACAAGATTGTGAATCTGCATAAAGAAAAAGAGTATGAAGGCAGAAGATACAATATTATGTTGTCAACCATAATTTGGAAGCTGGGGGGGGTGGGGGATGAAAGAAAGGAAGAAAAAGTGTTGTATCCCATTTCCTTGAACATTCATGGAAATTTCAATACAATAATAAAAAGATTGTTAATCTGCATAAAGAAAAAGAGTAAGAATGCAGAAGATAGAAAATAAATGTTGTAAGCCATGTTTTGGAAGATGGGGGGTTGTGGGGGATAAAAGAAAGAAAGAAAAACTGTTGTATCCCATTTCCTTGAACATTCATGGAAATTTCACAAAAATAATAAAAGATTGTTAATCTGCATAAAGAAAAAGGGTAAGAATGCAGAAGATAGAATATTAATCTTGTCAAGCATGATTTGGAAGCTGGGGGTGTAGGGGGTTGAAAGAAAGAAAGAAAAACTGTTGTATCCCATTTCCTTGAACATTCATGGAAATTTCAATAAAATAATAAAAAATTGTTAAACAGCATAAAGAAAAAGTGTAAGAATGCAGGACATTGAATATTAATATTGTCAACCACGATTTGGAAGCTGGGGGCGTGGGGGATGAAAAAAAGAAAGAAATAATGTTGTATCCCATTTCCTTGAACATTCATGGAAATTTCAATACAATAATAAAAAGATTGTTAATCTGCATAAAGAAAAAGTGTAAGAATGCAGAAGATAGACGATTAGTGTTGTGAAACATGATTTGGAAGCTTGGGGTGTGGGGGATAAAAGAAAGAAAGAAAAACTCTTGTGTCACATTTTTATGAACATTCATTGAAATTTCAATAAAATAATAATGAGATTCTTAATCTGCATAGAGAAAAAGAGTAAGAATGCAGAAGATAGAATATTAATGTTGTCAACCATGATTTGGAAGCTTGGAGGGGTGGGGGATAAAAGAATGAAAGAAAAACTTTTTTATCCCATTTCCTTGAACATTCATGGAAATTTCAATACAATAATAAAAAGATTGGTAATCTGCATAAAGAAAAAGAGTAAGAATGCAGGAGATAGAATGTTAATGTTGTCAACCATGATTTGGAAGCTGGCGGGGGTGGGGGATAAAAGAAAGAAAGAAAAACTTTTTTATCCCATTTCCTTGAACATTCATGGAAATTTCAATACAATAATAAAAAGATTGTTAATCTGCATAAACAAAAAGGGTAAGAATGCAGAAGATAGAATATTAATGTTGTCAACCGTGATTTGTAAACTGGGGGGGAGTGGGGGATAAAAGAAAGAAAGAAAAACAGTTGTATCCCATTTCCTTGAACATTCATGAAATTTCAATAAAATAATGACAAGATTGTGAATCTGGATAAAGAAAAAGAGTATGAAGGCAGAAGATAGAATATTATGTTGTCAACCATGATTTGGAAGCTGGGGGGTGTGGTGGATGAAAGAAAGAAAGAAAAACTGTTGTATTCCATTTCCTTGAACATTCATTGAAATTTCAATAAAATAATAAATAGATTGTTAATGTGCATAAAGAAAAAGTGTAAGAATGCAGAAAATAGAATATTAATCTTGTCAAGCATGATTTGGAAGCTTGTGGTTGGGGGATAAAAGAAAGAAAGTGAAATTGTTGTATCCCAATTCCTTGAACATTCATAAAATTTCAATAAAATAATAAAAAGATTGTTAATCTGCATAGAGAAAAAGAGTAAGAATGTAGAAGATAGAATATTAATGTTTTCAACCATGATTTGGAAGCTGGGGGGTTGGGGGATGATAGAATGAAAGAAAAAGTGTCGTATCCCATTTCCTTGAACATTCATGGAAATTTCATTAAAATAAAAAAGATTGTTCATCTGCATAAAGAAAAAGTGTAAGAATGCCGAAGATTGAATATTAATGTTGTCAACCACGCTTTGGAAGCTGGGGGCGTGGGGGATAAAAGAAAGAAAGAAAAAATGTTGTATCCCATTTCCTTGGACATTCATGGAAATGTCAATAAAATAATAAATAGATTGTTATTTACATAAAGAAAAAGGGTAAGATTACAGAAGATTGAATATTAATGTTGTCAACCATGATTTGGAAGGTGGGGGGTTGTGGGGGATAAAAGAAAGAAAGAGAAAATGTTGTATCCCTTTTCCTTGAACATTCATGAAATTTCAATAAAATAATGACAAGATTGTTAAATGCATAAAGAAAACGAGTATGAAGGCAGAAGATACAATATTATGTTGTCAACCATGATTTGGAAGCTGGGGGGGTGGGGGATGAAAGAAAGAAAGAAAAACTGTTGTATCCCATTTCCTTGAACATTCATGGAAATTTCAAAAAAATAATAAAAGATTGTTAATCTGCATAAAGAAAAAGAGTAAGAATGCAGGAGATAGAATGTTCATGTTGTCAACCATGATTTGGAAGCTGGCCGGAGTGGGGGATAAATGAAAGAAAGAAAAACTGTTGTATCCCATTTCCTTGAACATTCATGGAAATTTCAATACAATAATAAAAAGATTGTTAATCTGCATAAAGAAAAAGTGTAAGAATGCAGAAGATAGACGATTAGTGTTGTGAACCATGATTTGGAAGCTTGGGGGGTGGGGGATAAAAGTAAGAAAGAAAAACTCTGGTGTCACATTTCTATGAACATTCATTGAAATTTCAATAAAATAATAAAGAGATTCTTAATCTGCATAGAGAAAAAGAGTAAGAATGCAGAAGATAGAATATTAATGTTGTCGACCATGATTTGGAAGCTTGGGGGTGTGGGGGATAAAAGAATGAAAGAAAAACTGTTGTATTCCATTTCCTTGAACATTGATGGAATGTTCAATAAAATAATAAAAAGATTGGTAATCTGCATAAAGAAAAAGAGTAAGAATGCAGGAGATAGAATGTTAATGTTGTCAACCATGATTTGATAGCTGGCGGGGGTGGGGGATAAAAGAAAGAAAGAAAAACTTTTTTATCCCATTTCCTTGAACATTCATGGAAATTTCAATACAATAATAAAAAGATTGTTAATCTGCATAAACAAAAAGGGTAAGAATGCAGAAGATAGAATATTAATGTTGTCAACCGTGATTTGTAAACTGGGGGGGAGTGGGGGATAAAAGAAAGAAAGGAAAACAGTTGTATACCATTTCCTTGAACATTCATGGAAAGTTCAATCAAATAATAAAAAGATTGGTAATCTGCATAAAGAAAAACAGTAAGAACGCAGAACATAGATTATTAATGTTCTCAACCATGATTTGGAAGTTTGGAGCGTGGGGGTAAAAGAAAGAAAGAGAAATTGTTGTATCCCATTTCCTGGAACATTCATGAAATTTCAATAAAATAATGACAAGATTGTGAATCTGCATAAAGAAAAAGAATATGAAGGCAGAAGATAGAATATTACGTTGTCAAACATGATTTGGAAGCTGGGGGTGGGTGGGGGATGAAAGAAAGAAAGAAAAACTGTTGTATCCTATTTCCTTGAACATTCATGGAAATTTCAATAAAATAATAAAAAGATTGTTAATCTGCATGAAGAAAAAGATTAAGAATGCAGAAGATTGAATGTTAATGTTGTCAACAACGATTGGGAATCTGGGGGGTTGTGCGGGATAAAAGAAAGAAAGAAAAACTGTTGTATCCCATTTCGTTGAATATTCATGGAAATTTCAATAAAATAATATAAAGATTGTTAATCTGCATAGAGAAAAAGAGTAAGAATGCAGAAGATAGAATATTAATGTTGTCAACCATGATTGGGAAGCTGGGGGGTGTTGGGGGATAAAAGAAAGAAAGAAAAACTGTTGTATCCCATTTCCTTGAACTTTCATGGAAATTTCAATAAAATAATAAAAGATTGTTAATCTGCATAAAGAAAAAGAGTAAGAATGCAGAAGATGGAATATTAATGTTGTCAACCATGATTTGGAAGCTGGGGGGGTAGGGGGATGAAAGAAAGAAAGAAAAACTGTTGTATCCCATTTCCTTGAACATTCATGGAAATTTCAATAAAATAATAAAAAATTGTTAATCTGCATAAAGAAAAAGTGTAAGAATGCAGGACATTGAATATTAATATTGTCAACAACGATTTGGAAGCTGGGGGCGTGGGGGATGAAAAAAAGAAAGAAATAATGTTGTATCACATTTCCTTGAACATTCATGGAAATTTCAATAAAATAATAAAAAGATTGTTAGTCTGCATAAAGAAAAAGTGTAAGAATGCAGAAGATAGAATATTAATGTTGTCAACCATGATTTGGAAGCTGGCGGGGGTGGGGGATAAAAGAAAGAAAGAAAAACAGTTGTATCCCATTTCCTTGAACATTCATGGAAATTTCAATACAATAATAAAAAGATTGTTAATCTGCATAAAGAAAAAGTGTAAGAATGCAGAAGATAGACGATTAGTGTTGTGAACCATGATTTGGAAGCTTGGGGGGTGGGGGATAAAAGAAAGAAAGAAAAACTCTTGTGTCACATTTCTATGAACATTCATTGAAATTTCAATAAAATAATAAAGAGATTCTTAATCTGCATAGAGAAAAAGAGTAAGAATGCAGAAGATAGAATATTAATGTTGTCAACCATGATTTGGAAGCTTGGGGGGGTGGGGGATAAAAGAATGAAAGAAAAACTGTTGTATTCCATTTCCTTGAACATTGATGGAAAGTTCAATAAAATAATAAAAAGATTGGTAATCTGCATAAAGAAAAAGAGTAAGAATGCAGGAGATAGAATGTTAATGTTGTCAACCATGATTTGGAAGCTGGCGGGGGTGGGGGATAAAAGAAAGAAAGAAAAACTTTTTTATCCCATTTCCTTGAACATTCATGGAAATTTCAATACAATAATAAAAAGATCGTTAATCTGCATAAACAAAAAGGGTAAGAATGCAGAAGATAGAATATTAATGTTGGCAACCATGATTTGGAAGCTGGGGGGTATGGGGGATAAAAGAAAGAAAGAAAAACTGTTGTATCCCATTTCCTTGAACATTCACTGAAATTTCAATAAAATAATAAATAGATTGTTAATCTGCATAAAGAAAAAGTGTAAGAATGCAGAAGATAGAATATTAATCTTGTCAACCATGATTTGGAAGCTTGGGGGGTGGGGGATAAAAGAAAAAAAGAGAAATTGTTATATCCCAATTCCTTGAACATTCATGAAATTTCAATAAAATAATGACAAGATTGTTAATCTGCATAAAGAAAAAGAATATGAAGGCAGAAGATAGAATATTATGTGGTCAAACATGATTTGGAAGCTGGGGGTGGGTGGGGGATGAAAGAAAGAAAGAAAAACTGTTGTATCCCATTTCTTTGAACATTCATGGAAATTTCAATAAAATAATAAAAGATTCTTAATCTGCATAAAGAAAAAGTGTAAGAATGCAGGACATTGATTATTAATATTGTCAACCACGATTTGGAAGCTGGGGGCGTGGGGGATGAAAAAAAGAAAGAAATAATGTTGTATCACATTTCCTTGCACATTCATGGAAATTTCAATAAAATAATAAAAAGATTGTTAGTCTGCATATAGAAAAAGTGTAAGAATGCAGAAGATAGAATATTAATGTTGTCAACCATGATTTGGAAGCTGGGGCGGGGTGGGGGATAAAAGAAAGTAAGAAAAACTGTTGTATCCCATTTCCTTGAACATTCATGGAAATTTCAATAGAATAATAAAAAGATAGTTAATCTGCATAAAGAAAAAGAGTAAGAATGCAGAAGATAGAATATTAATGTTGTCAACCATGAATTAGAAGCTGCGGGCAAGTGGGGGATAAAAGAAAGAAAGAAAAACTGTTGTATCCAATTTCCATGAACATTCATGGAAATTTTAATAAAATAATAAAAAGATTGTTAATCTGCATAAAGTAAAAGTGTAAGAATGCCGAAGATTGAATATTAATGTTGTCAACCATGATTTGGAAGCTTGGGGAGTGGGGGATAAAAGAAAGAAAGAGAAAATGTTGTATCCCATTTCCTTGAACATTCATGAAATTTCAATAAAATAATGACAAGATTGTTAAATGCATAAAGAAAAAGAGTACGAAGGCCGAAGATAGAATATTATGTTGTCAACCATGATTTGGAAGCTGGGGGGGTGGGGGATGAAAGAAAGAAAGAAAAACTGTTGTATCCCATTTCCTTGAACATTCATTGAAATTTCAATGAAATAATAAATAGATTGTTAATCTGCATAAAGAAAAAGTGTAAGAATGTAGAAGATAGAATATTAATCTTGTCAAGCATGATTTGGAAGCTTGGGGGGTGGGGGATAAAAGAAAGAAAGAGAAATTGTTGTATCCCAATTCCTTGAACATTCATAAAATTTCAATAAAATAATAAAAAGATTGTCAATGTGCATAAAGAAAAAGAGTAAGAATGTAGAAGATAGAATACTAATGTTTTCAACCATGATTTGGAAGCAGGGGGGTTGGGGGATGATAGAAAGAAAGAAAAAGTGTCGTATCACATTTCCTTCAACATTCATGGAATTTTCAATAAAATAACAAAAAGATTGTTAATCTGCATAAAGTAATAGTGTAAGAATGCAGAAGATTGAATATTAATGTTGTCAACCATGATTTGGAAGATGGCAGTGGTGCTGGATAAAAGAAAGAAAGAAAAACTGTTGTATCCCATTTCCTTGAACATTCATGGAAATTTCAATAAAATAATAAAAAGATTGATAATCTGCATAAAGAAAAAGAGTAAGAATGCAGAAGATAGAATATTAATGTTGTCAACCATGATTTGGAAGCTGGGGTCGCTGGAGGATAAAAGAAAGAAAGAAAAACTGCTGTATCCCATTTACTGGAACATTCATGGAAATTTCAATAAAATAATAAAAAGTTTGTTAATCTGCATAAAGAAAAAGAGTAAGAATGCAGAACATAGAATATTAATGTTGTCAACCATGATTTGTAAACTGGGGGGCAGTGGGGGATAAAAGAAAGAAAGAAAAACAGTTGTATACCATTTCCTTGAACATTCATGGAAAGTTCAATAAAATAATAAAAAGAATGGTAATCTGCATAAAGAAAAAGAATAAGAATGCAGAAGATAGAATATTAATGTTGTCAACCATGATTTGGAAGCTTGGAGCGTGGGGGAAAAAAGAAAGAAAGAGAAATTGTTGTATCCCATTTCCTTGAACATTCATGGAATTTCAATAAAATAATGACAAGATTGTGAATCTGCATAAAGAAAAAGAGTATGAAGGCAGAAGATAGAATATTATGTTGTCAACCATGATATGGAAGCTGGGGGGGGTGGGGGATGAAAGAAAGAAAGAAAAACTGTTGTATCCCATTTCCTTGAACATTCATGGAAATTTCAATAAAATAATAATTAGAGTGTTATTTACATAAAGAAAAAGTGTAAGAATGCCGAAGATTGATTATTAATGTTGTCAACCATGATTTGGAAGGTGGGGGGTGGTGGGGGATAAAAGAAAGAAAGAAAAACTGTTGTATACCATTTCCTTGAACATTCATGGAAATTTCAATAAAATAATTAAAAGATTGGTAATCTGCATAAAGAAAAAGTGTAAGAATGCCGAAGATTGATTATTAATGTTGTCAACCACGATTTGGAAGCTGGGGGCGTGGGGGATAAAAGAAAGAAAGAAAAAATGTTGTATCCCATTTCCTTGGACATTCATGGAAATTTCAATAAAATAATAAATAGATTGTTATTTACATAAAGAAAAAGTGTAAGAATACAGAAGATTGAATATTAATGTTGTCAACCATGATTTGGAAGGTGGGGGGTGGTGGGGGATAAAAGAAAAAAAGAAAAACTGTTGTATACCATTTCCTTGAACATTCATGGAAATTTCAATAAAATAATAAAAAGATTGGTAATCTGCATAAAGAAAAAGTGTAAGAATGCAGAAGATAGAATATTAATGTGGTTAACCATGATTTGGAAGCTTGGGGAGTGGAGGATAAAAGAAAGAAAGAGAAAATGTTGTATCCCATTTCCTTGAACATTCATGAAATTTCAATAAAATAATGACAAGATTGTTAAATGCATAAAGAAAAAGAGTATGAATGCAGAAGATGGAATATTATGTTGTCAACCATGATTTGGAAGCTGGGGGGGGTGGGGGATGAAAGAAATAAAGAAAAACTGTTGTATCCCATTTCCTTGAACATTCATGGAAATTTCAATAAAATAATAAAAAGATTGTTCATCTGCATAAAGAAAAAGTGTAAGAATGCAGAAGATAAAATATTAATGTTGTCAACCATGATTTGGAAGCTTGGGGGGTGGGGGATAAAAGAAAGAAAGAAAAACTCTTGTGTCACATTTCTATGAACATTCATTGAAATTTCAATAAAATAATAAAGAGATTCTTAATCTGCATAGAGAAAAAGAGTTAGAATGCAGAAGATAGAATATTAATGTTGTCAACCATGATTTTGAAGCTGACGGGGGTGGGGGATAAAAGAAAGAAAGAAACACTGTTGTATCCCATTTCCTTGAACATTCATGGAAAGTTCAATAAAATAATAAAAAGATTGTTAATCTGCATAAAGAAAAAGAGTAAGAATGCAGAAGATAGAATATTAATGTTGTCAACCATGATTTGTAAACTGGGGGGGAGTGAGGGATAAAAGAAAGAAAGAAAAACTGTTGTATACCATTTCCTTGAACATTCACGGAAATATCAGTAAAATATTAAAAAGATTGTTATTCTGCATAAAGAAAAAGAGTAAGAATGCAGGAGATAGAATATTAATGTTGTCAACCATGATTTTGAAGCTGACGGGGGTGGGGGATAAAAGAAAGAAAGAAACACTGTTGTATCCCATTTCCTTGAACATTCATGGAAAGTTCAATAAAATAATAAAAAGATTGTTAATCTGCATAAAGAAAAAGAGTAAGAATGCAGAAGATAGAATATTAATGTTTTCAACCATGATTTGGAAGCTGGGGGGGAGTGGGGGGTAAAAGAAAGAAAGAAAAACTGTTGTATACCATTTACTTGAACATTCATGGAAATTTCAGTAAAATAATAAAAAGATTGTTATTCTGCATAAAGAAAAAGAGTAAGAATGCAGAAGATAGATTATTAATCTTGTCAACCATGATTTGGAAGCTTGGGGTGGTGGGGGATAAAAGAAAAATAGAGAAATTGCTGTATCCCAATCCCTTGAACATTCATGAAATCTCAATAATATAATGAAAAGATTGTTAATCTGCATAAAGATAAAGAGTAAGAAGGCAGAAGATAGATTATTAATATTGTCACCCACAATTTGGAAGCTGGGGGCGTGGGGGATGAAAAAAAGAAAGAAATATTGTTGTATCACATTTCCTTGAACATTCATGGAAATTTCCATAAAATAATAAAAAGATTGTTAGTCTGCATAAAGAAAAAGTGTAAGAATGCAGAAGATAGAATATTAATGTTGTCAACCATGATTTGGAAGCTGGGGGGGGGTGGGGGATAAAAGAAAGAAAGAAAAACTGTTGTATCCAATTTCCTTGAACATTCATGGAAATTTTAATAAAATAATAAAAAGATTGTTAATCTGCATAAAGGAAAAGTGTAAGAATGCAGAAGATTGAATATTACTGTTGCCAACCATGATTTGGAAGGTGGGAGGTGGTGGGGGATAAAAGAAAGAAAGAAAAACTGTTGTATTCCATTTCCTTGAACATTCATGGAAATTTCATTAAAATAATAAAAAGATTGTTCATCTGCATAAAGAAAAAGTGTAATGCCGAAGATTGAATATTAATGTTGTCAACCACAATTTGGAAGCTGGGGGCGTGGGGGATAAAAGAAAGAAAGAAAAAATGTTGTATCCCATTTCCTTGGACATTCATGGAAATTTCAATAAAATAATGAATAGATTGTTATTTACATAAAGAAAAAGTGTAAGAATAAAGAAGATTGAATATTAATGTTGTCAACCATGATTTGGAATCTGGGGGGTGGTGGGGGATAAAAGAAAGAAAGAAAAACTGTTGTATACCATTTCCTTGAACATTCATGGAAATTTCAATAAAATAATAAAAAGAATGGTAATCTGCATAAAGAAAAAGAGTAAGAATTCAGAAGATAGAATATTAATGTTGTCAACCATGATTTGGAAGCTTGGGGAGTGGGGGATAAAAGAAAGAAAGAGAAAATGTTGTATCCCATTTCCTTGAACATTCATGAAATTTCAATAAAATAATGACAAGATTGTTAAATGCATAAAGAAAAAGAGTATGAAGGCAGAAGATAGAGTATTATGTTGTCAACCATGATTTGGAAGCTGGGGGGGGTGGGGGATGAAAGAAAGAAAGAAAAACTGTTGTATCCCATTTCCTGGATCATTCATTGAAATTTCAATGAAATAATAAATAGATTGTTAATCTGCATAAAGAAAAAGTGTAAGAATGTAGAAGATAGAATATTAATCTTGTCAAGCATGATTTGGAAGCTTGGGGGTGGGGGATAAAAGAAAGAAAGAGAAATTGTTGTATCCCAATTCCCTGATTATTCATAAAATTTCAATAAAATAATAAAAAGATTGTCAATCTTCATAAAGAAAAAGAGTAAGAATGTAGAAGATAGAATATGAATGTTTTCAACCATGATTTGGATGCTGGTGGGTTGGGGGATGATAGAAAGAAAGAAAAAGTGTCGTATCCCATTTCCTTGAACATTCATGGAAATTTCAATAAAATAACAAAAAGATTGTTAACCTGCGTAAAGAAAGAGTTAGAATGCAGAAGATAGAATATTAATGTTGGCAACCATGATTTGGAAGCTGGGGGGGGTGGGGGATGAAAGAAAGAAAGAAAAACTGTTGTATCCCATTTCCTTGAACATTCATGGAAATTTCAATAAAATAATAAAAAGATTGTTAATCTGCATAAAGTAAAAGTGTAAGAATGCAGAAGATTGAATATTAATGTTGTCAACCATGATTTGGAAGATGGCAGGGGTGCTGGATAAAAGAAAGAAAGAAAAACTGTTGTATCCCATTTCCTTGAACATTCATGGAAATTTCAATAAAATAATAAAAAGATTGCTAATCTGCATAAAGGAAAAGTGTAAGAATGCAGAAGATAGAATATTAATGTTGTCAACCATGATTTGGAAGCTGGGGTCGCTGGAGGATAAAAGAAAGAAAGAAAAACTGCTGTATCCCATTTACTGGAACATTCATGGAAATGTCAACAAAATAATAAAAAGATTGTTAATCTGCATAAAGAAAAAGAGTAAGAATGCAGAAGATAGAATATTAATGTTGTCAACCATGATTTGTAAACTGGGGGGCAGTGGGGGATTAAAGAAAGAAAGAAAAACTTTTGTATACCATTTCCTTGCACATTCATGTAAATTTCAATAAAATAATAAAAAGATTGGTAATCTGCATAAAGAAAAAGTCTAAGAATGCCGAAGATTGAATATTAATGTTGTCAACCACGATTTGGAAGCTGGGGGCGTGGGGGATAAAAGAAAGAAAGAAAAAATGTTGTATCCCATTTCCTTGGACATTCATGGAAATTTCAATAAAATAATAAATAGATTGTTATTTACATAAAGAAAAAGTGTAAGAATGCAGAAGATAGAATATTAATGTTTTCAACCATGATTTGGAAGGTGGGGGGTGGTGGGGGATAAAAGAAAGAAAGAAAAACTGTTGTATACCATTTCCTTGAACATTCATGGAAATTTCAATAAAATAATAAAAAGATTGGTAATCTGCATAAAGAAAAAGAGTAAGAATGCAAAAGATAGAATATTAATGTTGTCAACCATGATTTGGAAGCTTGGGGAGTGGGGGATAAAAGAAAGAAAGAGAAAATGTTGTATCCCATTTCCTTGAACATTCATGAAATTTCAATAAAATAATGACAAGATTGTTAAATGCATAAAGAAAAAGAGTATGAAGGCAGAAGATAGAATATTATATTGTCAACCATGATTTGGAAGGTGGGGGGGTGGGGGATAAAAGAAAGAAAGAAAAACTGTTGCCTCCCATTTCCTTGAACATTCATGGAAATTTCAATAAAATAATAAAAAGATTGCTAATCTGCATAAAGAAAAAGAGTAAGAATGCAGAAGATGGAATATTAATGTTGTCAACCATGATTTGGAAGCCGGGGGGTGGGGGATAAAAGAAAGAAAGAAAAACTGTTGTATCCCATTTCCTTGAACACTCATGGAAATTTCAATAACATAATAAAAAGATTGTTAATCTGCATAAAGAAAAAGTGTAAGAAGGCCGAAGATTGAATATTAATGTTGTCAACCATGATTTGGAAGGTGGGGGGTGGTGGGGGATAAAAGAAAGAAAGAAAAACTGTTGTATACCATTTCCTTGCACATTCATGGAAATTTCAATAAAATAATAAAAAGATTGGTAATCTGCATAAAGAAAAAGAGTAAGAATTCAGAACATAGAATATTAATGTTGTCAACCATGATTTGGAAGCTTGGGGAGTGGGGGATAAAAGAAAGAAAGAGAAAATGTTGTATCCCATTTCCTTGAACATTCATGAAATTTCAATAAAATAATGACAAGATTGTTAAATGCATAAAGAAAAAGAGTATGAAGGCAGAAGATAGAATATTATGTTGTCAACCATGATTTGGAAGCTGGGGGGGTGGGGGATGAAAGAAAGAAAGAAAAACTGTTGTATCCCATTTCCTTGTACATTCATGGAAATTTCCATAAAACAATAAAAAGATTGTTAATCTGCATAAAGAAAAAGTGTAAGAATGCAGAAGATAGAATATTAATGTTGTCAACCATGATTTAGAAGCTGGGGGCGCTGGAGGATAAAAGAAAGAAAGAAAAACTGTTGTATCCCATTTACTGGAACATTCATGGAAATTTCAATAAAATAAGAAAAAGATTGTTAATCTGCATAAAGTAAAAGTGTAGGAATGCAGAAGATTGAATATTAATGTTGTCAACCAAGATTTGGAAGATGGCAGGGGTGCTGGATAAAAGAAAGAAAGAAAAACTGTTGTATCCCATTTCCTTGAACATTCATGGAAATTTCAATAAAATAATAAAAAGATTGTTAATCTGCATAAAGAAAAAGAGTAAGAATGCAGAAGATAGAATATTAATGTTGTCAACCATGATTTGGAAGCTGGGGTCGCTGGAGGATAAAAGAAAGAAAGAAACACTGCTGTATCCCATTTACTGGAACATTCATAGAAATTTCAATAAAATAATAAAAAGATTGTTAATCTGCATAAAGAAACAGAGTAAGAATGCAGAAGATAGAATATTAATGTTGTCAACCATGATTTGTAAACTGGGGGGGAGTGGAGGATAAAAGTAAGAAAGAAAAACCGTTGTATACCATTTCCTTGAACATTCATGGAAAGTTCAATAAAATAATAAAAAGATTGGTAACCTGCATAAAGAAAAAGAATAAGAATGCAGAAGATAGAATATTAATGTTGTCAACCATGATTTGGAAGCTTGGAGCGTGGGGTATAAAAGAAAGAAAGAGAAATTGTTGTATCCCATTTCCTTGAACATTCATGGAATTTCAATAAAATAATGACAAGATTGTGAATCTGCATAAAGAAAAAGAGTATGAAGGCAGAAGATACAATATTATGTTGTCAACCATAATTTGGAAGCTGGGGGGGGGTGGGGGATGAAAGAAAGGAAGAAAAAGTGTTGTATCCCATTTCCTTGAACATTCATGGAAATTTCAATACAATAATAAAAAGATTGTTAATCTGCATAAAGAAAAAGAGTAAGAATGCAGAAGATAGAAAATAAATGATGTCAGCCATGTTTTGGAAGATGGGGGGTTGTGGGGGATAAAAGAAAGAAAGAAAAATTGTTGTATCCCATTTCCTTGAACATTCATGGAAATTTCAATAAAATGAGAAAAAGATTGTTAATCTGCATAAAGTAAAAGTGTAAGAATGCAGAAGATTGAATATTAATGTTGTCAACCATGATTTGGAAGATGGCGGGGGTGCTGGATAAAAGAAAGAAAGAAAAACTGTTGTATCCCATGTCCTTGAACATTGAAGGAAATTTCAATAAAGTAATAAAAAGATTGTTAATATGTATAAAGAAAAAGTGTAAGAATGCAGAGGATAAAATATTAATGTTTTCAACCATGATTTGGAAGCTGGGGGGGAGTGGGGGATAAAAGAAAGAAAGAAAAAGAGTTCTATACCATTTCCTTGAACATTCATGGAAAGTTCAATAAAATAATAAAAAGATTGGTAATCTGCATAAAGAAAAAGAGTAAGAATGCAGAAGATAGAATATTAATGTTGTCAACCATGATTTTGACCCTGGGGGGGTGGGGGATAAAAGAAAGAAAGAAAAACTGTTGCCTCCCATTTCCTTGAACATTCATGGAAATTTCAATAAAATAATAAAAAGATTGCTAATCTGCATAAAGAAAAAGAGTAAGAATGCAGAAGATGGAATATTAATGTTGTCAACCATGATTTGGAAGCCGGGGGGGTGGGGGATAAAAGAAAGAAAGAAAAACTGTTGTATCCCATTTCCTTGAACACTCATGGAAATTTCAATAAAATAAGAAAGAGATTCTTAATCTGCATAGAGAAAAAGAGTAAGAATGCAGAAGATAGAATATTAATGCTGTCAACCATGATTTTGAAGCTGACGGGGGTGGGGGATAAAAGAGAGAAAGAAACACTATTGTATCCCATTTCCTTGAACATTCATGGAAAGTTCAATAAAATAATAAAAAGATTGTTAATCTGCATAAAGAAAAAGAGTAAGAATGCAGAAGATAGAATATTAATGTTGTCAACCATGATTAGTAAACTGGGGGGGAGTGAGGGATAAAACAAAGAAAGTAAAACTGTTGTATACCATTTCCTTGAACATTCATGGAAATTTCAGTAAAATAATAAAAAGATTGTTATTCTGCATAAAGAAAAAGTGTAAGAATGCAGAAGATAGACTATTAATCTTGTCAACCATGATTTGGAAGCTTGGGGGGGTGGGGGATAAAAGAATGAAAGAAAAACTGTAGTATACCATTTCCTTGAACATTCATGGAAAGTTCAATAAAATAATAAAAAGATTGGTAATCTGCATAAAGAAAAAGAGTAAGAATGCAGGAGATAGAATGTTAATGTTGTCAACCATGATTTGGAATCTGGCGGGGGAGGGGGATAAAAGAAAGAAAGAAAAACTTTTTTATCCCATTTCCTTGAACATTCATGGAACTTTCAATACAATAATAAAAAGATTGTTAATCTGCATAAACAAAAAGGGTAAGAATACAGAAGATTGAATATTAATGTTGTCAACCATGATTTGGAAGGTGGGGGGTGGTGGGGGATAAAAGAAAGAAAGAAAAACTGATGTATACCATTTCCTTGAACATTCATGGAAATTTCAATAAAATAATGAAAAGATTGTTAATCTGCATAAAGAAAAAGAGTAAGAATGCAGAAGATAGAATATTAATGTTGTCAACCATGATTTGGAAGCATGGGGAGTGGGGGATAAAAGAAAGAAAGAGAAAATGTTGTGTCCCATTTCCTTGAACATTCATGAAATTTCAATAAAATAATGACAAGATTGTTAAATGCATAAAGAATAAGAGTATGAAGGCAGAAGATAGAATATTATGTTGTCAACCATGATTTGGAAGCTGGGGGGGGTGGGGGATGAAAGAAAGAAAGAAAAACTGTTGTATCCCATTTCCTTGAACATTCATGGAAGTTTCAATAAAATAATAAAAGATTGTTAATCTGCATAAAGAAAAAGAGTAAGAATGCAGAAGATAGAATATTAATGTTGTCAACCATGATTTGGAAGCTGGGGGCGCTGGAGGATACAAGAAAGAAAGAAAAACTGTTGTATCCCATTTACTGGAACATTCATGGAAATTTCAAAAAAATAAGAAAAAATTGTTAATCTGCATAAATTAAAAGTGTAAGAATGCAGAAGATTGAATATTAATGATGTCAACCATGATTTGGAAGATGGCAGGGGTGCTGGATAAAAGAAAGAAAGAAAAACTGTTGTATCCCATTTCCTTGAACATTCATGGAAATTTCAATAAAATAATAAAAAGATTGTTAATCTGCATGAAGAAAAAGAGTAAGAATGCAGAAGATAGAATATTAATGTTGTCAACCATGATTTGGAAGCTGGGGTCGCTGGAGGATAAAAGAAAGAAAGAAAAACTGCTGTATCCCATTTGCTGGAACATTCATGGAAATTTCAATAAAATAATAAAAAGATTGTTAATCTGCATAAAGAAAAAGAGTAAGGATGCAGAAGATAGAATATTAATGTTGTCAACCATGATTTGGAATCTGGGGGGTGGTGGGGGATAAAAGAAAGAAAGAAAAACTGTTGTATACCATTTCCTTGAACATTCATGGAAATTTCAATAAAATAATAAAAAGATTGGTAATCTGCATAAAGAAAAAGAGTAAGAATTCAGAAGATAGAATATTAATGTTGTCAACCATGATTTGGAAGCTTGAGGAGTGGGGGATAAAAGAAAGAAAGAGAAAATGTTGTATCCCATTTCCTTGAACATTCATGAAATTTCAATAAAATAATGACAAGATTGTTAAATGCATAAAGAAAAAGAGTGTGAAGACAGAAGATAGAATATTATGTTGTCAACCATGATTTGGAAGCTGGGGGGGGTGGGGGATGAAAGAAAGAAAGAAAAACTGTTGTATCCCATTTCCTTGAACATTCATTGAAATTTCAATAAAATAATAAAGAGATTGTTAATCTGCATAAAGAAAAAGTGTAAGAATGCAGAAGATAGAATATTAATCCTGTCAAGTATGATTTGGAAGCTTGGGGGGTGGGGGATAAAAGAGAGAAAGAGAAATTGTTGTATCCCAATACCTTGAACATTCATAAAATTTCAATAAAATAATAAAAAGATTGTCAATCTGCATAAAGAAAAAGAGTAAGAATGTAGAAGATAGAATATTAATGTTTTCAACCATGATTTGGAAGCTGGGGGGTTGGGGGATGATAGAAAGAAAGAAAAAGTGTCGTATCCCATTTCCTTGAACATTCATGGAAATTTCAATAAAATACCAAAAAGATTGTTAACCTGCGTAAAGAAAGAGTTAGAATGCAGAAGATAGAATATTAATGTTGGCAACCATGATTTGGAAGCTGGGGGGGTGGGGGATGAAAGAAAGAATGAAAAACTGTTGTATCCCATTTCCTTGAACATTCATGGAAATTTCAATAAAATAATGAAAAGATTGTTAATCTGCATAAAGAAAAAGAGTAAGAATGCAGAAGATAGAATATTAATGTTGTCAACCATGATTTGGAAGCTTGGAGCATGGGGGATAAAAGAAAGAAAGAGAAATTGTTGTATCCCATTTACTTGAACATTCATGGAATTTCAATAAAATAATGACAAAATTGTGAATCTGCATAAAGTAAAAGAGTATGAAGGCAGAAGATACAATATTATGTTGTCAACCATGATTTGGAAGCTGGGGGGGTGGGGGATGAAAGAAAGAAAGAAAAACTGTTGTATCCCATTTCCTTGAACATTCATGGAAATTTCAATACAATAATAAAAAGATTGTTAATCAGCATAAAGAAAAAGAGTAAGAATGCAGAAGATAGAAAATTAATGTTGTCAACCATGTTTTCGAAGCTGGGGGGTTGTGGGGGATAAAAGAAAGAAAGAAAAACTGTTGTATCCCATTTCCTTGAACACTCATGGAAATTTCAATAAAATAAGAAATAGATTGTTAATCTGCATAAAGTAAAAGTGTAAGAATGGAGAAGATTGAATATTAATGTTGTCAACCATGATTTGGAAGATGGCGGGGGTGCTGGATAAAAGACAGAAAGAAAAACTGTCGTATCCCATGTCCTTGAACATTAATGGAAATTTCAATAAAATAATAAAAAGATTGTTAATCTGCATAAAGAAAAAGAGTAAGAATGCAGAAGATAGAATATTAATGTTGTCAACCATGATTTGGAATCTGGGGGCGCTGGAGGATAAAAGAAAGAAAGAAAAACTTTTTTATCCCATTTCCTTGAACATTCATGGAAATTTCAATAAAATAATAAAAAGATTGTTAATCTGTATAAAGAAAAAGTGTAAGAATGCAGAAGATGGAATATTAATGTTGTAAACCATGATTTGGAAGCCGGGGGGGTGGGGGATAAAAGAAAGAAAGAAAAACTGTTGTATCCCATTTCCTTGAACACTCATGGAAATTTCAATAAAATAATAAAAAGATTGTTAATCTGCATAGAGAAAAAGTGTAAGAATGCAGAAGATGGAATATTAATGTTGTCAACCATGATTTGGAAGCTGGGGGGGTAGGGGGATGAAAGAAAGAAAGAAAAACTGTTGTATCATTTCCTTGAACATTCATGGAAATTTCAATAAAATAATAAAAAGATTGTTAATCTGCAGAAAGAAAAAGTGTAAGAATGCAGAACATTGAATATTAATATTGTCAACCACGATTTGGAAGCTGGGGGCGTGGGGGATGACAGAAAGAAAGAAATAATGTTGTATCACATTTCCTTGAACATTCATGGAAATTTCAATAAAATAATAAAAAGATTGTTAGTCTGCATAAAGAAAAATTGTAAGAATGCAGAAGATAGAATATTAATGTTGTCAACCATGATTTGGAAGCTCGGGGGGGTGGGGGATAAAAGAAAGAAAGAAAAACTGTTGTATCCCATTTCCTTGAACATTCATGGAAATTTCAATAAAATAATAAAAAGATAGTTCATCTGCATAAAGAAAAAGAGTAAGAATGCAGAAGATAGAATATTAATGTTGTCAACCATGATTTAGAAGCTGCGGGCCAGTGGGGGATAAAAGAAAGAAAGAAAAACCGTTGTATCCAATTTCCTTGAACATTCATGGAAATTTTAATAAAATAATAAAAAGATTGTTTATCTGCATAAAGTAAAAGTGTAAGAATGCAGAAGATTGAATATTACTGTTGCCAACCATGATTTGGAAGGTGGGAGGTGGTGGGGGATAAAAGAAAGAAAGAAAAACTGTTGTATTCCATTTCCTTGAATATTCATGAAAATTTCATTAAAATAATAAAAAGATTGTTCATCTGCATAAAGAAAAAGTGTAAGAATGCCGAAGATTGAATATTAATTTTGTCAACCACGATTTGGAAGCTGGGGGCGTGGGGGATAAAAGAAAGAAAGAAAAAATGTTGTATCCCATTTCCTTAGACATTCATTGAAATTTCAATAAAATAATAAATAGATTGTTATTTGCATAAAGTAAAAGTGTAAGAATGCAGAAGATTGAATATTACTGTTGCCAACCATGATTTGGAAGGTGGGGGGTGGTGGGGGATAAAAGAAAGAAAGAAAAAGTGTTGTATACCATTTCCTTGAACATTCATGGAAATTTCAATAAAATAATGAAAAGATTGTTAATCTGCATAAAGAAAAAGAGTAAGAATGCAGAAGATAGAATATTAATGTTGTCAACCATGATTTGGAAGCATGGTGAGTGGGGGATAAAAGAAAGAAAGAGAAAATGTTGTATCCCATTTCCTTGAACATTCATGAAATTTCAATAAAATAATGACAAGATTGTTAAATGCATAAAGAAAAAGAGTATGAAGGCAGAAGATAGAATATTATGTTGTCAACCATGATTTGGAAGCTGGGGGGGAGGGGGATGAAAGAAAGAAAGAAAAACTGTTGTATCCCATTTCCTTGAACATTCATGGAAATTTCAATAAAATAATAAAAAGATTGTTAATCTGCATAAAGTAAAAGTGTAAGAATGCAGAAGATAGAAAATTAATGTTGTCAACCATGATTTGGAAGCTGGGGGCGCTGGAGGATAAAAGAAAGAAAGAAAAACTATTGTATCCCATTTACTGGAACATTCATGGAAATTTCAGTAAAATAAGAAAAAGATTGTTAATCTGCATAAAGTAAAAGTGTAAGAATGCAGAAGATTGAATATTAATGTTGTCAACCATGATTTGGAAGATGGCAGCGGTGCTGGATAAAAGAAAGAATGAAAAACTGTTGTATCCCATTTCCTTGAACATTCATGGAAATTTCAATACAATAATAAAAAGATTGTTAATCTGCATAAACAAAAAGGGTAAGAATGCAGAAGATAGAATATTAATGTTGTCAACCGTGATTTGTAAACTGGGGGGGAGTGGGGGATAAAAGAAAGAAGGAAAACAGTTGTATACCATTTCCGTGAACATTGATGGAAAGTTCAATAAAATAATAAAACCATTGTTAATCTGCATAAAGAAAAAGAGTAAGAACGCAGAACATAGATTATTAATGTTGTCAACCATGATTTGGAAGCTTGGAGCGTAGGGGATAAAAGAAAGAAAGAGAAATTGTTGTATCCCATTTCCTTGAACATTCATGAAATTTCAATAAAATAATGACAAGATTGTGAATCTGGAAAAAGAAAAAGAGTATGAAGGCAGAAGATAGAATATTATGTTGTCAACCATGATTTGGAAGCTGGGGGGGGTGGGGGATGAAAGAAATAAAGAAAAACTGTTGTATCCCATTTCCTTGAACATTCATTGAAATTTCAATAAAATAATAAGTAGATTGTTAATCTGCATGTAGAAAAAGTGTAAGAATGCAGAAGATAGAATATTAATGTTTTCAACCAAGATTTGGAAGCTGGGGGGGAGTGGGGGGTAAAAGAAAGAAAGAAAAACTGTTGTATACCATTTCCTTGAACATTCATGGAAATTTCAGTAAAATAATAAAAATATTGTTATTCTGCATAAAGAAAAAGAGTAAGGATGCAGAAGATAGATTATTAATCTTGTCAACCATGATTTGGAAGCTTGGGGTGGTGGGGGATAAAAGAAAGATAGAGAAATTGCTGTATCCCAATCCCTTGAACATTCATGAAATATCAATAATATAATGAAAAGATTGTTAATCTGCATAAAGATAAAGAGTAAGAATGCAGAATATAGAATATTAATGTTTTCAATCATGATTTGGAAGCTGAGGGGGTGAGGGATAAAAGAATGAAAGAAAAACTGTTGTATCCCATTTCCTTGTACATTCATGGAAATTTCAATAAAACAATAAAAAGATTGTTAATCTGCATAAAGAAAAATAGTAAGAATGCAGAAGATAGAATACTAATGTTGTCAACCATGATTTAGAAGCTGGGGGCGCTGGAGGATAAAAGAAAGAAAGAAAAACTGTTGTATCCCATTTACTGGAACATTCATGGAAATTTCAATAAAATAAGAAAAAGATTGTTAATCTGCATAAAGTAAAAGTGTAGGAATGCAGAAGATTGAATATTAATGTTGTCAACCAAGATTTGGAAGATGGCAGGGGTGCTGGATAAAAGAAAGAAAGAAAAACTGTTGTATCCCATTTCCTTGAACATTCATGGAAATTTCAATAAAATAATAAAAAGATTGTTAATCTGCATAAAGAAAAAGAGTAAGAATGCAGAAGATAGAATATTAATGTTGTCAACCATGATTTGGAAGCTGGGGTCGCTGGAGGATAAAAGAAAGAAAGAAAAACTGCTGTATCCCATTTACTGGAACATTCATAGAAATTTCAATAAAATAATAAAAAGATTGTTAATCTGCATAAAGAAAAAGAGTAAGAATGCAGAAGATAGAATATTAATGTTGTCAACCATGATTCGTAAACTGGGGGGGAGTGGGGGATAAAAGTAAGAAAGAAAAACCGTTGTATACCATTTCCTTGAACATTCATGGAAAGTTCAATAAAATAATAAAAAGATTGGTAACCTGCATAAAGAAAAAGAATAAGAATGCAGAAGATAGAATATTAATGTTGTCAACCATGATTTGGAAGCTTGGAGCGTGGGGTATAAAAGAAAGAAAGAGAAATTGTTGTATCCCATTTCCTTGAACATTCATGGAATTTCAATAAAATAATGACAAGATTGTGAATCTGCATAAAGAAAAAGAGTATGAAGGCAGAAGATACAATATTATGTTGTCAACCATAATTTGGAAGCTGGGGGGGGGTGGGGGATGAAAGAAAGGAAGAAAAAGTGTTGTATCCCATTTCCTTGAACATTCATGGAAATTTCAATACAATAATAAAAAGATTGTTAATCTGCATAAAGAAAAAGAGTAAGAATGCAGAAGATAGAAAATAAATGTTGTCAGCCATGTTTTGGAAGATGGGGGGTTGTGGGGGATAAAAGAAAGAAAGAAAAATTGTTGTATCCCATTTCCTTGAACATTCATGGAAATTTCAATAAAATGAGAAAAAGATTGTTAATCTGCATAAAGTAAAAGTGTAAGAATGCAGAAGATTGAATATTAATGTTGTCAACCATGATTTGGAAGATGGCGGGGGTGCTGGATAAAAGAAAGAAAGAAAAACTGTTGTATCCCATGTCCTTGAACATTGAAGGAAATTTCAATAAAGTAATAAAAAGATTGTTAATCTGTATAAAGAAAAAGTGTAAGAATGCAGAAGATAGAATATTAATGTTTTCAACCATGATTTGGAAGCTGGGGGGGAGTGGGGGATAAAAGAAAGAAAGAAAAAGAGTTCTATACCATTTCCTTGAACATTCATGGAAAGTTCAATAAAATAATAAAAAGATTGGTAATCTGCATAAAGAAAAAGAGTAAGAATGCAGAAGATAGAATATTAATGTTGTCAACCATGATTTTGACCCTGGGGGGGTGGGGGATAAAAGAAAGAAAGAAAAACTGTTGCCTCCCATTTCCTTGAACATTCATGGAAATTTCAATAAAATAATAAAAAGATTGCTAATCTGCATAAAGAAAAAGAGTAAGAATGCAGAAGATGGAATATTAATGTTGTCAACCATGATTTGGAAGCCGGGGGGGTGGGGGATAAAAGAAAGAAAGAAAAACTGTTGTATCCCATTTCCTTGAACACTCATGGAAATTTCAATAAAATAATAAAAAGAATGTTAATCTGCATAAAGAAAAAGTGTAAGAATGCCGAAGATTGAATATTAATGTTGTCAACCATGATTTGGAAGGTGGGGGGTGGTGGGGGTTAAAAGAAAGAAAGAAAAACTGTTGTATACCATTTCCTTGAACATTCATGGAAATTTCAATAAAATAATAAAAAGATTGGTAATCTGCATAAAGAAAAAGAGTAAGAATGCAGAACATAGAATATTAATGTTGTCAACCATGATTTGGAAGCTTGGGGAGTGGGGGATAAAAGAAAGAAAGAGAAAATGTTGTATCCGATTTCCATGAACATTCATGAAATTTCAATAAAATAATGACAAGATTGTTAAATGCATAAAGAAAAAGAGTATGAAGGCAGAAGATAGAATATTAATGCTGTCAACCATGATTTTGAAGCTGACGGGGGTGGGGGATAAAAGAAAGAAAGAAACACTGTTGTATCCCATTTCCTTGAATATTCATGGGAAGTTCAATAAAATAATAAAAAGATTGTTAATCTGCATAAAGAAAAAGAGTAAGAATGCAGAAGATAGAATATTAATGTTGTCAACCATGATTTGTAAACTGGGGGGGAGTGAGAGATAAAAGAAAGAAAGTAATACTGTTGTATACCATTTCCTTGAACATTCATGGAAATTTCAGTAAAATAATAAAAAGATTGTTATTCTGCATAAAGAAAAAGTGTAAGAATGCAGAAGATAGACTATTAATCTTGTCAACCATTATTTGGAAGCTTGGGGGGGTGGGGGATAAAAGAATGAAAGAAAAACTGTTGTATACCATTTCCTTGAACATTCATGGAAAGTTCAATAAAATAATAAAAAGATTGGTAATCTGCATGAAGAAAAAGAGTAAGAATGCAGGAGATAGAATGTTAATGTTGTCAACCATGATTTGGAAGCTGGCGGGGGTGGGGGATAAAAGAAAGAAAGAAAAACTTTTTTATCCCATTTCCTTGAACATTCATGGAAATTTCAATACAATAATAAAAAGATTGTTAATCTGCATAAAGATAAAGAGTAAGAAGGCAGAAGATAGAATATTATGTTGTCAACCATGAATTGGACACTGGGGGGGTGGGGGATAAAAGAAAGAAAGAAAAACTGTTGTATGCCATTTCCTTGAACATTCATGGAAATTTCAATAAAATAATAAAAGATTGTTAATCTGCATAAAGAAAAACAATAAGAATGCAGAATATAGAATATTAATGTTTTCAATCATGATTTGGAAGCTGAGGGGGTGGGGGATAAAAAAATGAAAGAAAAACTGTTGTATCCCATTTCCTTGAACATTCATGGAAATTTCAATAAAATAATAAAAAGATTGTTAATCTCCATAAAGAAAAAGAGTAAGAATGCAGAAGATAGAATATTAATGTTGTCAACCATGATTTGGAAGCTGGGGGCGCTGGAGGATATAAGAAAGAAAGAAAAACTGTTGTATCCCATTTACTGGAACATTCATGGAAATTTCAATGAAATAAGAAAAAGATTGTTAATCTGCATAAAGTAAAAGTGTAAGAATGCAGAAGATTGAATATTAATGTTGTCAACCATGATTTGGAAGATTGCAGGTGTGCTGGATAAAAGAAAGAAAGAAAAACTGTTGTATCCCATTTTCTTGAACATTCATGGAATTTCAATAAAATAATGACAAGATTGTGAATCTGCATAAAGTAAAAGAGTATGAAGGCAGAAGATACAATATTATGTTTTCAACCATGATTTGGAAGCTGGGGGGGTGGCGGATGAAAGAAAGAAAGAAAAACTGTTGTATCCCATTTCCTTGAACATTCATGGAAATTTCAATAAAATAATAAAAAGATTGTTAATCTGCATAAAGAAAAAGAGTAAGAATGCAGAAGATAGAATATTAATGTTGTCAACCATGATTTGGAAGCTGGGGGCGCTGGAGGATAAAAGAAAGAAAGAAAAACTTTTTTATCCCATTTCCTTGAACATTCATGGAAATTTCAATAAAATAATAAAAAGATTGCTAATCTGCATAAAGAAAAAGAGTAAGAATGCAGAAGATGGAATATTAATGTTGTCAACCATGATTTGGAAGCCGGGGGGGTGGGGGATAAAAGAAAGAAAGAAAAACTGTTGTATCCCATTTCCTTGAACACTCATGGAAATTTCAATAAAATAATAAAAAGATTGTTAATCTGCATAGAGAAAAAGTGTAAGAATGCAGAAGATGGAATATTAATGTTGTCAACCATGATTTGGAAGCTGGGGCGGTAGGGGGATGAAAGAAAGAAAGAAAAACTGTTGTATCATTTCCTTGAACATTCATGGAAATTTCAATAAAATAATAAAAAGATTGTTAATCTGCATAAAAAAAAGTGTAAGAATGCAGAACATTGAATATTAATATTGTCAACCACGATTTGGAAGCTGGGGGCGTGGGGGATGACAGAAAGAAAGAAATAATGTTGTATAACATTTCCTTGAACATTCATGGAAATTTCAATAAAATAATAAAAAGATTGTTAGTCTGCATAAAGAAAAAGTGTAAGAATGCAGAAGATAGAATATTAATGTTGTCAACCATGATTTGGAAGCTCGGGGTGGTGTGGGAAAAAAGAAAGTAAGAAAAACGGTTGTATCCCATTTCCTCTAACATTCATGGAAATTTCAATAAAATAATAAAAAGATAGTTCATCTGCATAAAGAAAAAGAGTAAGAATGCAGAAGATAGAATATTAATGTTGTCAACCATGATTTAGAAGCTGCGGGCCAGTGGGGGATAAAAGAAAGAAAGAAAAACTTTTTTATCCAATTTCCTTGAACATTCATGGAAATTTTAATAAAATAATAAATAGATTGTTAATCTGCATAAAGTAAAAGTGTAAGAATGCAGGAGATTGAATATTACTGTTGCCAACCATGATTTGAAAGGTGGGAGGTGGTGGGGGATAAAAGAAAGAAAGAAATACTGTTGTATTCCATTTCCTTGAACATTCATGGAAATTTCATTAAAATAATAAAAAGATTGTTCATCTGTATAAAGAAAAAGTGTAAGAATGCCGAAGATTGAATATTAATTTTGTCAAACACGATTTGGAAGCTGGGGGCGTGGGGGATAAAAGAAAGAAAGAAAAAATGTTGTATCCCATTTCCTTAGACATTCATTGAAATTTCAATAAAATAATAAATAGATTGATATTTGCATAAAGAAAAAGTGTAAGAATACAGAAGATTGAATATTAATGTTGTCAACCATGATTTGGAAGGTGGGGGGTGGTGGGGGATAAAAGAAAGAAAGAAAAACTGTTGTATACCATTTCCTTGAACATTCATGGAAATTTCAATAAAATAATGAAAAGAATGTTAATCTGCATAAAGAAAAAGAGTAAGAATGCAGAAGATAGAATATTAATGTTGTCAACCATAATTTGGAAGCATGGGGAGTGGGGGATAAAAGAAAGAAAGAGAAAATGTTGTATCCCATTTCCTTGAACATTCATGAAATTTCAATAAAATAATGACAAGATTGTTAAATGCATAAAGAAAAAGAGTATGAAGGCAGAAGATAGAATATTATGTTGTCAACCATGATTTGGAAGCTGGGGGGGTGGGGGATGAAAGAAAGAAAGAAAAACTGTTGTATCCCATTTCCTTGAACATTCAAGGAAATTTCAATAAAATAATAAAAAGATTGTTAATCTGCATGAAGAAAAAGAGTTAGAATGCAGAAGATAGAATATTAATGTTGTCAACCATGATTTGGAAGATGGCAGGGGTGCTGGATAAAAGAAAGAAAGAAAAACTGTTGTATCCCATTTCCTTGAACATTCAAGGAAATTTCAATAAAATAATAAAAAGATTGTTAATCTGCATGAAGAAAAAGAGTTAGAATGCAGAAGATAGAATATTAATGTTCTCAACCATGATTTGGAAGCTGGGGTCGCTGGAGGATAAAAGAAAGAAAGAAAAACTGCTGTATCCCATTTACTGGAACATTCATGGAAATTTCAATAAAATAATAAAAAGATTGTTAATCTGCATAAAGAAAAAGAGTAAGAATGCAGAAGATAGAATATTAATGTTGTCAACCATGATTTGGAAACTGGGGGGGAGTGGGGGATAAAAGAAAGAAAGAAAAACAGTTCTATACCATTTCCTTGAACATTCATGGAAAGTTCAATAAAATAATAAAAAGATTGGTAATCTGCATAAAGAAAAAGAGTAAGAATGCAGAAGATAGAATATTAATGTTGTCAACCATGATTTTGACGCTGGGGGGGTGGGGGATAAAAGAAAGAAAGAAATACTGTTGCCTCCCATTTCCTTTAACATTCATGGAAATTTCAATAAAATAATAAAAAGATTGCTAATCTGCATAAAGAAAAAGAGTAAGAATGCAGAAGATGAAATATTAATGTTGTCAACCATGATTTGGAAGCCGGGGGGGTGGGGGATAAAAGAAAGAAAGAAAAACTGTTGTATCCCATTTCCTTGAACACTCATGGAAATTTCAATAAAATAATAAAAAGATTGTTAATCTGCATAAAGAAAAAGTGTAAGAATGCCGAAGATTGAATATTAATGTTGTCAACCATGATTTGGAAGGTGGGGGGTGGTGGGGGATAAAAGAAAGAAAGAAAAACTGTTGTATACCATTTCATTGAACATTCATGGAAATTTCAATAAAATAATAAAAAGATTGGTAATCTGCATAAAGAAAAAGAGTAAGAATGCAGAACATAGAATATTAATGTTGTCAACCATGATTTGGAAGCTTGGGGAGTGGGGGATAAAAGAAAGAAAGAGAAAATGTTGTATCCCATTTCCTTGAACATTCATGAAATTTCAATAAAATAATGACAATATTGTTAAATGCATAAAGAAAAAGAGTATGAAGGCAGAAGATAGAATATTATGTTGTCAACCATGATTTGGAAGCTGGGGGGGTGGAGGATGAAAGAAAGAAAGAAAAACTGTTGTATCCCATTTCCTTGAACATTCATGGAAATTTCAATAAAATAATAAAGAGATTCTTAATCTGCATAGAGAAAAAGAGTAAGAATGCAGAAGATAGAATATTAATGTTGTCAACCATGATTTTGAAGCTGACGGGGGTGGGGGATAAAAGAAAGAAAGAAACACTGTTGTATCCCATTTCCTTGAATATTCATGGAAAGTTCAATAAAATAATAAAAAGATTGTTATCTGCATAAAGAAAAAGAGTAAGAATGCAGAAGATAGAATATTAATGTTGTCAACCATGATTTGTAAACTGGGGGGGAGTGAGAGATAAAAGAAAGAAAGTAATACTGTTGTATACCATTTCCTTGAACATTCATGGAAATTTCAGTATAATAATAAAAAGATTGTTATTCTGCATAAAGAAAAAGTGGAAGAATGCAGAAGATAGACTATTAATCTTGTCAACCATGATTTGGAAGCTTGGGGGGGTGGGGGATAAAAGAATGAAAGAAAAACTGTTGTATACCATTTCCTTGAACATTCAGGGAAAGTTCAATAAAATAATAAAAAGATTGGTAATCTGCATAAAGAAAAAGAGTAAGAATGCAGGAGATAGAATGTTAATGTTGTCAACCATGATTTGGAAGCTGGCGGGGGTGGGGGATAAAAGAAAGAAAGAAAAACTTTTTTATCCCATTTCCTTGAACATTCATGGAAATTTCAATACAATAATAAAAAGATTGTTAATCTGCATAAAGAAAAAGAGTAAGAATGCAGAAGATAGAATATTAATGTTGTCAACCATGATTTGTAAACTGGGGGGGAGTGGGGGATAAAAGAAAGAAAGAAAAACAGTTGTATACCATTTCCTTGAACATTCATGGAAAGTTCAATAAAATAATAAAAAGATTGGTAATCTGCACAAAGAAAAAGAATAAGAATGCAGAAGATAGAATATTAATGTTGTCAACCATGATTTTGACGCTGGGGTGGGGAATAAAAGAAAGAAAGAAAAACTGTTGCCTCCCATTTCCTTGAACATTCATGGAAATTTCAATAAAATAATAAAAAGATTGCTAATCTGCATAAAGAAAAAGAGTAAGAATGCAGAAGATGGAATATTAATGTTGTCAACCATGATTTGGAAGCCGGGGTGGTGGGGGATAAAAGAAAGAAAGAAAAACTGTTGTATCCCATTTCCTTGAACACTCATGGAAATTTCAATAAAATAATGAAAAGATTGTTAATCTGCATAGAGAAAAAGTGTAAGAATGCAGAAGATGGAATATTAATGTTGTCAACCATGATTTGGAAGCTGGGGGGGAAGGGGGATGAAAGAAAGAAAGAAAAACTGTTGTATCATTTCCTTGAACATTCATGGAAATTTCAATAAAATAATAAAAAGATTGTTAATCTGCATAAAAAAAAGTGTAAGAATGCAGAACATTGAATATTACTATTGTCAACCACGATTTGGAAGCTGGGGGCGTGGGGGATGACAGACAGAAAGAAATAATGTTGTATCACATTTCCTTGAACATTCATGGAAATTTCAATAAAATAATAAAAAGATTGTTAGTCTGCATAAAGAAAAAGTGTAAGAATGCAGAAGATAGAATATTAATGTTGTCAACCATGATTTGGAAGCTCGGGGGGGTGGGGGATAAAAGAAAGTAAGAAAAACGGTTGTATCCCATTTCCTTGAACATTCATGGAAATTTCAATAAAATAATACAAAGATAGGTCATCTGCATAAAGAAAAAGAGTAAGAATGCAGAAGATAGAATATTAATGTTGTCAACCATGATTTAGAAGCTGCGGGCCAGTGGGGGATAAAAGAAAGAAAGAAATACCGTTGTATCCAATTTCCTTGAACATTCATGGAAATTTTAATAAAATAATAAATAGATTGTTAATCTGCATAAAGTAAAAGTGTAAGAATGCAGAAGATTGAATATTACTGTTGCCAACCATGATTTGAAAGGTGGGAGGTGGTGGGGGATAAAAGAAAGAAAGAAAAACTGTTGTATTCCATTTCCTTGAACATTCATGGAAATTTCATTAAAATAATAAAAAGATTGGTCATCTGCATAAAGAAAAAGTGTAAGAATGCCGAAGATTGAATATTAATTTTGTCAACCACGATTTGGAAGCTGGGGGCGTGGGGGATAAAAGAAAGAAAGAAAAAATGTTGTATCCCATTTCCTTAGACATTCATTGAAATTTCAATAAAATAATAAAAAGATTGTTAATCTGCATAAAGAAAAAGTGTAAGAATGCAGAAGATAGAATATTAATGTTGTCAACCATGATTTGGAAGCTGGGGGCGCTGGAGGATAAAAGAAAGAAAGAAAAACTGTTGTATCCCATTTACTGGAACATTCATGGAAATATCAAAAAAATAAGAAAAAGATTGTTAATCTGCATAAAGTAAAAGTGTAAGAATGCAGAAGATAGAATATTAATCTTGTCAAGCATGATTTGGAAGCTTGGGGGGTGGGGGATAAAAGAAAGAAAGAGAAACTGTTGTATCCCAAATCCTTGAACATTCATAAAATTTCAATAAAATAATAAAAAGATTGTCAATCTGCATAAAGAAAAAGAGTAAGAATGTAGAAGATAGAATATTAAAGTTTTCAACCATGATTTGGAAGCTGGGGGGTTGGGGGATGATAGAGAGAAAGAAAAAGTGTCGTATCCCATGTCCTTGAACATTCATGGAAATTTCAATAAAATAACAAAAAGATTGTTAACCTGCATGAAGAAAAAGTGTTAGAATGCAGAAGATAGAATATTAATGTTGTCAACCATGATTTGGAAGCTGGGGTCGCTGGAGGATAAAAGAAAGAAAGAAGAACTGCTGTATCCCATTTACTGGAACATTCATGGAAATTTCAATAAAATAATAAAAAGATTGTTAATCTGCATAAAGAAAAAGAGTAAGAATGCAGAAGATAGAATATTAATGTTGTCAACCATGATTTGTAAACTGGGGGGGAGTGGGGGATAAAAGAAAGAAAGAAAAACAGTTGTATACCATTTCCTTGAACATTCATGGAAAGTTCAATAAAATAATAAAAAGATTGGTAATCTGAACAAAGAAAAAGAATAAGAATGCAGAAGATAGAATATTAATGTTGTCAACCATGATTTTGACGCTGGGGTGGGGAATAAAAGAAAGAAAGAAAAACTGTTGCCTCCCATTTCCTTGAACATTCATGGAAATTTCAATAAAATAATAAAAAGATTGCTAATCTGCATAAAGAAAAAGAGTAAGAATGCAGAAGATGGAATATTAATGTTGTCAACCATGATTTGGAAGCCGGGGGGGTGGGGGATAAAAGAAAGAAAGAAAAACTGTTGTATCCCTTTTCCTTGAACACTCATGGAAATTTCAATAAAATAATAAAAAGATTGTTAATCTGCATAGAGAAAAAGTGTAAGAATGCAGAAGATGGAATATTAATGTTGTCAACCATGGTTTGGAAGCTGGGGGGGTAGGGGGATGAAAGAAAGAAAGAAAAACTGTTGTATCATTTCCTTGAACATTCATGGAAATTTCAATAAAATAATAAAAAGATTGTTAATCTGCATAAAAAAAAGTGTTAGAATGCAGAACATTGAATATTAATTTTGTCAACCACGATTTGGAAGCTGGGGGCGTGGGGGATGACAGACAGAAAGAAATAATGTTGTATCACATTTCCTTGGAAATTCATGGAAATTTCAATAAAACAATAAAAAGATTGTTAGTTTGCATAAAGAAAAAGTGTAAGAATGCAGATGATAGAATATTAATGTTGTCAACCATGATTTGGAAGCTCGGGGGGGTGGGGGATAAAAGAAAGTAAGAAAAACGGTTGTATACCATTTCCTTGAACATTCATGGAAATTTCAATAAAATAATAAAAAGATAGTTCATCTGCATAAAGAAAAAGTGTTAGAATGCAGAAGATAGAATATTAATGTTGTCAACCACGATTTGGAAGCTGGGGGCGTGGGGGATAAAAGAAAGAAAGAAAAAATTTTGTATCCCATTTCCTTAGACATTCATTGAAATTTCAATAAAATAATAAATAGATTGATATTTGCATAAAGAAAAAGTGTAAGAATACAGAAGATTGAATATTAATGTTGTCAACCATGATTTGGAAGGTGGGGGGTGGTGGGGGATAAAAGAAAGAAAGAAAAACTGTTGCCTCCCATTTCCTTGAACATTCATGGAAATTTCAATAAAATAATGAAAAGATTGTTAATCTGCATAAAGAAAAAGAGTAAGAATGCAGAAGATAGAATATTAATGTTGTCAACCATAATTTGGAAGCATGGGGAGTGGGGGATAAAAGAAAGAAAGAGAAAATGTTGTATCCCATTTCCTTGAACATTCATGAAATTTCAATAAAATAATGACAAGATTGTTAAATGCATAAAGAAAAAGAGTATGAAGGCAGAAGATAGAATATTATGTTGTCAACCATGATTTGGAAGCTGGGGGGGTGGGGGATGAAAGAAAGAAAGAAAAACTGTTGTATCCCATTTCCTTGAACATTCATGGAAATTTCAATAAAATAATAAAAAGATTGTTAATCTGCATAAAGAAAAAGAGTAAGAATGCAGAAGATAGAATATTAATGTTGTCAACCATGATTTGGAAGCTGGGGGAGCTGGAGGATAGAAGAAAGAAAGAAAAACTGTTGTATCCCATTTACTGGAACATTCATGGAAATATCAAAAAAATAAGAAAAAGATTGTTAATCTGCATAAAGTAAAAGTGTAAGAATGCAGAAGATAGAATATTAATCTTGTCAAGCATGATTTGGAAGCTTGGGGGGTGGGGGATAAAAGAAAGAAAGAGAAATTGTTGTATCCCAAATCCTTGAATATTCATAAAATTTCAATAAAATAATAAAAAGATTGTCAATCTGCATAAAGAAAAAGAGCAAGAATGTAGAAGATAGAATATTAATGTTTTCAACCATGATTTGGAAGCTGGGGGGTTGGGGGATGATAGAAAGAAAGAAAAAGTGTCGTATCCCATTTCCTTGAACATTCATGGAAATTTCAATAAAATAACAAAAAGATTGTTAACCTGCGTAAAGAAAGAGTTAGAATGCAGAAGATAGAATATTAATGTTGGCAACCATGATTTGGAAGCTGGGGGGTGTGGGGGATGAAAGAAAGAATGAAAAACTGTTGTATCCCATTTCCTTGAACATTCATGGAAATTTCAATAAAATAATAAAAAGATTGTTAATCTGCATAAAGAAAAAGAGTAAGAATGCAGAAGATAGAATATTAATGTTGTCAATCATGATTTGGAAGCTGGGGTCGCTGGAGGATAAAAGAAAGAAAGAAAAATTGCTGTATCCCATTTACTGGAACATTCATGGAAAGTTCAATAAAATAATAAAAAGATTGGTAACCTGCATAAAGAAAAAGAATCAGAATGCAGAAGATAGAATATTAATGTTGTCAACCATGATTTGGAAGCTTGGAGCGTGGGGGATAAAAGAAAGAAAGAGAAATTGTTGTATCCCATTTACTTGAACATTCATGGAATTTCAATAAAATAATGACAAGATTGTGAATCTGCATAAAGTAAAAGAGTATGAAGGCAGAAGATACAATATTATGTTGTCAACCATGAATTGGAAGCTGGGGGCGCTGGAGGATAAAAGAAAGAAAGAAAAACTGTTGTATCCCATTTACTGGAACATTCATGGAAATTTCAATAAAATAAGAAAAAGATTGTTAATCTGCATAAAGTAAAAGTGTAAGAATGCAGAAGATTGAATATTAATGTTGTCAAACATGATTTGGAAGATGGGGGTGTGTGGGGGATAAAAGAAAGAAAGAAAAAGAGTTCTATACCATTTCCTTGAACATTGATGGAAATTTCAATAAAATAATAAAAAGATTGTTAATCTGCATAAAGAAAAAGAGTAAGAATGCAGAAGATAGAATATTAATGTTGTCAACCATGATTTGGAAGCTGGGGTCGCTGGAGGATAAAAGAAAGAAAGAAAAACTGCTGTATCCCATTTACTGGAACATTCATGGAAATTTCAATAAAATAATAAAAAGATTGTTAATCTGCATAAAGAAAAAGAGTAAGAATGCAGAAGATAGAATATTAATGTTGTCAACCATGATTTGTAAACTGGGGGGGAGTGGGGGATAAAAGTAAGAAAGAAAAACAGTTGTATACCATTTCCTTGAACATTCATGGAAAGTTCAATAAAATAATAAAAAGATTGGTAATCTGCATAAAGAAAAAGAATAAGAATGCAGAAGATAGAATATTAATGTTGTCAACCATGATTTGGAAGCTTGGAGCGTGGGGGATAAAAGAAAGAAAGAGAAATTGTTGTATCCCATTTCCTTGAACATTCATGGAATTTCAATAAAATAATGACAAGATTGTGAATCTGCATAAAGAAAAAGAGTATGAAGGCAGAAGATACAATATTATGTTGTCAACCATGATTTGGAAGCTGGGGTGGTGGGGGATGAAAGAAAGAAAGAAAAACTGTTGTATCCCATTTCCTTGAACATTCATGGAAATTTCAATACAATAATAAAAAGATTGTTAATCTGCATAAAGAAAAAGAGTAAGAATGCAGAAGAAAGAAAATTAATGTTGTCAGCCATGTTTTGGAACCTGGGGGGTTGTGGGGGATAAAAGAAAGACAGAAAAACTGTTGTATCCTATTTCCTTGAACATTCATGGAAATTTCAATAAAATGAGAAAAAGATTGTTAATCTGCATAAAGTAAAAGTGTAAGAATGCAGAAGATTGAATATTAATGTTGTCAACCATAATTTGGAAGATGGCGGGGGTGCTGGATAAAAGAAAGAAAGAAAAACTGTTGTATCCCATGTCCTTGAACATTGATGGAAATTTCAATAAAATAATAAAAAGATTGTTAATCTGTATAAAGAAAAAGTGTAAGAATGCAGAAGATAGAATATTAATGTTTTCAACCATGATTTGGAAGCTGGGGGGGTGTGGGGGATAAAAGAAAGAAAGAAAAAGAGTTCTATACCATTTCCTTGAACATTCATGGAAAGTTCAATAAAATAATAAAAAGATTGGTAATCTGCATAAAGAAAAAGAGTAAGAATGCAGAAGCTAGAATATTAATGTTGTCAACCATGATTTTGACGCTGGGGGGGTGGGGGATAAAAGAAAGAAAGAAAAACTGTTGCCTCCCATTTCCTTGAACATTCATGGAAATTTCAATAAAATAATAAAAAGATTGCTAATCTGCATAAAGAAAAAGAGTAAGAATGCAGAAGATGAAATATTAATGTTGTCAACCATGATTTGGAAGCCGGGGGGGTGGGGGATAAAAGAAAGAAAGAAAAACTGTTGTATCCCATTTCCTTGAACACTCATGGAAATTTCAATAAAATAATAAAAAGATTGTTAATCTGCATAAAGAAAAAGTGTAAGAATGCCGAAGATTGAATATTAATGTTGTCAACCATGATTTGGAAGGTGGGGGGTGGTGGGGGATAAAAGAAAGGAAGAAAAACTGTTGTATACCATTTCATTGAACATTCATGGAAATTTCAATAAAATAATAAAAAGATTGGTAATCTGCATAAAGAAAAAGAGTAAGAATGCAGAACATAGAATATTAATGTTGTCAACCATGGTTTGGAAGCTTGGGGAGTGGGGGATAAAAGAAAGAAAGAGAAAATGTTGTATCCCATTTCCATGAACATTCATGAAATTTCAATAAAATAATGACAAGATTGTTAAATGCATAAAGAAAAAGAGTATGAAGGCAGAAGATAGAATATTATGTTGTCAACCATGATTTGGAAGCTGGGGGGGTGGAGGATGAAAGAAAGAAAGAAAAACTGTTGTATCCCATTTCCTTGAACATTCATGGAAATTTCAATAAAATAATAAAGAGATTCTTAATCTGCATAGAGAAAAAGAGTAAGAATGCAGAAGATAGAATATTAATGTTGTCAACCATGATTTTGAAGCTGACGGGGGTGGGGGAGAAAAGAAAGAAAGAAACACTGTTGTATCCCATTTCCTTGAATATTCATGGAAAGTTCAATAAAATAATAAAAAGATTGTTAATCTGCATAAAGAAAAAGAGTAAGAATGCAGAAGATAGAATATTAATGTTGTCAACCATGATTTGTAAACTGGGGGGGGAGTGAGAGATAAAAGAAAGAAAGTAATACTGTTGTATACCATTTCCTTGAACATTCATGGAAATTTCAGTAAAATAATAAAAAGATTGTTATTCTGCATAAAGAAAAAGTGTAAGAATGCAGAAGATAGACTATTAATCTTGTCAACCATGATTTGGAAGCTTGGGGGGGTGGGGGATAAAAGAATGAAAGAAAAACTGTTGTATACCATTTCCTTGAACATTCATGGAAAGTTCAATAAAATAATAAAAAGATTGGTAATCTGCATAAAGAAAAAGAGTAAGAATGCAGGAGATAGAATGTTAATGTTGTCAACCATGATTTGGAAGCTTTCGGGGGTGGGGGATAAAAGAAAGAAAGAAAAACTTTTTTATCCCATTTCCTTGAACATTCATGGAAATTTCAATACAATAATAAAAAGATTGTTAATCTGCATAAAGATAAAGAGTAAGAAGGCAGAAGATAGAATATTATGTTGTCAACCATGAATTGGACACTGGGGGGGTGGGGGATAAAAGAAAGAAAGAAAAACTGTTGTATGCCATTTCCTTGAACATTCATGGAAATTTCAATAAAATAATAAAAGATTGTTAATCTGCATAAAGAAAAACAATAAGAATGCAGAATATAGAATATTAATGTTTTCAATCATGATTTGGAAGCTGAGGGGGTGGGGGATAAAAAAATGAAAGAAAAACTGTTGTATCCCCTTTCCTTGAACATTCATGGAAATTTCAATAAAATAATAAAAAGATTGTTAATCTCCATAAAGAAAAAGAGTAAGAATGCAGAAGATAGAATATTAATGTTGTCAACCATGATTTGGAAGCTGGGGGCGCTGGAGGATATAAGAAAGAAAGAAATACTGTTGTATCCCATTTACTGGAACATTCATGGAAATTTCAATGAAATAAGAAAAAGATTGTTAATCTGCATAAAGTAAAAGTGTAAGAATGCAGAAGATTGAATATTAATGTTGTCAACCATGATTTGGAAGATTGCAGGTGTGCTGGATAAAAGAAAGAAAGAAAAACTGTTGTATCCCATTTCCTTGAACATTCATGGAATTTCAATAAAATAATGACAAGATTGTGAATCTGCATAAAGTAAAAGAGTATGAAGGCAGAAGATACAATATTATGTTTTCAACCATGATTTGGAAGCTGGGGGGGTGGGGGATGAAAGAATGAAAGAAAAACTGTTGTATCCCATTTCCTTGAACATTCATGGAAATTTCAATAAAATAATAAAAAGATTGTTAATCTGCATAAAGAAAAAGAGTAAGAATGCAGAAGATAGAATATTAATGTTGTCAACCATGATTTGGAAGCTGGGGGCGCTGGAGGATAAAAGAAAGAAAGAAAAACTTTTTTATCCCATTTCCTTGAACATTCATGGAAATTTCAATAAAATAATAAAAAGATTGTTAATCTGTATAAAGAAAAAGTGTAAGAATGCAGAAGATAGAATATTAATGTTTTCAACCATGATTTGGAAGCTGGGGGGGAGTGGGGGATAAAAGAAATTAAGAAAAACAGTTCTATACCATTTCCTTGAACATTCATGGAAAGTTCAATAAAATAATAAAAAGATTGGTAATCTGCATAAAGAAAAAGAGTAAGAATGCAGAAGATAGAATATTAATGTTGTCAACCATGATTTGGAAGCTGGGGCGGTAGGGGGATGAAAGAAAGAAAGAAAAACTGTTGTCTCATTTCCTTGAACATTCATGGAAATTTCAATAAAATAATAAAAAGATTGTTAATCTGCATAAAAAAAAGTGTAAGAATGCAGGACATTGAATATTAATATTGTCAACCACGATTTGGAAGCTGGGGGCGTGGGGGATGACAGAAAGAAAGAAATAATGTTGTATAACATTTCCTTGAACATTCATGGAAATTTCAATAAAATAATAAAAAGATTGTTAGTCTGCATAAAGAAAAAGTGTAAGAATGCAGAAGATAGAATATTAATGTTGTCAACCATGATTTGGAAGCTCGGGGTGGTGTGGGATAAAAGAAAGTAAGAAAAACGGTTGTATCCCATTTCCTTGAACATTCATGGAAATTTCAATAAAATAATAAAAAGATAGTTCATCTGCATAAAGAAAAAGAGTAAGAATGCAGAAGATAGAATATTAATGTTGTCAACCATGATTTTGACGCTGGGGGGGTGGGGGATAAAAGAAAGAAAGAAAAACTGTTGCCTCCCATTTCCTTGAACATTCATGGAAATTTCAATAAAATAATAAAAAGATTGCTAATCTGCATAAAGAAAAAGAGTAAGAATGCAGAAGATGAAATATTAATGTTGTCAACCATGATTTGGAAGCTTGGGGAGTGGGGGATAAAAGAAAGAAAGAGAAAATGTTGTATCCCATTTCCTTGAACATTCATGAAATTTCAATAAAATAATGACAATATTGTTAAATGCATAAAGAAAAAGAGTATGAAGGCAGAAGATAGAATATTATGTTGTCAACCATGATTTGGAAGCTGGGGTGGTGGAGGATGAAAGAAAGAAAGAAAAACTGTTGTATCCCATTTCCTTGAACATTCATGGAAATTTCAATAAAATAATAAAGAGATTCTTAATCTGCATAGAGAAAAAGAGTAAGAATGCAGAAGATAGAATATTAATGTTGTCAACCATGATTTTGAAGCTGACGGGGGTGGGGGATAAAAGAAAGAAAGAAACACTGTTGTATCCCATTTCCTTGAATATTCATGGAAAGTTCAATAAAATAATAAAAAGATTGTTAATCTGCATAAAGAAAAAGAGTAAGAATGCAGAAGATAGAATATTTATGTTGTCAACCATGATTTGTAAACTGGGGGGGAGTGAGAGATAAAAGAAAGAAAGTAATACTGTTGTATACCATTTCCTTGAACATTCATGGAAATTTCACTAAAATAATAAAAAGATTGTTATTCTGCATAAAGAAAAAGTGTAAGAATGCAGAAGATAGACTATTAATCTTGTCAACCATGATTTGGAAGCTTGGGGGGGTGGGGGATAAAAGAATGAAAGAAAAACTGTTGTATACCATTTCCTTGAACATTCATGGAAAGTTCAATAAAATAATAAAAAGATTGGTAATCTGCATAAAGAAAAAGAGAAAGAATGCAGAAGATAGAATATTAATGTTGTCAACCATGATTTTGACGCTGGGGGGGTGGGGGATAAAAGAAGGAAAGAAAAACTGTTGCCCCCCATTTCCTTGAATATTCATGGAAGTTTCAATAAAATAATAAAAAGATTGCTAATCTGCATAAAGAAAAAGAGTAAGAATGCAGAAGATAGAATATTAATGTTGTCAACCATGATTTGGAAGCCGGGGGGGTGGGGGATAAAAGAAAGAAAGAAAAACTGTTGTATCCCATTTCCTTGAACACTCATGGAAATTTCAATAAAATAATAAAAAGATTGTTAATCTGCATAGAGAAAAAGTGTAAGAATGCAGAAGATTGAATATTAATGTTGTCAACCATGATTTTGAAGCGGGGGGGGTAGGGGGATGAAAGAAAGAAAGAAAAACTGTTGTATCCCATTTCCTTGAACACTCATGGAAATTTCAATAAAATAATAAAAAGATTGTTAATCTGCATAAAGAAAAAGTGTAAGAATGCAGAACATTGAATATTAATATTGTCAACCACGATTTGGAAGCTGGGGGCGTGGGGGATGACAGAAAGAAAGAAATAATGTTGTATCACATTTCCTTGAACATTCATGGAAATTTCAATAAAATAATAAAAAGATTGTTAATCTGCATAAAGAAAAAGAGTAAGAAGGCAGAAGATAGAATGTTAATGTTGTCAACCATGATTTGGAAGCTGGGGGCGCTGGAGGATAAAAGAAAGAAAGAAAAACTTTTATATCCCATTTCCTTGAACATTCATGGAAATGTCAATAAAATAATAAAAAGATTGTTAATCTGTATAAAGAAAAAGTGTAAGAATGCAGAAGATAGAATATTAATGTTTTCAACCATGATTTGGAAGCTGGGGGGGAGTGGGGGATAAAAGAAAGAAAGAAAAACTGTTCTATACCATTTCCTTGAACATTCATGGAAATTTCAATAAAATAATGAAAAGATTGTTAATCTGCATAAAGAAGAAGAGTAAGAATGCAGAAGATAAAATATTAATGTTGTCAACCATGATTTGGAAGCATGGGGAGTGGGGGATAAAAGAAAGAAAGAGAAAATGTTGTATCCCATTTCCTTGAACATTCATGAAATTTCAATAAAATTATGACAAGATTGTTAAATGCATAAAGAAAAAGAGTATGAAGGCAGAAGATAGAATATTATGTTGTCAACCATGATTTGGAAGCTGGGGGGGGTGGGGGATGAAAGAAAGAAAGAAAAACTGTTGTATCCCATTTCCTTGAACATTCATGGAAATTTCAATAAAATAATAAAAAGATTGTTAATCTGCATAAAGAAAAAGAGTAAGAATGCAGAAGATAGAATATTAATGTTGTCAACCATGATTTGGAAGCTGGGGGCGCTGGAGGATAAAAGAAAGAAAGAAAAACTGTTGTATCGCATTTACTGGAACATTCATGGAAATTTCAATAAAATAAGAAAAAGATTGTTAATCTGCATAAAGTAAAAGTGTAAGAATGCAGAAGATTGTATATTAATGTTGTCAACCATGATTTGGAAGATGGCAGGGGTGCTGGATAAAAGAAAGAAAGAAAAACTGTTGTATCCCATTTCCTTGAACATTCATGGAAAGTTCAATAAAATAATAAAAAGATTGTTAATCTGCATAAAGAAAAAGAGTAAGAATGCAGAAGATAGAATATTAATGTTGTCAACCATGATTTGGAAGATGGCAGGGGTGCTGGATAAAAGAAAGTAAGAAAAACTGCTGTATCCCATTTACTGGAACATTCATGGAAATTTCAATAAAATAATAAAAAGATTGTTAGTCTGCATAAAGAAAAAGAGTAAGAATGCAGAAGATAGAATATTAATGTTGTCAACCATGATTTGTAAACTGGGGGGGAGTGGGGGATAAAAGAAAGAAAGAAAAACAGTTGTATACCATTTCCTTGAACATTCATGGTAATTTTAATAAAATAATAAAAAGATTGTTAATCTGCATAAAGTAAAAGTGTAAGAATGCAGAAGATTGAATATTACTGTTGCCAACCATGATTTGGAAGGTGGGAGGTGGTGGGGGATAAAAGAAAGAAAGAAAAACTGTTGTATTCCATTTCCTTGAACATTCATGGAAATTTCATTAAAATAATAAAAAGATTGTTCATCTGCATAAAGAAAAAGTGTAAGAATGCCGAAGATTGAATATTAATTTTGTCAACCACGATTTGGAAGCTGGGGGCGTGGGGGATAAAAGAAAGAAAGAAAAAATTTTGTATCCCATTTCCTTAGACATTCATGGAAATTTCAATAAAATAATAAATAGATTGTTATTTGCATAAAGAAAAAGTGTAAGAATACAGAAGATTGAATATTAATGTTGTCAACCATGATTTGGAAGCATGGGGAGTGGGAATAAAAGAAAGAAAGAAAAACTGTTGTATACCATTTCCTTGAACATTTATGGAAATTTCAATAAAATAATGAAAAGATTGTTAATCTGCATAAAGAAAAAGAGTAAGAATGCAGAAGATATAATATTAATGTTGTCAACCATGATTTGGAAGCATGGGGAGTGGGGGATAAAAGAAAGAAAGAGAAATTGATGTATCCCATTTCCTTGAACATTCATGGAATTTCAATAAAATAATGACAAGATTGTGAATCTGCATAAAGTAAAAGAGTATGAAGGCAGAAGATACAATATTATGTTGTCAACCATGATTTGGAAGCTGGGGGGGTGGGGGATGAAAGAAAGAAAGAAAAACTGTTGTATCCCATTTCCTTGAACATTCATGGAAATTTCAATACAAAAATAAAAAGATTGTTAATCTGCATAAAGAAAAAGAGTAAGAATGCAGAAGATAGAAAATTAATGTTGTCAACCATGTTTTGGAAGCTGGGGGGTTGTGGGGGACAAAAGAAAGAAAGAAAAACTGTTGTATCCCATTTCCTTGAACATTCATGGAAATTTCAATAAAATAAGAAAAAGATTGTTAATCTGCATAAAGTAAAAGTGTAAGAATGCAGAAGATTGAATATTAATGTTGTCAACCATGATTTGGAAGAGGGCGGGGGTGCTGGATAAAAGAAAGAAAGAAAAACTGTTGTATCCCATGTCCTTGAACATTCATGGAAATTTCAATAAAATAATAAAAAGATTGTTAATCTGCATAAAGAAAAAGAGTAAGAATGCAGAAGATAGAATATTAATGTTGTCAACCATGATTTGGAAGCTGGGGGCGCTGGAGGATAAAAGAAAGAAAGAAAAACTTTTTTATCCCATTTCCTTGAACATTCATGGAAATTTCAATAAAATAATAAAAAGATTGTTAATCTGTATAAAGAAAAAGTGTAAGAATGCAGAAGATAGAATATTAATGTTTTCAACCATGATTCGGAAGCTGGGGGGGAGTGGGGGAAAAAAGAAAGAAAGAAAAACAGTTCTATACCATTTCCTTGAACATTCATGGAAAGTTCAATAAAATAATAAAACGATTGGTAATCTGCATAAAGAAAAAGAGTAAGAATGCAGAAGATAGAATATTAATGTTGTCAACCATGATTTTGACGCTGGGGGGGTGGGGGATAAAAGAAGGATAGAAAAACTGTTGCCTCACATTTCCTTGAATATTAATGGAAGTTTCAATAAAATAATAAAAAGATTGGTAATCTGCATAAAGAAAAAGAGTAAGAAGGCAGAAGATAGAATATTAATGTTGTCAACCATGATTTGGAAGCCGGGGGGGTGGGGGATAAAAGAAAGAAAGAAAAACTGTTTTATCCCATTTCCTTGAACACTCATGGAAATTTCAATAAAATAATAAAAAGATTGTTAATCTGCATAAAGAAAAAGAGTAAGAATGCAGAAGATAGAATGTTAATGTTGTCAACCATGATTTGGAAGCTGGGGGCGCTGGAGGATAAAAGAAAGAAAGAAAAACTTTTTTATCCCATTTCCTTGAACATTCATGGAAATATCAATAAAATAATAAAAAGATTGTTAATCTGTATAAAGAAAAAGTGTAAGAATGCAGAAGATAGAATATTAATGTTGTCAACCATGATTTGGAAGCATGGGGAGTAGGGGATAAAAGAAAGAAAGAGAAAATGTTGTATCCCATTTCCTTGAACATTCATGAAATTTCAATAAAATAATGACAAGATTGTTAAATGCATAAAGAAAAAGAGTATGAAGGCAGAAGATAGAATATTATGTTGTCAACCATGATTTGGAAGCTGGGGGGGGTGGGGGATGAAAGAAAGAAAGAAAAACTGTTGTATCCCATTTCCTTGAACATTCATGGAAATTTCAATAAAATAATAAAAAGATTGTTAATCTGCATAAAGAAAAAGAGTAAGAATGCAGAAGATAGAATATTAATGTTGTCAACCATGATTTGGAAGCTGGGGTCGCTGGAGGATAAAAGAAAGAAAGAAAAACTGCTGTATCCCATTTACTGGAACATTCATGGAAATTTCAATAAAATAATAAAAAGATTGTTAGTCTGCATAAAGAAAAAGAGTAAGAATGCAGAAGATAGAATATTAATGTTGTCAACCATGATTTGTAAACTGGGGGGGAGTGGGGGATAAAAGAAAGAAAGAAAAACAGTTGTATACCATTTCCTTGAACATTCATGGAAATTTTAATAAAATAATAAAAAGATTGTTAATCTGCATAAAGTAAAAGTGCAAGAATGCAGAAGATTGAATATTACTGTTGCCAACCATGATTTCGAAGGTGGGAGGTGGTGGGGGATAAAAGAAAGAAAGAAAAACTGTTGTATTCCATTTCCTTGAACATTCATGGAAATTTCATTAAAATAATTAAAAGATTGTTCATCTGCATAAAGAAAAAGTGTAAGAATGCGGAAGATTGAATATTAATTTTGTCAACCACGATTTGGAAGCTGGGGGCGTGGGGGATAAAAGAAAGAAAGAAAAAATGTTGTATCCCATTTCCTTAGACATTCATGGAAATTTCAATAAAATAATAAAAAGATTGTTATTTGCATAAAGAAAAAGTGTAAAAATACAGAAGATTGAATATTAATGTTGTCAACCATGATTTGGAAGGTGGGGGGGGTGGGGGATAAAAGAAAGAAAGAAAAACTGTTGTATACCATTTCCTTGAACATTCATGGAAATTTCAATAAAATAATGAAAAGATTCTTAATCTGAATAAAGAAAAAGAGTAAGAATGCAGAAGATAGAATATTAAACTTGTCAACCATGATTTGGAAGCATGGGGAGTGGGGGATAAAAGAAAGAAAGAGAAAATGTTGTATCCCATTTCCTTGAACATTCATGAAATTTCAATAAAATAATGACAAGATTGTTAAATGCATAAAGAAAAAGAGTATGAAGGCAGAAGATAGAATATTAATGTTGTCAACCATGATTTGGAAGCTGGGGTCGCTGGAGGATAAAAGAAAGAAAGAAAAACTTTTTTGTCCCATTTCCTTGAACATTCATGGAAATTTCAATAAAATAATAAAAAGATTGTTAATCTGTATAAAGAAAAAGTGTAAGAATGCAGAAGATAGAATATTAATGCTTTCAACCATGATTCGGAAGCTGGGGGGGAGTGGGGGATAAAAGAAAGAAAGAAAAACAGTTCTATACCATTTCCTTGAACATTCATGGAAAGTTCAATAAAATAATAAAAAGATTGGTAATCTGCATAAAGAAAAAGAGTAAGAATGCAGAAGATAGAATATTAATGTTGTCAACCATGATTTTGACGCTGGGGGGTTGGGGGATAAAATAAAGAAAGAAAAACTGTTGCCTCACATTTCCTTGAACATTCATGGAAATTTCAATAAAATAATAAAAAGATTGCTAATCTGCATAAAGAAAACGAGTAAGAATGCAGAAGATGGAATATTAATGTTGTCAACCATGATTTGGAAGCCGGGGGGGTGGGGGATAAAAGGAAGAAAGAAAAACTGTTGTATCCCATTTCCTTGAACACTCATGGAAATTTCAATAAAATAATAAAAAGATTGTTAATCTGCATAGAGAAAAAGTGTAAGAATGCAGAAGATGGAATATTAATGTTGTCAACTATGATTTGGAAGCTGGGGGGGTAGGGGGATGAAAGAAAGAAAGAAAAACTGTTGTATCATTTCCTTGAACATTCATGAAATTTCAATAAAATAATGACAACATTGTTAAATGCATAAAGAAAAAGAGTATGAAGGCAGAAGATAGAATATTATGTTGTCAACCATGATTTGGAAGCTGGGGGGGGTGGGGGATGAAAGAAAGAAAGAAAAACTGTTGTATCCCATTTCCTTGAACATTCATGGAAATTTCAATACAATAATAAAAAGATAGTTCATCTGCATAAAGAAAAAGAGTAAGAATGCAGAAGATAGAATATTAATGATGTCAACCATGATTTCGAAGCTGCGGGCCAGTGGGGGATAAAAGAAAGAAAGAAGAACCGTTGTATCCAATTTCCTTGAACATTCATGGAAATTTTAATAAAATAATAAAAAGATTGTTAATCTGCATAAAGTAAAAGTGTAAGAATGCAGAAGATTGAATATTACTGTTGCCAACCATGATTTGGAAGGTGGGAGGTGGTGGGGGATAAAAGAAAGAAAGAAAAACTGTTGCATTCCATTTCCTTGAACGTTCATGGAAATTTCATTAAAATAATAAAAAGATTGTTCATCTGCATAAAGAAAAAGTGTAAGAATGCCGAAGATTGAATATTAATTTTGTCAACCACGATTTGGAAGGTGGGCGGTGGTGGGGGATAAATGAAAGAAAGAAAAACTGTTGTATACCATTTCCTTGAACATTCATGGAAATTTCAATAAAATAATGAAAAGATTGTTAATCTGCATAAAGAAAAAGAGTAAGAATGCAGAAGATAGGATATTAATGTTGTCAACCATGATTTGGAAGCATGGGGAGCGGGGGATAAAAGAAAGAAAGAGAAAATGTTGTATCCCATTTCCTTGAACATTCATGAAATTTCAATAAAATAATGACAAGATTGTTAAATGCATAAAGAAAAAGAGTATGAAGGCAGAAGATAGAATATTATGTTGTCAACCATGATTTGGAAGCTGGGGGGGGTGGGGGATGAAAGAAAGAAGAAAAACTGTTGTATCCCATTTCCTTGAACATTCATGGAAATTTCAATAAAATAATAAAAAGATTGTTAATCTGCATAAAGAAAAAGAGTAAGAATGCAGAAGTTAGAATATTAATGTTGTCAACCATGATTTGGAAGCTGGAGTCGCTGGAGGATAAAAGAAAGAAAGAAAAACTGCTGTACCCATTTACTGGAACATTCATGGAAATTTCAATAAAATAATAAAAAGATTGTTAGTCTGCATAAAGAAAAAGAGTAAGAATGCAGAAGATAGAATATTAATGTTGTCAACCATGATTTGTGAACTGCGGGGGAGTGGGGGATAAAAGAAAGAAAGAAAAACAGTTGTATACCATTTCCTTGAACATTCATGGAAAGTTCAATAAAATAATAAAAAGATTGGTAATCTGCATAAAGAAAAAGAGTAAGAATGCAGAAGATAGAATATTAATGTTGTCAACCATGATTTGGAAGCCGGGGGGGTGGGGGATAAAAGAAAGAAAGAAAAACTGTTGTATCCCATTTCCTTGAACACTCATGGAAATTTCAATTAAATAATAAAAAGATTGTTAATCTGCATAGAGAAAAAGTGTAAGAATGCAGAAGATTGAATATTAATGTTGTCAACCATGATTTGGAAGCTGGGGGTGTAGGGGGATGAAAGAAAGAAAGAAAAACTGTTGTATCATTTCCTTGAACATTCATGGAAATTTCAATAAAATAATAAAAAGATTGTTAATCTGCATAAAGAAAAAGTGTAAGAATGCAGAACATTGAATATTAATATTGTCAACCACGATTTGGAAGCTGGGGGCGTGGGGGATGACAGAAAGAAAGAAATAATGTTGTATCACATTTCCTTGAACATTCATGGAAATTTCAATAAAATAATAAAAAGATTGTTAATCTGCATAAAGAAAAAGAGTAAGAATGCAGAACATTGAATATTAATATTGTCAACCACGATTTGGAAGCTGGGGGCGTGGGGGATGACAGAAAGAAAGAAATAATGTTGTATCACATTTCCTTGAACATTCATGGAAATTTCAATAAAATAATAAAAAGATTGTTAATCTGCATAAAGAAAAAGAGTAAGAATGCAGAAGATAGAATATTAATGTTGTCAACCATGATTTGGAAGCTGGGGGCGCTGGAGGATAAAAGAAAGAAAGAAAAACTTTTTTATCCCATTTCCTTGAACATCCATGGAAATGTCAATAAAATAATAAAAAGATTGTTAATCTGTATAAAGAAAAAGTGTAAGAATGCAGAAGATAGAATATTAATGTTTTCAACCATGATTTGGAAGCTGGGGAGGAGTGGGGGATAAAAGAAAGAAAGAAAAACAGTTCTATACCATTTCCTTGAACATTCATGGAAATTTCAATAAAATAATGAAAAGATTGTTAATCTGCATAAAGAAGAAGAGTAAGAATGCAGAAGATAAAATATTAATGTTGTCAACCATGATTTGGAAGCATGGGGAGTGGGGGATAAAAGAAAGAAAGAGAAAATGTTGTATCCCATTTCCTTGAACATTCATGAAATTTCAATAAAATAATGACAAGATTGTTAAATGCATAAAGAAAAAGAGTATGAAGGCAGAAGATAGAATATTATGTTGTCAACCATGATTTGGAAGCTGGGGGGGTGGGGGATGAAAGAAAGAAAGAAAAACTGTTGTATCCCATTTCCTTGAACATTCATGGAAATTTCAATAAAATAATAAAAAGATTGTTAATCTGCATAAAGAAAAAGAGTAAGAATGCAGAAGATAGAATATTAATGTTGTCAACCATGATTTGGAAGCTGGGGGCGCTGGAGGATAAAAGAAAGAAAGAAAAACTGTTGTATCGCATTTACTCGAACATTCATGGAAATTTCAATAAAATAAGAAAAAGATTGTTAATCTGCATAAAGTAAAAGTGTAAGAATGCAGAAGATTGAATATTAATGTTGTCAACCATTATTTGGAAGATGGCAGGGGTGCTGGATAAAAGAAAGAAAGAAAAACTGTTGTATCCCATTTCCTTGAACATTCATGAAATTTCAATAAAATAATGACAAGATTGTTAAATGCATAAAGAAAAAGAGTATGAAGGCAGAAGATAGAATATTATGTTGTCAACCATGATTTGGAAGCTGGGGGGGGTGGGGGATGAAAGAAAGAAAGAAAAACTGTTGTATCCCATTTCCTTGAACATTCATGGAAATTTCAATAAAATAATAAAAAGATTGTTAATCTGCATAAAGAAAAAGAGTAAGAATGCAGAAGATAGAATATTAATGTTGTCAACCATGATTTGGAAGCTGGGGTCGCTGGAGGATAAAAGAAAGAAAGAAAAACTGCTGTATCCCATTTACTGGAACATTCATGGAAATTTCAATAAAATAATAAAAAGATTGTTAGTCTGCATAAAGAAAAAGAGTAAGAATGCAGAAGATAGAATATTAATGTTGTCAACCATGATTTGTAAACTGGGGGGGAGTGGGGGATAAAAGAAAGAAAGAAAAACAGTTGTATACCATTTCCTTGAACATTCATGGAAATTTTAATAAAATAATAAAAAGATTGTTAATCTGCATAAAGTAAAAGTGCAAGAATGCAGAAGATTGAATATTACTGTTGCCAACCATGATTTCGAAGGTGGGAGGTGGTGGGGGATAAAAGAAAGAAAGAAAAACTGTTGTATTCCATTTCCTTGAACATTCATGGAAATTTCATTAAAATAATAAAAAGATTGTTCATCTGCATAAAGAAAAAGTGTAAGAATGCGGAAGATTGAATATTAATTTTGTCAACCACGATTTGGAAGCTGGGGGCGTGGGGGATAAAAGAAAGAAAGAAAAAATGTTGTATCCCATTTCCTTAGACATTCATGGAAATTTCAATAAAATAATAAAAAGATTGTTATTTGCATAAAGAAAAAGTGTAAGAATACAGAAGATTGAATATTAATGTTGTCAACCATGATTTGGAAGGTGGGGGGGGTGGGGGATAAAAGAAAGAAAGAAAAACTGTTGTATACCATTTCCTTGAACATTCATGGAAATTTCAATAAAATAATGAAAAGATTCTTAATCTGAATAAAGAAAAAGAGTAAGAATGCAGAAGATAGAATATTAAACTTGTCAACCATGATTTGGAAGCATGGGGAGTGGGGGATAAAAGAAAGAAAGAGAAAATGTTGTATCCCATTTCCTTGAACATTCATGAAATTTCAATAAAATAATGACAAGATTGTTAAATGCATAAAGAAAAAGAGTATGAAGGCAGAAGATAGAATATTAATGTTGTCAACCATGATTTGGAAGCTGGGGTCGCTGGAGGATAAAAGAAAGAAAGAAAAAATTTTTTATCCCATTTCCTTGAACATTCATGGAAATTTCAATAAAATAATAAAAAGATTGTTAATCTGTATAAAGAAAAAGTGTAAGAATGCAGAAGATAGAATATTAATGCTTTCAACCATGATTCGGAAGCTGGGGGGGAGTGGGGGATAAAAGAAAGAAAGAAAAACAGTTCTATACCATTTCCTTGAACATTCATGGAAAGTTCAATAAAATAATAAAAAGATTGGTAATCTGCATAAAGAAAAAGAGTAAGAATGCAGAAGTTAGAATATTAATGTTGTCAACCATGATTTGGAAGCTGGAGTCGCTGGAGGATAAAAGAAAGAAAGAAAAACTGCTGTACCCATTTACTGGAACATTCATGGAAATTTCAATAAAATAATAAAAAGATTGTTAGTCTGCATAAAGAAAAAGAGTAAGAATGCAGAAGATAGAATATTAATGTTGTCAACCATGATTTGTGAACTGCGGGGGAGTGGGGGATAAAAGAGAGAAAGAAAAACAGTTGTATACCATTTCCTTGAACATTCATGGAAAGTTCAATAAAATAATAAAAAGATTGGTAATCTGCATAAAGAAAAAGAGTAAGAATGCAGAAGATAGAATATTAATGTTGTCAACCATGATTTGGAAGCCGGGGGGGTGGGGGATAAAAGAAAGAAAGAAAAACTGTTGTATCCCATTTCCTTGAACACTCATGGAAATTTCAATTAAATAATAAAAAGATTGTTAATCTGCATAGAGAAAAAGTGTAAGAATGCAGAAGATTGAATATTAATGTTGTCAACCATGATTTGGAAGCTGGGGGTGTAGGGGGATGAAAGAAAGAAAGAAAAACTGTTGTATCATTTCCTTGAACATTCATGGAAATTTCAATAAAATAATAAAAAGATTGTTAATCTGCATAAAGAAAAAGTGTAAGAATGCAGAACATTGAATATTAATATTGTCAACCACGATTTGGAAGCTGGGGGCGTGGGGGATGACAGAAAGAAAGAAATAATGTTGTATCACATTTCCTTGAACATTCATGGAAATTTCAATAAAATAATAAAAAGATTGTTAATCTGCATAAAGAAAAAGAGTAAGAATGCAGAACATTGAATATTAATATTGTCAACCACGATTTGGAAGCTGGGGGCGTGGGGGATGACAGAAAGAAAGAAATAATGTTGTATCACATTTCCTTGAACATTCATGGAAATTTCAATAAAATAATAAAAAGATTGTTAATCTGCATAAAGAAAAAGAGTAAGAATGCAGAAGATAGAATATTAATGTTGTCAACCATGATTTGGAAGCTGGGGGCGCTGGAGGATAAAAGAAAGAAAGAAAAACTTTTTTATCCCATTTCCTTGAACATCCATGGAAATGTCAATAAAATAATAAAAAGATTGTTAATCTGTATAAAGAAAAAGTGTAAGAATGCAGAAGATAGAATATTAATGTTTTCAACCATGATTTGGAAGCTGGGGAGGAGTGGGGAATAAAAGAAAGAAAGAAAAACAGTTCTATACCATTTCCTTGAACATTCATGGAAATTTCAATAAAATAATGAAAAGATTGTTAATCTGCATAAAGAAGAAGAGTAAGAATGCAGAAGATAAAATATTAATGTTGTCAACCATGATTTGGAAGCATGGGGAGTGGGGGATAAAAGAAAGAAAGAGAAAATGTTGTATCCCATTTCCTTGAACATTCATGAAATTTCAATAAAATAATGACAAGATTGTTAAATGCATAAAGAAAAAGAGTATGAAGGCAGAAGATAGAATATTATGTTGTCAACCATGATTTGGAAGCTGGGGGGGTGGGGGATGAAAGAAAGAAAGAAAAACTGTTGTATCCCATTTCCTTGAACATTCATGGAAATTTCAATAAAATAATAAAAAGATTGTTAATCTGCATAAAGAAAAAGAGTAAGAATGCAGAAGATAGAAAATTAATGTTGTCAACCATGATTTGGAAGCTGGGGGCGCTGGAGGATAAAAGAAAGAAAGAAAAACTGTTGTATCGCATTTACTCGAACATTCATGGAAATTTCAATAAAATAAGAAAAAGATTGTTAATCTGCATAAAGTAAAAGTGTAAGAATGCAGAAGATTGAATATTAATGTTGTCAACCATTATTTGGAAGATGGCAGGGGTGCTGGATAAAAGAAAGAAAGAAAAACTGTTGTATCCCATTTCCTTGAACATTCATGAAATTTCAATAAAATAATGACAAGATTGTTAAATGCATAAAGAAAAAGAGTATGAAGGCAGAAGATAGAATATTATGTTGTCAACCATGATTTGGAAGCTGGGGGGGGTGGGGGATGAAAGAAAGAAAGAAAAACTGTTGTATCCCATTTCCTTGAACATTCATGGAAATTTCAATAAAATAATAAAAAGATTGTTAATCTGCATAAAGAAAAAGAGTAAGAATGCAGAAGATAGAATATTAATGTTGTCAACCATGATTTGGAAGCTGGGGTCGCTGGAGGATAAAAGAAAGAAAGAAAAACTGCTGTATCCCATTTACTGGAACATTCATGGAAATTTCAATAAAATAATAAAAAGATTGTTAGTCTGCATAAAGAAAAAGAGTAAGAATGCAGAAGATAGAATATTAATGTTGTCAACCATGATTTGTAAACTGGGGGGGAGTGGGGGATAAAAGAAAGAAAGAAAAACAGTTGTATACCATTTCCTTGAACATTCATGGAAATTTTAATAAAATAATAAAAAGATTGTTAATCTGCATAAAGTAAAAGTGCAAGAATGCAGAAGATTGAATATTACTGTTGCCAACCATGATTTCGAAGGTGGGAGGTGGTGGGGGATAAAAGAAAGAAAGAAAAACTGTAATATTCCATTTCCTTGAACATTCATGGAAATTTCATTAAAATAATAAAAAGATTGTTCATCTGCATAAAGAAAAAGTGTAAGAATGCGGAAGATTGAATATTAATTTTGTCAACCACGATTTGGAAGCTGGGGGCGTGGGGGATAAAAGAAAGAAAGAAAAAATGTTGTATCCCATTTCCTTAGACATTCATGGAAATTTCAATAAAATAATAAAAAGATTGTTATTTGCATAAAGAAAAAGTGTAAGAATACAGAAGATTGAATATTAATGTTGTCAACCATGATTTGGAAGGTGGGGGGGGTGGGGGATAAAAGAAAGAAAGAAAAACTGTTGTATACCATTTCCTTGAACATTCATGGAAATTTCAATAAAATAATGAAAAGATTCTTAATCTGAATAAAGAAAAAGAGTAAGAATGCAGAAGATAGAATATTAAACTTGTCAACCATGATTTGGAAGCATGGGGAGTGGGGATAAAATAAAGAAAGAGAAAATGTTGTATCCCATTTCCTTGAACATTCATGAAATTTCAATAAAATAATGACAAGATTGTTAAATGCATAAAGAAAAAGAGTATGAAGGCAGAAGATAGAATATTAATGTTGTCAACCATGATTTGGAAGCTGGGGTCGCTGGAGGATAAAAGAAAGAAAGAAAAACTTTTTTATCCCATTTCCTTGAACATTCATGGAAATTTCAATAAAATAATAAAAAGATTGTTAATCTGTATAAAGAAAAAGTGTAAGAATGCAGACGATAGAATATTAATGCTTTCAACCATGATTCGGAAGCTGGGGGGGAGTGGGGGATAAAAGAAAGAAAGAAAAACAGTTCTATACCATTTCCTTGAACATTCATGGAAAGTTCAATAAAATAATAAAAAGATTGGTAATCTGCATAAAGAAAAAGAGTAAGAATGCAGAAGATAGAATATTAATGTTGTCAACCATGATTTTGACGCTGGGGGGTTGGGGGATAAAATAAAGAAAGAAAAACTGTTGCCTCACATTTCCTTGAACATTCAAGGAAATTTCAATAAAATAATAAAAAGATTGCTAATCTGCATAAAGAAAACGAGTAAGAATGCAGAAGATGGAATATTAATGTTGTCAACCATGATTTGGAAGCCGGGGGGGTGGGGGATAAAAGAAAGAAAGAAAAACTGTTGTATCCCATTTCCTTGAACACTCATGGAAATTTCAATAAAATAATAAAAAGATTGTTAATCTGCATAGAGAAAAAGTGTAAGAATGCAGAAGATGGAATATTAATGTTGTCAACCATGATTTGGAAGCTGGGGGGGTAGGGGGATGAAAGAAAGAAAGAAAAACTGTTGTATCATTTCCTTGAACATTCATGAAATTTCAATAAAATAATGACAACATTGTTAAATGCATAAAGAAAAAGAGTATGAAGGCAGAAGATAGAATATTATGTTGTCAACCATGATTTGGAAGCTGGGGGGGGTGGGGGATGAAAGAAAGAAAGAAAAACTGTTGTATCCCATTTCCTTGAACATTCATGGAAATTTCAATACAATAATAAAAAGATAGTTCATCTGCATAAAGAAAAAGAGTAAGAATGCAGAAGATAGAATATTAATGATGTCAACCATGATTTCGAAGCTGCGGGCCAGTGGGGGATAAAAGAAAGAAAGAAGAACCGTTGTATCCAATTTCCTTGAACATTCATGGAAATTTTAATAAAATAATAAAAAGATTGTTAATCTGCATAAAGTAAAAGTGTAAGAATGCAGAAGATTGAATATTACTGTTGCCAACCATGATTTGGAAGGTGGGAGGTGGTGGGGGATAAAAGAAAGAAAGAAAAACTGTTGCATTCCATTTCCTTGAACGTTCATGGAAATTTCATTAAAATAATAAAAAGATTGTTCATCTGCATAAAGAAAAAGTGTAAGAATGCCGAAGATTGAATATTAATTTTGTCAACCACGATTTGGAAGGTGGGCGGTGGTGGGGGATAAATGAAAGAAAGAAAAACTGTTGTATACCATTTCCTTGAACATTCATGGAAATTTCAATAAAATAATGAAAAGATTGTTAATCTGCATAAAGAAAAAGAGTAAGAATGCAGAAGATAGGATATTAATGTTGTCAACCATGATTTGGAAGCATGGGGAGCGGGGGATAAAAGAAAGAAAGAGAAAATGTTGTATCCCATTTCCTTGAACATTCATGAAATTTCAATAAAATAATGACAAGATTGTTAAATGCATAAAGAAAAAGAGTATGAAGGCAGAAGATAGAATATTATGTTGTCAACCATGATTTGGAAGCTGGGGGGGGTGGGGGATGAAAGAAAGAAGAAAAACTGTTGTATCCCATTTCCTTGAACATTCATGGAAATTTCAATAAAATAATAAAAAGATTGTTAATCTGCATAAAGAAAAAGAGTAAGAATGCAGAAGTTAGAATATTAATGTTGTCAACCATGATTTGGAAGCTGGAGTCGCTGGAGGATAAAAGAAAGAAAGAAAAACTGCTGTACCCATTTACTGGAACATTCATGGAAATTTCAATAAAATAATAAAAAGATTGTTAGTCTGCATAAAGAAAAAGAGTAAGAATGCAGAAGATAGAATATTAATGTTGTCAACCATGATTTGTGAACTGCGGGGGAGTGGGGGATAAAAGAAAGAAAGAAAAACAGTTGTATACCATTTCCTTGAACATTCATGGAAAGTTCAATAAAATAATAAAAAGATTGGTAATCTGCATAAAGAAAAAGAGTAAGAATGCAGAAGATAGAATATTAATGTTGTCAACCATGATTTGGAAGCCGGGGGGGTGGGGGATAAAAGAAAGAAAGAAAAACTGTTGTATCCCATTTCCTTGAACACTCATGGAAATTTCAATTAAATAATAAAAAGATTGTTAATCTGCATAGAGAAAAAGTGTAAGAATGCAGAAGATTGAATATTAATGTTGTCAACCATGATTTGGAAGCTGGGGGTGTAGGGGGATGAAAGAAAGAAAGAAAAACTGTTGTATCATTTCCTTGAACATTCATGGAAATTTCAATAAAATAATAAAAAGATTGTTAATCTGCATAAAGAAAAAGTGTAAGAATGCAGAACATTGAATATTAATATTGTCAACCACGATTTGGAAGCTGGGGGCGTGGGGGATGACAGAAAGAAAGAAATAATGTTGTATCACATTTCCTTGAACATTCATGGAAATTTCAATAAAATAATAAAAAGATTGTTAATCTGCATAAAGAAAAAGAGTAAGAATGCAGAAGATAGAATATTAATGTTGTCAACCATGATTTGGAAGCTGGGGGCGCTGGAGGATAAAAGAAAGAAAGAAAAACTTTTTTATCCCATTTCCTTGAACATCCATGGAAATGTCAATAAAATAATAAAAAGATTGTTAATCTGTATAAAGAAAAAGTGTAAGAATGCAGAAGATAGAATATTAATGTTTTCAACCATGATTTGGAAGCTGGGGAGGAGTGGGGGATAAAAGAAAGAAAGAAAAACAGTTCTATACCATTTCCTTGAACATTCATGGAAATTTCAATACAATAATGAAAAGATTGTTAATCTGCATAAAGAAGAAGAGTAAGAATGCAGAAGATAAAATATTAATGTTGTCAACCATGATTTGGAAGCATGGGGAGTGGGGGATAAAAGAAAGAAAGAGAAAATGTTGTATCCCATTTCCTTGAACATTCATGAAATTTCAATAAAATAATGACAAGATTGTTAAATGCATAAAGAAAAAGAGTATGAAGGCAGAAGATAGAATATTATGTTGTCAACCATGATTTGGAAGCTGGGGGGGTGGGGGATGAAAGAAAGAAAGAAAAACTGTTGTATCCCATTTCCTTGAACATTCATGGAAATTTCAATAAAATAATAAAAAGATTGTTAATCTGCATAAAGAAAAAGAGTAAGAATGCAGAAGATAGAATATTAATGTTGTCAACCATGATTTGGAAGCTGGGGGCGCTGGAGGATAAAAGAAAGAAAGAAAAACTGTTGTATCGCATTTACTCGAACATTCATGGAAATTTCAATAAAATAAGAAAAAGATTGTTAATCTGCATAAAGTAAAAGTGTAAGAATGCAGAAGATTGAATATTAATGTTGTCAACCATGATTTGGAAGATGGCAGGGGTGCTGGATAAAAGAAAGAAAGAAAAACTGTTGTATCCCATTTCCTTGAACATTCATGGAAATTTCAATAAAATAATAAAAAGATTGTTAATCTGCATAAAGAAAAAGAGTAAGAATGCAGAAGATAGAATATTAATGTTGTCAACCATGATTTGGAAGCTGGGGTCGCTGGAGGATAAAAGAAAGAAAGAAAAACTGCTGTATCCCATTTACTGGAACATTCATGGAAATTTCAATAAAATAATAAAAAGATTGTTAGTCTGCATAAAGAAAAAGAGTAAGAATGCAGAAGATAGAATATTAATGTTGTCAACCATGATTTGTAAACTGGGGGGTAGTGGGGGATAAAAGAAAGAAAGAAAAACAGTTGTATACCATTTCCTTGAACATTCATGGAAATTTTAATAAAATAATAAAAAGATTGTTAATCTGCATAAAGTAAAAGTGTAAGAATGCAGAAGATTGAATATTACTGTTGCCAACCATGATTTCGAAGGTGGCAGGTGGTGGGGGATAAAAGAAAGAAAGAAAAACTGTTGTATTCCATTTCCTTGAACATTCATGGAAATTTCATTAAAATAATAAAAAGATTGTTCATCTGCATAAAGAAAAAGTGTAAGAATGCGGAAGATTGAATATTAATTTTGTCAACCACGATTTGGAAGCTGGGGGCGTGGGGGATAAAAGAAAGAAAGAAAAAATGTTGTATCCCATTTCCTTAGACATTCATGGAAATTTCAATAAAATAATAAACAGATTGTTATTTGCATAAAGAAAAAGTGTAAGAATACAGAAGTTTGAATATTAATGTTGTCAACCATGATTTGGAAGGTGGGGGGTGTGGGGGATAAAAGAAAGAAAGAAAAACTGTTGTATACCATTTCCTTGAACATTCATGGAAATTTCGATAAAATAATGAAAAGATTGTTAATCTGAATAAAGAAAAAGTGTAAGAATGCAGAAGATAGAATATTAAACTTGTCAACCATGATTCGGAAGCATGGGGAGTGGGGGATAAAAGAAAGAAATAGAAAATGTTGTATCCCATTTCCTTGAACATTCATGAAATTTCAATAAAATAATGACAAGATTGTTAAATGCATAAAGAAAAAGAGTATGAAGGCAGAAGATAGAATATTATGTTGTCAACCATGATTTGGAAGCTAGGGGGGTTGGGGGAAGAAAGAAAGAAAGAAAAACTGTTGTATCCCATTTCCTTGAACATTCATGGAAATTTCAATAAAATAATAAAAAGATTGTTAATCTGCATGAAGAAAAAGAGTAAGAATGCAGAAAATAGAATATTAATGTTGTCAACCGTGATTTGGAAGCTGGGGGCGCTGGAGGATAAAAGAAAGAAAGAAAAACTTTTTTATCCCATTTCCTTGAACATTCATGGAAATTTCAATAAAATAATAAAAAGATTGTTAATCTGTATAAAGAAAAAGTGTAAGAATGCAGAAGATAGAATATTAATGTTTTCAACCATGATTCGGAAGCTGGGGGGGAGTGGGGGATAAAAGAAAGAAAGAAAAACAGTTCTATACCATTTCCTTGAACATTCATGGAAAGTTCAATAAAATAATAAAAAGATTGGTAATCTGCATAAAGAAAAAGAGTAAGAATGCAGAAGATAGGATATTAATGTTGTCAACCATGATTTTGACGCTGGGGGGTTGGGGGATAAAATAAAGAAAGAAAAACTGTTGCCTCACATTTCCTTGAACATTCATGGAAATTTCAATAAAATAATAAAAAGATTGCTAATCTGCATAAAGAAAAGGAGTAAGAATGCAGAAGATGGAATATTAATGTTGCAAACCATGATTTGGAAGCCGGGGGGGGGGGAATAAAAGAAAGAAAGAAAAACTGTTGTATCCCATTTCCTTGAACACTCATGGAAATTTCAATAAAATAATAAAAAGATTGTTAATCTGCATAGAGAAAAAGTGTAAGAATGCAGAGGATGGAATATTAATGTTGTCAACCATGATTTGGAAGCTGGGGGGGTAGGGGGATGAAAGAAAGAAAGAAAAACTGTTGTATCATTTCCTTGAACATTCATGAAATTTCAATAAAATAATGACAAGATTGTTAAATGCATAAAGAAAAAGAGTATGAAGGCAGAAGATAGAATATTATGTTGTCAACCATGATTTGGAAGGTGGGGGGGGTGGGGGATGAAAGAAAGAAAGAAAAACTGTTGTATCCCATTTCCTTGAACATTCATGGAAATTTCAATACAATAATAAAAAGATAGTTCATCTGCATAAAGAAAAAGAGTAAGAATGCAGAAGATAGAATATTAATGATGTCAACCATGATTTCGAAGCTGCGGGCCAGTGGGGGATCAAAGAAAGAAAGAAGAACCGTTGTATCCAATTTCCTTGAACATTCATGGAAATTTTAATAAAATAATAAAAAGATTGTTAATCTGCATAAAGTAAAAGTGTAAGAATGCAGAAGATTGAATATTACTGTTGCCAACCATGATTTGGAAGGTGGGAGGTGGTGGGGGATAAAAGAAAGAAAGAAAAACTGTTGCATTCCATTTCCTTGAACGTTCATGGAAATTTCATTAAAATAATAAAAAGATTGTTCATCTGCATAAAGAAAAAGTGTAAGAATGCCGAAGATTGAATATTAATTTTGTCAACCACGATTTGGAAGGTGGGCGGTGGTGGGGGATAAAAGAAAGAAAGAAAAACTGTTGTATACCATTTCCTTGAACATTCATGGAAATTTCAATAAAATAATGAAAAGATTGTTAATCTGCATAAAGAAAAAGAGTAAGAATGCAGAAGATAGGATATTAATGTTGTCAACCATGATTTGGAAGCATGGGGAGCGGGGGATAAAAGAAAGAAAGAGAAAATGTTGTATCCCATTTCCTTGAACATTCATGAAATTTCAATAAAATAATGACAAGATTGTTAAATGCATAAAGAAAAAGAGTATGAAGGCAGAAGATAGAATATTATGTTGTCAACCATGATTTGGAAGCTGGGGGGGGTGGGGGATGAAAGAAAGAAGAAAAACTGTTGTATCCCATTTCCTTGAACATTCATGGAAATTTCAATAAAATAATAAAAAGATTGTTAATCTGCATAAAGAAAAAGAGTAAGAATGCAGAAGATAGAATATTAATGTTGTCAACCATGATTTGGAAGCTGGAGTCGCTGGAGGATAAAAGAAAGAAAGAAAAACTGCTGTACCCATTTACTGGAACATTCATGGAAATTTCAATAAAATAATAAAAAGATTGTTAGTCTACATAAAGAAAAAGAGTAAGAATGCAGAAGATAGAATATTAATGTTGTCAACCATGATTTGTAAACTGGGGGGGAGTGGGGGATAAAAGAAAGAAAGAAAAACAGTTGTATACCATTTCCTTGAACATTCATGGAAATTTTAATAAAATAATGAAAAGATTGTTAATCTGCATAAAGTAAAAGTGTAAGAATGCAGAAGATTGAATATTACTGTTGCCAACCATGATTTGGAAGGTGGGAGGTGGTGGGGGATAAAAGAAAGAAAGAAAAACTGTTGTATCCCATTTACTGGAACATTCATGGAAATTTCAATAAAATAAGAAAAAGACTGTTAATCTGCATAAAGAAAAAGTGTAAGAATGCAGAAGATAGAATATTAATGTTGTCAACCATGATTTGGAAGCATGGGGAGTGGGGGATAAAAGAAAGAAAGAGAAAATGTTGTATCCCATTTCCTTGAACATTCATGAAATTTCAATAAAATAATGACAAGATTGTTAAATGCATAAAAAAAAGAGTATGAAGGCAGAAGACAGAATATTATGTTGTCAACCATGATTTGGAAGTTGGGGGCGCTGGAGGATAAAAGAAAGAAAGAAAAACTGTTGTATCGCATTTACTCGAACATTCATGGAAATTTCAATAAAATAAGAAAAAGATTGTTAATCTGCATAAAGTAAAAGTGTAAGAATGCAGAAGATTGAATATTAATGTTGTCAACCATTATTTGGAAGATGGCAGGGGTGCTGGATAAAAGAAAGAAAGAAAAACTGTTGTATCCCATTTCCTTGAACATTCATGAAATTTCAATAAAATAATGACAAGATTGTTAAATGCATAAAGAAAAAGAGTATGAAGGCAGAAGATAGAATATTATGTTGTCAACCATGATTTGGAAGCTGGGGGGGGTGGGGGATGAAAGAAAGAAAGAAAAACTGTTGTATCCCATTTCCTTGAACATTCATGGAAATTTCAATAAAATAATAAAAAGATTGTTAATCTGCATAAAGAAAAAGAGTAAGAATGCAGAAGATAGAATATTAATGTTGTCAACCATGATTTGGAAGCTGGGGTCGCTGGAGGATAAAAGAAAGAAAGAAAAACTGCTGTATCCCATTTACTGGAACATTCATGGAAATTTCAATAAAATAATGAAAAGATTGTTAGTCTGCATAAAGAAAAAGAGTAAGAATGCAGAAGATAGAATATTAATGTTGTCAACCATGATTTGTAAACTGGGGGGGAGTGGGGGATAAAAGAAAGAAAGAAAAACAGTTGTATACCATTTCCTTGAACATTCATGGAAATTTTAATAAAATAATAAAAAGATTGTTAATCTGCATAAAGTAAAAGTGCAAGAATGCAGAAGATTGAATATTACTGTTGCCAACCATGATTTCGAAGGTGGGAGGTGGTGGGGGATAAAAGAAAGAAAGAAAAACTGTAATATTCCATTTCCTTGAACATTCATGGAAATTTCATTAAAATAATAAAAAGATTGTTCATCTGCATAAAGAAAAAGTGTAAGAATGCGGAAGATTGAATATTAATTTTGTCAACCACGATTTGGAAGCTGGGGGCGTGGGGGATAAAAGAAAGAAAGAAAAAATGTTGTATCCCATTTCCTTAGACATTCATGGAAATTTCAATAAAATAATAAAAAGATTGTTATTTGCATAAAGAAAAAGTGTAAGAATACAGAAGATTGAATATTAATGTTGTCAACCATGATTTGGAAGTTGGGGGTGTGGGGGATAAAAGAAAGAAAGAAAAACTGTTGTATACCATTTCCTTGAACATTCATGGAAATTTCAATAAAATAATGAAAAGATTCTTAATCTGAATAAAGAAAAAGAGTAAGAATGCAGAAGATAGAATATTAAACTTGTCAACCATGATTTGGAAGCATGGGGAGTGGGGGATAAAAGAAAGAAAGAGAAAATGTTGTATCCCATTTCCTTGAACATTCATGAAATTTCAATAAAATAATGACAAGATTGTTAAATGCATAAAGAAAAAGAGTATGAAGGCAGAAGATAGAATATTAATGTTGTCAACCATGATTTGGAAGCTGGGGTCGCTGGAGGATAAAAGAAAGAAAGAAAAACTTTTTTATCCCATTTCCTTGAACATTCATGGAAATTTCAATAAAATAATAAAAAGATTGTTAATCTGTATAAAGAAAAAGTGTAAGAATGCAGAAGATAGAATATTAATGCTTTCAACCATGATTCGGAAGCTGGGGGGGAGTGGGGGATAAAAGAAAGAAAGAAAAACAGTTCTATACCATTTCCTTGAACATTCATGGAAAGTTCAATAAAATAATAAAAAGATTGGTAATCTGCATAAAGAAAAAGAGTAAGAATGCAGAAGATAGAATATTAATGTTGTCAACCATGATTTTGACGCTGGGGGGTTGGGGGATAAAATAAAGAAAGAAAAACTGTTGCCTCACATTTCCTTGAACATTCATGGAAATTTCAATAAAATAATAAAAAGATTGCTAATCTGCATAAAGAAAACGAGTAAGAATGCAGAAGATGGAATATTAATGTTGTCAACCATGATTTGGAAGCCGCGGGGGTGGGGGATAAAAGAAAGAAAGAAAAACTGTTGTATCCCATTTCCTTGAACACTCATGGAAATTTCAATAAAATAATAAAAAGATTGTTAATCTGCATAGAGAAAAAGTGTAAGAATGCAGAAGATGGAATATTAATGTTGTCAACCATGATTTGGAAGCTGGGGGGGTAGGGGGATGAAAGAAAGAAAGAAAAACTGTTGTATCATTTCCTTGAACATTCATGAAATTTCAATAAAATAATGACAACATTGTTAAATGCATAAAGAAAAAGAGTATGAAGGCAGAAGATAGAATATTATGTTGTCAACCATGATTTGGAAGCTGGGGGGGGTGGGGGATGAAAGAAAGAAAGAAAAACTGTTGTATCCCATTTCCTTGAACATTCATGGAAATTTCAATACAATAATAAAAAGATAGTTCATCTGCATAAAGAAAAAGAGTAAGAATGCAGAAGATAGAATATTAATGATGTCAACCATGATTTCGAAGCTGCGGGCCAGTGGGGGATAAAAGAAAGAAAGAAGAACCGTTGTATCCAATTTCCTTGAACATTCATGGAAATTTTAATAAAATAATAAAAAGATTGTTAATCTGCATAAAGTAAAAGTGTAAGAATGCAGAAGATTGAATATTACTGTTGCCAACCATGATTTGGAAGGTGGGAGGTGGTGGGGGATAAAAGAAAGAAAGAAAAACTGTTGCATTCCATTTCCTTGAACGTTCATGGAAATTTCATTAAAATAATAAAAAGATTGTTCATCTGCATAAAGAAAAAGTGTAAGAATGCCGAAGATTGAATATTAATTTTGTCAACCACGATTTGGAAGGTGGGCGGTGGTGGGGGATAAATGAAAGAAAGAAAAACTGTTGTATACCATTTCCTTGAACATTCATGGAAATTTCAATAAAATAATGAAAAGATTGTTAATCTGCATAAAGAAAAAGAGTAAGAATGCAGAAGATAGGATATTAATGTTGTCAACCATGATTTGGAAGCATGGGGAGCGGGGGATAAAAGAAAGAAAGAGAAAATGTTGTATCCCATTTCCTTGAACATTCATGAAATTTCAATAAAATAATGACAAGATTGTTAAATGCATAAAGAAAAAGAGTATGAAGGCAGAAGATAGAATATTATGTTGTCAACCATGATTTGGAAGCTGGGGGGGGTGGGGGATGAAAGAAAGAAGAAAAACTGTTGTATCCCATTTCCTTGAACATTCATGGAAATTTCAATAAAATAATAAAAAGATTGTTAATCTGCATAAAGAAAAAGAGTAAGAATGCAGAAGTTAGAATATTAATGTTGTCAACCATGATTTGGAAGCTGGAGTCGCTGGAGGATAAAAGAAAGAAAGAAAAACTGCTGTACCCATTTACTGGAACATTCATGGAAATTTCAATAAAATAATAAAAAGATTGTTAGTCTGCATAAAGAAAAAGAGTAAGAATGCAGAAGATAGAATATTAATGTTGTCAACCATGATTTGTGAACTGCGGGGGAGTGGGGGATAAAAGAAAGAAAGAAAAACAGTTGTATACCATTTCCTTGAACATTCATGGAAAGTTCAATAAAATAATAAAAAGATTGGTAATCTGCATAAAGAAAAAGAGTAAGAATGCAGAAGATAGAATATTAATGTTGTCAACCATGATTTGGAAGCCGGGGGGGTGGGGGATAAAAGAAAGAAAGAAAAACTGTTGTATCCCATTTCCTTGAACACTCATGGAAATTTCAATTAAATAATAAAAAGATTGTTAATCTGCATAGAGAAAAAGTGTAAGAATGCAGAAGATTGAATATTAATGTTGTCAACCATGATTTGGAAGCTGGGGGTGTAGGGGGATGAAAGAAAGAAAGAAAAACTGTTGTATCATTTCCTTGAACATTCATGGAAATTTCAATAAAATAATAAAAAGATTGTTAATCTGCATAAAGAAAAAGTGTAAGAATGCAGAACATTGAATATTAATATTGTCAACCACGATTTGGAAGCTGGGGGCGTGGGGGATGACAGAAAGAAAGAAATAATGTTGTATCACATTTCCTTGAACATTCATGGAAATTTCAATAAAATAATAAAAAGATTGTTAATCTGCATAAAGAAAAAGAGTAAGAATGCAGAAGATAGAATATTAATGTTGTCAACCATGATTTGGAAGCTGGGGGCGCTGGAGGATAAAAGAAAGAAAGAAAAACTTTTTTATCCCATTTCCTTGAACATCCATGGAAATGTCAATAAAATAATAAAAAGATTGTTAATCTGTATAAAGAAAAAGTGTAAGAATGCAGAAGATAGAATATTAATGTTTTCAACCATGATTTGGAAGCTGGGGAGGAGTGGGGGATAAAAGAAAGAAAGAAAAACAGTTCTATACCATTTCCTTGAACATTCATGGAAATTTCAATACAATAATGAAAAGATTGTTAATCTGCATAAAGAAGAAGAGTAAGAATGCAGAAGATAAAATATTAATGTTGTCAACCATGATTTGGAAGCATGGGGAGTGGGGGATAAAAGAAAGAAAGAGAAAATGTTGTATCCCATTTCCTTGAACATTCATGAAATTTCAATAAAATAATGACAAGATTGTTAAATGCATAAAGAAAAAGAGTATGAAGGCAGAAGATAGAATATTATGTTGTCAACCATGATTTGGAAGCTGGGGGGGTGGGGGATGAAAGAAAGAAAGAAAAACTGTTGTATCCCATTTCCTTGAACATTCATGGAAATTTCAATAAAATAATAAAAAGATTGTTAATCTGCATAAAGAAAAAGAGTAAGAATGCAGAAGATAGAATATTAATGTTGTCAACCATGATTTGGAAGCTGGGGGCGCTGGAGGATAAAAGAAAGAAAGAAAAACTGTTGTATCGCATTTACTCGAACATTCATGGAAATTTCAATAAAATAAGAAAAAGATTGTTAATCTGCATAAAGTAAAAGTGTAAGAATGCAGAAGATTGAATATTAATGTTGTCAACCATGATTTGGAAGATGGCAGGGGTGCTGGATAAAAGAAAGAAAGAAAAACTGTTGTATCCCATTTCCTTGAACATTCATGGAAATTTCAATAAAATAATAAAAAGATTGTTAATCTGCATAAAGAAAAAGAGTAAGAATGCAGAAGATAGAATATTAATGTTGTCAACCATGATTTGGAAGCTGGGGTCGCTGGAGGATAAAAGAAAGAAAGAAAAACTGCTGTATCCCATTTACTGGAACATTCATGGAAATTTCAATAAAATAATATAAAGATTGTTAGTCTGCATAAAGAAAAAGAGTAAGAATGCAGAAGATAGAATATTAATGTTGTCAACCATGATTTGTAAACTGGGGGGTAGTGGGGGATAAAAGAAAGAAAGAAAAACAGTTGTATACCATTTCCTTGAACATTCATGGAAATTTTAATAAAATAATAAAAAGATTGTTAATCTGCATAAAGTAAAAGTGTAAGAATGCAGAAGATTGAATATTACTGTTGCCAACCATGATTTCGAAGGTGGGAGGTGGTGGGGGATAAAAGAAAGAAAGAAAAACTGTTGTATTCCATTTCCTTGAACATTCATGGAAATTTCATTAAAATAATAAAAAGATTGTTCATCTGCATAAAGAAAAAGTGTAAGAATGCGGAAGATTGAATATTAATTTTGTCAACCACGATTTGGAAGCTGGGGGCGTGGGGGATAAAAGAAAGAAAGAAAAAGTGTTGTATCCCATTTCCTTAGACATTCATGGAAATTTCAATAAAATAATAAACAGATTGTTATTTGCATAAAGAAAAAGTGTAAGAATACAGAAGATTGAATATTAATGTTGTCAACCATGATTTGGAAGGTGGGGGGTGTGGGGGATAAAAGAAAGAAAGAAAAACTGTTGTATACCATTTCCTTGAACATTCATGGAAATTTCGATAAAATAATGAAAAGATTGTTAATCTGAATAAAGAAAAAGTGTAAGAATGCAGAAGATAGAATATTAAACTTGTCAACCATGATTCGGAAGCATGGGGAGTGGGGGATAAAAGAAAGAAATAGAAAATGTTGTATCCCATTTCCTTGAACATTCATGAAATTTCAATAAAATAATGACAAGATTGTTAAATGCATAAAGAAAAAGAGTATGAAGGCAGAAGATAGAATATTATGTTGTCAACCATGATTTGGAAGCTAGGGGGGTTGGGGGATGAAAGAAAGAAAGAAAAACTGTTGTATCCCATTTCCTTGAACATTCATGGAAATTTCAATAAAATAATAAAAAGATTGTTAATCTGCATGAAGAAAAAGAGTAAGAATGCAGAAAATAGAATATTAATGTTGTCAACCGTGATTTGGAAGCTGGGGGCGCTGGAGGATAAAAGAAAGAAAGAAAAACTTTTTTATCCCATTTCCTTGAACATTCATGGAAATTTCAATAAAATAATAAAAAGATTGTTAATCTGTATAAAGAAAAAGTGTAAGAATGCAGAAGATAGAATATTAATGTTTTCAACCATGATTCGGAAGCTGGGGGGGAGTGGGGGATAAAAGAAAGAAAGAAAAACAGTTCTATACCATTTCCTTGAACATTCATGGAAAGTTCAATAAAATAATAAAAAGATTGGTAATCTGCATAAAGAAAAAGAGTAAGAATGCAGAAGATAGGATATTAATGTTGTCAACCATGATTTTGACGCTGGGGGGTTGGGGGATAAAATAAAGAAAGAAAAACTGTTGCCTCACATTTCCTTGAACATTCATGGAAATTTCAATAAAATAATAAAAAGATTGCTAATCTGCATAAAGAAAACGAGTAAGAATGCAGAAGATGGAATATTAATGTTGCAAACCATGATTTGGAAGCCGGGGGGGGGGGAATAAAAGAAAGAAAGAAAAACTGTTGTATCCCATTTCCTTGAACACTCATGGAAATTTCAATAAAATAATAAAAAGATTGTTAATCTGCATAGAGAAAAAGTGTAAGAATGCAGAAGATGGAATATTAATGTTGTCAACCATGATTTGGAAGCTGGGGGGGTAGGGGGATGAAAGAAAGAAAGAAAAACTGTTGTATCATTTCCTTGAACATTCATGAAATTTCAATAAAATAATGACAAGATTGTTAAATGCATAAAGAAAAAGAGTATGAAGGCAGAAGATAGAATATTATGTTGTCAACCATGATTTGGAAGGTGGGGGGGGTGGGGGATGAAAGAAAGAAAGAAAAACTGTTGTATCCCATTTCCTTGAACATTCATGGAAATTTCAATACAATAATAAAAAGATAGTTCATCTGCATAAAGAAAAAGAGTAAGAATGCAGAAGATAGAATATTAATGATGTCAACCATGATTTCGAAGCTGCGGGCCAGTGGGGGATCAAAGAAAGAAAGAAGAACCGTTGTATCCAATTTCCTTGAACATTCATGGAAATTTTAATAAAATAATAAAAAGATTGTTAATCTGCATAAAGTAAAAGTGTAAGAATGCAGAAGATTGAATATTACTGTTGCCAACCATGATTTGGAAGGTGGGAGGTGGTGGGGGATAAAAGAAAGAAAGAAAAACTGTTGCATTCCATTTCCTTGAACGTTCATGGAAATTTCATTAAAATAATAAAAAGATTGTTCATCTGCATAAAGAAAAAGTGTAAGAATGCCGAAGATTGAATATTAATTTTGTCAACCACGATTTGGAAGGTGGGCGGTGGTGGGGGATAAAAGAAAGAAAGAAAAACTGTTGTATACCATTTCCTTGAACATTCATGGAAATTTCAATAAAATAATGAAAAGATTGTTAATCTGCATAAAGAAAAAGAGTAAGAATGCAGAAGATAGGATATTAATGTTGTCAACCATGATTTGGAAGCATGGGGAGCGGGGGATAAAAGAAAGAAAGAGAAAATGTTGTATCCCATTTCCTTGAACATTCATGAAATTTCAATAAAATAATGACAAGATTGTTAAATGCATAAAGAAAAAGAGTATGAAGGCAGAAGATAGAATATTATGTTGTCAACCATGATTTGGAAGCTGGGGGGGGTGGGGGATGAAAGAAAGAAGAAAAACTGTTGTATCCCATTTCCTTGAACATTCATGGAAATTTCAATAAAATAATAAAAAGATTGTTAATCTGCATAAAGAAAAAGAGTAAGAATGCAGAAGATAGAATATTAATGTTGTCAACCATGATTTGGAAGCTGGAGTCGCTGGAGGATAAAAGAAAGAAAGAAAAACTGCTGTACCCATTTACTGGAACATTCATGGAAATTTCAATAAAATAATAAAAAGATTGTTAGTCTACATAAAGAAAAAGAGTAAGAATGCAGAAGATAGAATATTAATGTTGTCAACCATGATTTGTAAACTGGGGGGGAGTGGGGGATAAAAGAAAGAAAGAAAAACAGTTGTATACCATTTCCTTGAACATTCATGGAAATTTTAATAAAATAATGAAAAGATTGTTAATCTGCATAAAGTAAAAGTGTAAGAATGCAGAAGATTGAATATTACTGTTGCCAACCATGATTTGGAAGGTGGGAGGTGGTGGGGGATAAAAGAAAGAAAGAAAAACTGTTGTATCCCATTTACTGGAACATTCATGGAAATTTCAATAAAATAAGAAAAAGACTGTTAATCTGCATAAAGAAAAAGTGTAAGAATGCAGAAGATAGAATATTAATGTTGTCAACCATGATTTGGAAGCATGGGGAGTGGGGGATAAAAGAAAGAAAGAGAAAATGTTGTATCCCATTTCCTTGAACATTCATGAAATTTCAATAAAATAATGACAAGATTGTTAAATGCATAAAAAAAAGAGTATGAAGGCAGAAGATAGAATATTATGTTGTCAACCATGATTTGGAAGCTGGGGGGGGTGGGGGATGAAAGAAAGAAAGAAAAACTGTTGTATCCCATTTCCTTGAACATTCATGGAAATTTCAGTAAAATAATAAAAAGATTGTTAATCTGCATAAAGAAAAAGAGTAAGAATGCAGAAGATAGAATATTAATGTTGTCAACCATGATTTGGAAGCTGGGGGCGCTGGAGGATAAAAGAAAGAAAGAAAAACTGTTGTATCCCATTTACTGGAACATTCATGGAAATTTCAATAAAATAAGAAAAAGATTGTTAATCTGCATAAAGTAAAAGTGTAAGAATGCAGAAGATTGAATATTAATGTTGTCAACCATGATTTGGAAGATGGCAGGGGTGCTGGATAAAAGAAAGAAAGAAAAACTGTTGTATCCCATTTCCTTGAACATTCATGGAAATTTCAATAAAATAATAAAAAGATTGTTAATCTGCATAAAGAAAAAGAGTAAGAATGCAGAAGATAGAATATTAATGTTGTCAACCATGATTTGGAAGCTGGGGGCGCTGGAGGATAAAAGAAAGAAAGAAAAACTTTTTTATCCCATTTCCTTGAACATTCATGGAAATTTCAATAAAATAATAATAAGATTGTTAATCTGTATAAAGAAAAAGTGTAAGAATGCAGAAGATAGAATATTAATGTTTTCAACCATGATTTAGAAGCTGGGGGGGAGTGGGGGATAAAAGAAAGAAAGAAAAACAGTTCTATACCATTTCCTTGAACATTCATGGAAAGTTCAATAAAATAATAAAAAGATTGGTAATCTGCATAAAGAAAAAGAGTAATAATGCAGAAGATAGAATATTAATGTTGTCAACCATGATTTTGACGCTTAGGGGGGTGGGGGATAAAAGAAAGAAAGAAAAACTGTTGCCTCCCATTTCCTTGAACATTCATGGAAATTTCAATAAAATAATAAAAAGATTGCTAATCTGCATAAAGAAAAAGAGTAAGAATGCAGAAGATGGAATATTAATGTTGTCAACCATGATTTGGAAGCCGGGGGGGTGGGGGATAAAAGAAAGAAAGAAAAACTGTTGTATCCCATTTCCTTGAACAATCATGGAAATTTCAATAAAATAATAAAAAGATTGTTAATCTGCATAGAGAAAAAGTGTAAGAATGCAGAAGATGGAATATTAATGTTGTCAACCATGATTTGGAAGCTGGGGGGGTAGGGGGATGAAAGAAAGAAAGAAAAACTGTTCTATCATTTCCTTGAACATTCATGGAAATTTCAATAAAATAATAAAAAGATTGTTAATCTGCATAAAGAAAAAGTGTAAGAATGCAGAACATTGAATATTAATATTGTCAACCACGATTGGAAGCTGGGGGCGTGGGGTATGACAGAAAGAAAGAAATAATGTTGTATCACATTTCCTTGAACATTCATGGAAATTTCAATAAAATAATAAAAAGATTGTTGGTCTGCATAAAGAAAAAGTGTAAGAATGCAGAAGATAGAATATTAATGTTGTCAACCATGATTTAGAAGCTGCGGGCCAGTGGGGGATAAAAGAAAGAAAGAAAAACCGTTGTATCCAATTTTCTTGAACATTCATGGAAATTTTAATAAAATAATAAAAAGATTGTTAATCTGCATAAAGTAAAAGTGTAAGAATTTAGAAGATTGAATATTACTATTGCCAACCATGATTTGGAAGGTGGGAGGTGGTGGGGGATAAAAGAAAGAAAGAAAAACTGTTGTATTCCATTTCCTTGAACATTCATGGAAATTTCATTAAAATAATAAAAAGATTGTTCATCTGCATAAAGAAAAAGTGTAAGAATGCCGAAGATAGAATACTAATTTTGTCAACCACGATTTGGAAGCTGGGGGCGTGGGGGATAAAAGAAAGAAAGAAAAAATGTTGTATCCCATTTCCTTAGACATTCATGGAAATTTCAATAAAATAATAAATAGATTGTTATTTGCATAAAGAAAAAGTGTAAGAATACAGAAGATTGAATATTAATGTTGTCAACCATGATTTGGAAGGTGGGGCGTGGTGAGGGATAAAAGAAAGAAAGAAAAACTGTTGTATACCATTTCCTTGAACATTCATGGAAATTTCAACAAAATAATGAAAAGATTGTTAATCTGCATAAAGAAAAAGAGTAAGAATGCAGAAGATAGAATATTAATGTTGTTAACCATGATTTGGAAGCATGGGGAGTGGGGGATAAAAGAAAGAAAGAGAAAATGTTGTATCCCATTTCCTTGAACATTCATGAAATTTCAATAAAATAATGACAAGATTGTTAAATCCATAAAGAAAAAGAGTATGAAGGCAGAAGATAGAATATTATGTTGTCAACCATGAATTGGACACTGGGGGGGTGGGGGATAAAAGAAAGAAAGAAAAACTGTTGTATGCCATTTCCTTGAACATTCATGGAAATTTCAATAAAATAATAAAAAGATTGTTAATCTGCATAAAGAAAAAGAGTAAGAATGCAGAAGATAGAATATTAATGTTGTCAACCATGATTTGGAAGCTGGGGGCGCTGGAGGATATAAGAAAGAAAGAAAAACTGTTGTATCCCATTTACTGGAACATTCATGGAAATTTCAATAAAATAAGAAAAAGATTGTTAATCTGCATAAAGTAAAAGTGTAAGAATGCAGAAGATTGAATATTAATGTTGTCAACCATGATTTGGAAGATTGCAGGTGTGCTGGATAAAAGAAAGAAAGAAAAACTGTTGTATCCCATTTCCTTGAACATTCATGGAATTTCAATAAAATAATGACAAGATTGTGAATCTGCATAAAGTAAAAGAGTATGAAGGCAGAAGATACAATATTATGTTTTCAACCATGATTTGGAAGCTGGGGGGGTGGGGGATGAAAGAAAGAAAGAAAAACTGTTGTATCCCATTTCCTTGAACATTCATGGAAATTTCAAGAAAATAATAAAAAGATTGTTAATCTGCATAAAGAAAAAGAGTAAGAATGCAGAAGATAGAATATTAATGTTGTCAACCATGATTTGGAAGCTGGGGGCGCTGGAGGATAAAAGAAAGAAAGAAATACTTTTTTATCCCATTTCCTTGAACATTCATGGAAATTTCAATAAAATAATAAAAAGATTGTTAATCTGTATAAAGAAAAAGTGTAAGAATGCAGAAGATAGAATATTAATGTTTTCAACCATGATTTGGAAGCTGGGGGGGAGTGGGGGATAAAAGAAATTAAGAAAAACAGTTCTATACCATTTCCTTGAACATTCATGGAAAGTTCAATAAAATAATAAAAAGATTGGTAATCTGCATAAAGAAAAAGAGTAAGAATGCAGAAGATAGAATATTAATGTTGTCAACCATGATTTTGACGCTGGGGGGGGAATAAAAGAAAGAAAGAAAAACTGTTGCCTCCCATTTCCTTGAACATTCGTGGGAATTTCAATAAAATAATAAAAAGATTGCTAATCTGCATAAAGAAAAAGAGTAAGAATGCAGAAGATGGAATATTAATGTTGTCAACCATGATTTGGAAGCCGGGGGGGTGGGGGATAAAAGAAAGAAAGAAAAACTGTTGTATCCCATTTCCTTGAACACTCATGGAAATTTCCATAAAATAATAAAAAGATTGTTAATCTGCATAGAGAAAAAGTGTAAGAATGCAGAAGATGAAAAAGGTTTCAAGATGGCGGCGGCTGCGGTGGCTGGCGCGGAGTAGCTGAGGTGGAAAAGGTGGCCACTGGGCCTCAGGCAGCCGGGAAACTTGTGGACCTTCCCCTGGCCATCTCTTAAGGGAGGACTGCTGCTGCTGGCCGGTCGTGGGGGCTCAACGCCACTTTGCCCCCGGCAGGAGAGGCTGCCTCATTTACAGGCAACAGCTTTGAAGTGTGGAGCAGGAAAAGAACTGATTCTTAGCTGCAAAAGTGAGTCTTGAAACAGGGAACACGGCGCCAGGGCTGCTGTGGATGCAGCCAGGATCCCGGAGACCGGGGCCGCGCTGAAGAAGGCGGCCAGCTGCCCTATTCAGGATTCGAGGTTTCAGGCCGGCATTAAAGAAGATTCCTGGGAGCGCCCGAGCGGCGCCGCGACTGAACAGCCCGAGGCGGCAGCGCCGAGAACACGGAAGGCAACAAACCAGAGACAGAGCGAGCGCCCGACCTGGCACAGCACTGTGAGTGATCCCTGGCACAGCTCTGTTCGGGGGGGTGGATGCCCACGCGGCTTCCGCCTGCACCACCAGGCCACTCACTGCCACGGTGCTGCCTCCATTTTCCCAGGTGCGGGCAGCTCCGCCCTGCTCGGCCATCACTGAGCCCATTTGCTTGGCCTGGCGCGGGGCTTTCCGGACCCTGCGGGCCGACCTCCTCTCCCACTCCCTCCGCGGTTCTCTGGCAGGGCTGGGGGTGTGGGGCGTCCCGACCAGTTTTGCGAGGGCTAGGAAGTACGGGCGGGCCGACTGTCACTCCACCACACCCTGGACTCCGGCCCGGTAAACTTCCTGTTACTGGGAGGCAGATACCATCTCTGCGACCACCAGTTTGGAAAAAAGCCTAACGAATTTCTGGTTGGGAATAGTGTGGTAGGAGAGTTCCCAGGTCCGCTTGAACCTGCCGGAGAGCAGGCTGCAGGCGGGCACTAGACTCGGTTTATACCGGGGGGATACAAAGGTGAACAAGACCCGAGAAAGATCTACACAGTGCTACAAAGGCACCCAGAGAGACCGGTCGTCTGTGCCTAGCAGAAACCTGGTAGACTTCCTGGGCGAGGCGGTGCTGAGCAGGGTCTTGAAGGCCCAGCTGATAGACGAGGGGTGCAGAAGACACGCCCCAGCCCAGCACAGTGTGCACAGAGGGGGGAGACGTGCGGCCAGGGAGGCGGAGACTCGACAGGAACCACACACCCGGTGGGGTCGCCACTGCACGATCTAACAGCCTGGGCCAGAGCACACGGAACGGGGAGAAGTCCTGCACGGGAAGTGAAAGCTCAACAGAGATCACACACCCTGTGGTACGTGATCCACCAGCCCAGCAGAGTACAAGCTGACCAGAAAGGTGGCTCCCCGGAGAAGCCCAAGACCCGAGGCAACCACACACACAAGACACTAGAGGCCAACTGAGCAGTCACGGCGGGAGCCATACCAAATTGGCAACCACAGCAACATCCTAGTTAGTCATTAGTCTTAAACCGGTGGACTGTGAAACCCCCTGCCACAATGAATAAACACCAAAAAAAAGACACCAGAAATACAAAAAATCAAGAAAGTACACCACCAAAAGTTAATAAATCTCATACTCTAGATCCTATAGAACAAGAAGCCCTTGAAATAACTGACAAGGAATTTCGAGTGATAATTCTAAGGAAACTGAATGAGATACAAGAAAACTCAGCTAGACATCATGATGAAATGAGGAAAAGTATACAGGATCTGAAAGAGGAAATATACAAGGAAATCAATTTCCTGAAAAAAAATGTAGCAGAACTTGCTGAACTGAAGAAGTTATTCAGTGAAATAAAAAACACAACGGAGAGTTTAACCAGCAGGCTTGTCGAAGTTGAAGAGAGAACCTCTGAACTTGAAGATGGGCTGTTTGAAATAACACAAGCAGACAAAAAGAAAGAGAAAAGAATCAAGGACATGGAAGAAAATCTGAGAGAGATATCAGACAACCTCAAGCGCTCAAATATCCGAGTCATGGGTATTCCAGAAGGGGAGGAAAATGGAGATTCCATTGAAAACATATTCAACAAAATAGTGGCAGAAAACTTCCCAGGTATAGGAAAAATCACAGATCTTCAGATCCAGGAAGCTCAACGATCTCCAAACGTATTCAACCCAAAAAGGCCTTCTCCAAGACACGTCATAGTCAAATTGGCAAAACTCAGAGACAAAGAGAGAATCTTAAAAGCTGCAAGAGAGAAGCGTCAAATCACCTATAAGGGAGCCCCAATCAGGTTAACATCAGACTTTTCATCACAAACCCTAAAAGCTAGAAAGGAATGGGATGATATTTTCAAAATACTAAAAGACAAAGATTGCCAGCCAAGAATACTCTACCCTGCAAGGCTATCCTTCCGAAATGAGGGGCAAATAGTATATTTCTCAGACAAACAAAAACTGCGGGAGTTCACTACCACAAGACCACCCTTACAAGAAATCCTCAAGGGAGTACTGGGTTTGGTTCCTGAAAAATAACTACCACTGCCATAAAAACCCAAGAAAAATCAAAACCCGCTAGTACAATAAAAATGGCATTCATGAAGAGAAAACAAGCTAACAAAAACACTATCTACAACCTAAGGAACCAACAAACAAAGAAACCAAACAGTAAATCAGAAAGCAAGGAACAAAAGACACCCAAGACAACCAAACAACCAATAAAATGCTAGGAATAAATCAACACCTTTCAATAACAACTCTTAATGTTAAAGGCTTAAATTCCCCAATTAAAAGACACAGACTGGCTGACTGGATCAAAAAGCAGGACCCAACTATATGCTGCCTACAAGAGACCCACCTCACCCATAAAGATTCACACAGACTAAGAGTGAAAGGATGGAAAAAGATTTACCATGCAAACAGAAAAGAAAAACGAGCTGGAGTGGCTATTCTTATATCTGACAAAATAGACTTTAAACTAAAAACCATAAAAAGAGACAATGAGGGACACTACTTAATGATAAAAGGACTGATCCATCAAGAAGACATAACAATCATAAATATGTACGCACCCAATGTTGGAGCAGCCAGATTTATAAAACAAACTCTATTAGACCTAAAGAAGGAAATAGACACTAATACCATAATAGCAGGGGACCTGAACACTCCACTGTCAATATTAGACAGATCATCTAGGCAAAGAATCAGTAGAGAAACACAAGATCTAAACAAGACTCTAGACCAATTGGAATTGGCAGATATCTACAGAACATTCCACCCAACAACCTCAGAATATTCATTCTTCTCATCAGCACATGGATCATTCTCCAGGATAGATCACATATTAGGTCACAAATCAAGTCTCAATAAATTCAAAAAAATTGGAATTATCCCATGTATCTTCTCAGACCACAATGGATTAAAACTAGAAATTAATAACAAACAAAACTCTGGAAACAATACAAACACATGGAAATTAAACAGCATTCTACTTAATGACATATGGGTCCAAGAAGAAATCAAGCAGGAAATCAAAAAGTTTATTGAAACTAATGAAAACAATGATACATCATACCAAAACCTGTGGGATACTGCAAAAGCAGTATTGAGGGGAAAATTTATTGCATTAAATGCTCACTTCAGAAGAATGGAAAGATGGCAAGTGAACAACCTAACACTTCACCTTAAAGAACTAGAAAAACAAGAACAATCCAATCCTAAAGTTAGCAGACGGAAAGAAATCATTAAGATCAGAGCAGAACTGAATGAAATTGAAAACCAAAAAACAATTCAAAAGATCAACGAATCAAAAAGTTGGTTTTTTGAAAAGATAAATAAAATTGACAAACCATTAGCTTGGCTAACAAAAAAAAGAAGAGAGAAGACTCAAATAACAAAAATTAGAAATGAAAAAGGCGATATTACAACTGATTCATCTGAAATACAAGGAATCATTCGAGACTACTATAAACAACTATACGCCAACAAATTTGAAAATCTGGAGGAAATGGATAAATTTCTGGACACACACAAGCTCCCAAAACTGAACCGTGAAGACGTAGAAAATTTGAACAGACCAATAACAATAAAGGAGATTGAAGCTGTTATCAGAAGGCTCCCAACAAAGAAAAGCCCAGGACCAGATGGATTCACAGCAGAATTTTACCATACATTCAAAGAGGAATTGACACCGATTCTTTACAAACTATTCCAAAAGATTGAAACGGACGCAAATCTCCCAAACTCATTCTATGAAGCAAACATCATCCTGATACCAAAACCAGGTAAAGATATAACCAAAAAAGAAAACTACAGGCCGATATCCTTGATGAATATAGATGCAAAAATCCTCACTAAAATACTAGCAAACAGAATACAGCAACACATACGAAAAATTATTCATCACGATCAAGTGGGATTCATCCCAGGGAAGCAAGGTTGGTTCAACATACGCAAATCAATAAATGTGATACACCATATTAATAAACTCAAACACAAGGACCATATGATCATCTCTATAGACGCTGAAAAAGCATTTGATAAAGTTCAGCACTCATTCATGACAAAGACCCTCTATAAGTTAGGTATAGAGGGAAAGTATCTCAACATAATTAAAGCCATATATGCCAAACCCACTGCCAATATCATCCTGAATGGGGAAAAGCTGAAAGCTTTTCCTTTAAGAACAGGCACTAGACAAGGATGCCCACTCTCACCACTCCTATTCAACATAGTGTTGGAAGTACTAGCCAGAGCAATCAGAGAAGAGAAGGAAATAAAGGGCATCCAGATTGGAAAAGATGAAGTCAAACTGTCCCTGTTTGCAGATGACATGATCCTATATATCGAACAGCCTAAAACCTCTACAAAAAAACTGTTGGAATTGATAAATGATTTTAGCACAGTAGCAGGATACAAAATCAACACACAAAAATCAGTAGCATTTATTTTCTCCAATAGAGAACATGCAGAAGGAGAAATCAAGAAAGCCTGCCCATTTACAATAGCCACCAAAAAAATAAAATACTTAGGAATTGAGTTAACCAAGGAGGTGAAAAATCTCTATAATGAGAACTACAAACCACTGCTGAGAGAAATTAGAGAGGATACAAGAAGATGGAAAGATATTCCATGCTCTTGGATTGGAAGAATCAACATAGTGAAAATGTCCATACTACCCAAAGTGATATACAAATTCAATGCAATCCCCATCAAAATTCCAAAGACATTTTTCTCAGAAATGGAAAAAACTATTCAGACATTTATATGGAACAATAAAAGACCACGAATAGCCAAAGCAATGCTCAGCAAAAAAAATAAAGCTGGAGGCATAACACTACCTGACTTTAAGCTATACTACAAAGCTATAATAACCAAAACAGTATGGTACTGGCATAAAAACAGACACACTGACCAATGGAATAGAATAGAGAATCCAGAAATCAACCCACACACTTACTGCCATCTGATCTTTGACAAAGGCACCAAGCCTATTCACTGGGGAAGGGACTGCCTCTTCAGCAAGTGGTGCTGGGAAAACTGGATATCCATATGCAGGAGAATGAAACTAGATCCATACCTCTCACCGTATACTAAAATCAACTCAAAATGGATTAAGGATTTAAATATACACCCTGAGACAATAAAACTTCTTAAAGAAAACATAGGGGAAACACTTCAGGAAATAGGACTGGGCACAGACTTCATGAATACGACCCCAAAAGCACGGGCAACCAAAGGAAAAATAAACAAATGGGATTATATCAAACTAAAAAGCTTCTGCACAGCAAAAGAAACAATTAAAAGAGTTAAAAGACAACCAACAGAGTGGGAGAAAATATTTGCAAAATATACATCTGACAAAGGATTAATATCCAGAATATATAAGGAACTCAAACAACTTTACAAGAAGAAAACAAGCAACCCAATTAAAAAATGGGCAAAAGAGCTAAGTAGGCATTTCTCTAAGGAAGATATCCAAATGGCCAACAGACATATGAAAAGATGCTCAACATCACTCAGCATCCGGGAAATGCAAATCAAAACCACATTGAGATACCATCTAACCCCAGTTAGGATGGCTAAAATCCAAAAGACTATGAACGATAAATGCTGGCGAGGCTGCGGAGAAAAAGCAACTCTCATACATTGTTGGTGGGACTGCAAAATGGTGCAGCCTCTATGGAAAATGGTATGGAGGTTCCTTAAACAATTGCAAATAGATCTACCATACGACCCAGCCATCCCACTGTTGGGAATATACCCAGAGGAATGGAAATCATCAAGTCGAAGGTATACCTGTTCCCCAATGTTCATCGCAGCACTCTTTACAATAGCCAAGAGTTGGAACCAGCCCAAATGCCCATCATCAGATGAGTGGATACGGAAAATGTGGTACATCTACACAATGGAATACTACTCAGCTATAAAAACGAATGAAATACTGCCATTTGCAACAACATGGATGGACCTTGAGAGAATTATATTAAGTGAAACAAGTCAGGCACAGAAAGAGAAATACCACATGTTCTCACTTATTGGAGGGAGCTAAAAATTAATATATAAATTCACACACACACACATACACACACACACACACAAACCGGGGGGGGGGGAAGAAGATATAACAACAACAATTATTTGAAGTTGATACAACAAGCAAACAGAAAGGACATTGTTGGGGGGGAGGGGGGAGGGAGAAGGGAGGGAGGTTTTGGTGATGGGGAGCATTAATCAGCTACAATGTATATCGACAAAATAAAATTTAAAAAAAAAAAAAAAAATGATCGTTACCGAATTCTGCAAGTTATAAAGAATTTGATCTTAATTAAATATTATTTCCTTACTATTTACACTTAAAAAAAAAAAAAAAAAAAAAAAAAAGAATGCAGAAGATGGAATATTAATGTTGTCAACCATGATTTGGAAGCTGGGGCGGTAGGGGGATGAAAGAAAGAAAGAAAAACTGTTGTATCATTTCCTTGAACATTCATGGAAATTTCAATAAAATAATAAAAAGATTGTTAATCTGCATAAAAAAAAGTGTAAGAATGCAGAACATTGAATATTAATATTGTCAACCACGATTTGGAAGCTGGGGGCGTGGGGGATGACAGAAAGAAAGAAATAATGTTGTATCACATTTCCTTGAACATTCATGGAAATTTCAATAAAATAATAAAAAGATTATTCGTCTGCATAAAGAAAAAGTGTAAGAATGCAGAAGATAGAATATTAATGTTGTCAACCATGATTTGGAAGCTCGGGGTGGTGTGGGATAAAAGAAAGTAAGAAAAACGGTTGTATCCCATTTCCTTGAACATTCATGGAAATTTCAATAAAATAATAAAAAGATAGTTCATCTGCATAAAGAAAAAGAGTAAGAATGCAGAAGATAGAATATTAATGTTGTCAACCATGATTTAGAAGCTGCGGGCCAGTGGGGGATAAAAGAAAGAAAGAAAAACTTTTTTATCCAATTTCCTTGAACATTCATGGAAATTTAAATAAAATAATAAATAGATTGTTAATCTGCATAAAGTAAAAGTGTAAGAATGCAGAAGATTGAATATTTCTGTTGCCAACCATGATTTGAAAGATGGGATGTGGTGGGGGATAAAAGAAAGAAAGAAAAACTGTTGTATTCCATTTCCTTGAACATTCATGGAAATTTCATTAAAATAATAAAAAGATTGTTCATCTGCATAAAGAAAAAGTGTAAGAATGCCGAAGATTGAATATTTATTTTGTCAACAACGATTTGGAAGCTGGGGGCGTGGGGGATAAAAGAAAGAAAGAAAAAATGTTGTATCCCATTTCCTTAGACATTCATTGAAATTTCAATAAAATAATAAATAGATTGATATTTGCATAAAGAAAAAGTGTAAGAATACAGAAGATTGAATATTAATGTTGTCAACCATGATTTGGAAGGTGGGGGGTGGTGGGGGATAAAAGAAAGAAAGAAAAACTGTTGTATACCATTTCCTTGAACATTCATGGAAATTTCAATAAAATAATGAAAAGATTGTTAATCTGCATAAAGAAAAAGAGTAAGAATGCAGAAGATAGAATATTAATGTTGTCAACCATAATTTGGAAGCATGGGGAGTGGGGGATAAAAGAAAGAAAGAGAAAATGTTGTATCCCATTTCCTTGAACATTCATGAAATTTCAATAAAATAATGACAAGATTGTTAAATGCATAAAGAAAAAGAGTATGAAGGCAGAAGATAGAATATTATGTTGTCAACCATGATTTGGAAGCTGGGGGGGTGGGGGATGAAAGAAAGAAAGAAAAACTGTTGTATCCCATTTCCTTGAACATTCATGGAAATTTCAATAAAATAATAAAAAGATTGTTAATCTGCATAAAGAAAAAGAGTAAGAATGCAGAAGATAGAATATTAATGTTGTCAACCATGATTTGGAAGCTGGGGGCGCTGGAGGATAAAGGAAAGAAAGAACAACTGTTGTATCCCATTTACTGGAACATTCATGGAAATTTCAAAAAAATAAGAAAAAGATTGTTAATCTGCATAAAGTAAAAGTGTAAGAATGCAGAAGATTGAATATTAATGTTGTCAACCATGATTTGGAAGATGGCAGGGGTGCTGGATAAAAGAAAGAAATAAAAACTGTTGTATCCCATTTCCTTGAACATTCAAGGAAATTTCAATAAAATAATAAAAAGATTGTTAATCTGCATGAAGAAAAAGAGTTAGAATGCAGAAGATAGAATATTAATGTTGTCAACCATGATTTGGAAGCTGGGGTCGCTGGAGGATAAAAGAAAGAAAGAAAAACTGCTGTATCCCATTTACTGGAACATTCATGGAAATTTCAATAAAATAATAAAAAGATTGTTAATCTGCATAAAGAAAAAGAGTAAGAATGCAGAAGATAGATTATTAATGTTGTCAACCATGATTTGTAAACTGGGGGGGAGTGGGGGATAAAAGAAAGAAAGAAAAACAGTTCTATACCATTTCCTTGAACATTCATGGAAAGTTCAATAAAATAATAAAAAGATTGGTAATCTGCATAAAGAAAAAGAGTAAGAATGCAGAAGATAGAATATTAATGTTGTCAACCATGATTTTGACGCTGGGGTGTGGAATAAAAGAAAGAAAGAAAAACTGTTGCCTCCCATTTCCTTGAACATTCATGGAAATTTCAATAAAATAATAAAAAGATTGCTAATCTGCATAAAGAAAAAGAGTAAGAATGCAGAAGATGGAATATTAATGTTGTCAACCATGATTTGGAAGCCGGGGGGGTGGGGGATAAAAGAAAGAAAGAGAAATTGTTGTATCCCAATTCCTTGAACATTCATAAAATTTCAATAAAATAATAAAAAGATTGTCAATCTGCATAAAGAAAAAGAGTAAGAATGTAGAAGATAGAATATTAATGTTTTCAACCATGATTTGGAAGCTGGGGGGGGGTGGGGGATAAAAGAAAGAAAGAAAAACTGCTGTATCCCATTTACTGGAACATTCATGGAAATTTCAATAAAATAATAAAAAGATTGTTAGTCTGCATAAAGAAAAGGTGTAAGAATGCAGAAGATAGAATGTTAATGTTGTCAACCATGATTTGGAAGCTCGGGGGGGTGGGGGATAAAAGAAAGTAAGAAAAACTGTTGTATACCATTTCCTTGAACATTCATGGAAATTTTAATAAAATAATAAAAAGATTGTTATTCTGCATAAAGTAAAAGTGTAAGAATGCAGAAGATTGAATATTACTGTTGCCAACCATGATTTCGAAGGTGGGAGGTGGTGGGGGATAAAAGAAAGAAAGAAAAACTGTTGTATTCCATTTCCTTGATCATTCATGGAAATTTCATTAAAATAATAAAAAGATTGTTCATCTGCATAAAGAAAAAGTGTAAGAATGCGGAAGATTGAATATTAATTTTGTCAACCACGATTTGGAAGCTGGGGGCGTGGGGGATAAAAGAAAGAAAGAAAAAATGTTGTATCCCATTTCCTTAGACATTCATGGAAATTTCAATAAAATAATAAACAGATTGTTATTTGCATAAAGAAAAAGTGTAAGAATACAGAAGATTGAATATTAATGTTGTCAACCATGATTTGGAAGGTGGGGGGGGTGGGGGATAAAAGAAAGAAAGAAAAACTGTTGTATACCATTTCCTTGAACATTCATGGAAATTTCAATAAAATAATGAAAAGATTGTTAATCTGAATAAAGAAAAAGAGTAAGAATGCAGAAGATAGAATATTAAACTTGTCAACCATGATTTGGAAGCATGGGGAGTGGGGGATAAAAGAAAGAAAGAGAAAATGTTGTATCCCATTTCCTTGAACATTCATGAAATTTCAATAAAATAATGACAAGATTGTTAAATGCATAAAGAAAAAGAGTATGAAGGCAGAAGATAGAATATTATGTTGTCAACCATGATTTGGAAGCTGGGGGGCGGTGGGGGATGAAATAAAGAAAGAAAAACTGTTGTATCATTTCCTTGAACATTCATGGAAATTTCAATAAAATAATAAAAAGATTGTTAATCTGCATGAAAAAAAGTGTAAGAATGCAGAACATTGAATATTAATATTGTCAACCACGATTTGGAAGCTGGGAGCGTGGGGGATGACAGAAAGAAAGAAATAATGTTGTATCACATTTCCTTGAACATTCATGGAAATTTCAATAAAATAATACAAAGATTGTTAGTCTGCATAAAGAAAAAGTGTAAGAATGCAGAAGATAGAATATTAATGTTGTCAACCATGATTTGGAAGCTGGGGGCACTGGAGGATAAAAGAAAGAAAGAAAAACTTTTTTATCCCATTTCCTTGAACATTCATGGAAATGTCAATAAAATAATAAAAAGATTGTTAATCTGTATAAAGAAAAAGTGTAAGAATGCAGAAGATAGAATATTAATGTTTTCAACCATGATTTGGAAGCTGGGGGGGAGTGGGGGATAAAAGAAAGAAAGAAAAACAGTTCTATACCATTTCCTTGAACATTCATGGAAAGTTCAATAAAATAATAAAAAGATTGGTAATCTGCATAAAGAAAAAGAGTAAGAATGCAGAAGATAGAATATTAATGTTGTCAACCATGATTTTGACGCTGGGGTGTTGGGGGATAAAATAAAGAAAGAAAAACTGTTGCCTCACATTTCCTTGAACATTCATGGAAATTTCAATAAAATAATAAAAAGATTGCTAATCTGCATAAAGAAAACGAGTAAGAATGCAGAAGATGGAATATTAATGTTGTCAACCATGATTTGGAAGCCGGGGGGGTGGGGGATAAAAGAAAGAAAGAAAAACTGTTGTATCCCATTTCCTTGAACACTCATGGAAATTTCAATAAAATAATAAAAAGATTGTTAATCTGCATAGAGAAAAAGTGTAAGAATGCAGAAGATGGAATATTAATGTTGTCAACCATGATTTGGAAGCTGGGGGGGTAGGGGGATGAAAGAAAGAAAGAAAAACTGTTGTATCATTTCCTTGAACATTCATGAAATTTCAATAAAATAATGACAAGATTGTTAAATGCATAAAGAAAAAGAGTATGAAGGCAGAAGATAGAATATTATGTTGTCAACCATGATTTGGAAGCTGGGGGGGGTGGGGGATGAAAGAAAGAAAGAAAAACTGTTGTATCCCATTTCCTTGAACATTCATGGAAATTTCAAAACAATAATAAAAAGATTGTTAATCTGCATAAAGTAAAAGTGTAAGAATGCAGAAGATTGAATATTACTGTTGCCAACCATGATTTGGAAGGTGGGAGGTGGTGGGGGATAAAAGAAAGAAAGAAAAACTGTTGCATTCCATTTCCTTGAACATTCATGGAAATATCATTAAAATAATAAAAAGATTGTTCATCTGCATAAAGAAAAAGAGTAAGAATGCCGACGATTGAATATTAATTTTGTCAACCACGATTTGGAAGGTGGGCGGTGGTGGGGGATAAAAGAAAGAAAGAAAAACTGTTGTATACCATTTCCTTGAACATTCATGGAAATTTCAATAAAATAATGAAAAGATTGTTAATCTGCATAAAGAAAAAGAGTAAGAATGCAGAAGATAGGATGTTAATGTTGTCAACCATGATTTGGATGCATGGGGAGTGGGGGATAAAAGAAAGAAAGAGAAAATGTTGTATCCCATTTCCTTGAACATTCATGAAATTTCAATAAAATAATGACAAGATTGTTAAATGCATAAAGAAAAAGAGTATGAAGGCAGAAGATAGAATATTATGTTGTCAACCATGATTTGGAAGCTGGGGGGGGTGGGGGATGAAAGAAAGAAAGAAAAACTGTTGTATCCCATTTCCTTGAACATTCATGGAAATTTCAATAAAAAAATAAAAAGATTGTTAATCTGCATAAAGAAAAAGACTAAGAATGCAGAAGATAGAATATTAATGTTGTCAACCATGATTTGGAAGCTGGGGGTGCTGGAGGATAAAAGAAAGAAAGAAAAACTTTTTTATCCCATTTCCTTGAACATTCATGGAAATTTCAATAAAATAATAAAAAGATTGTTAATCTGTATAAAGAAAAAGTGTAAGAATGCAGAAGATAGAATATTAATGTTTTCAACCATGATTCGGAAGCTGGGGGGGAGTGGGGGATAAAAGAAAGAAAGAAAAACAGTTCTATACCATTTCCTTGAACATTCATGGAAAGTTCAATAAAATAATAAAAAGATTGATAATCTGCATAAAGAAAAAGTGTAAGAATGCAGAAGATAGAATATTAACGTTGTCAACCATGATTTTGACGCTGGGGGGGTGGGGGATAAAAGAAAGAGAGAAAAACTGTTACCTCCCATTTCCATGAACATTCATGGAAATTTCAATAAAATAATAAAAAGATTGCTAATCTGCATAAAGAAAAAGAGTAAGAATGCAGAAGATGGAATATTAATGTTGTCAACCATGATTTGGAAGCCGGGGTGTGGGGGATAAAAGAAAGAAAGAAAAACTGTTGTATCCCATTTCCTTGAACACTCATGGAAATTTCAATAAAATAATAAAAAGATTGTTAATCTGCATAGAGAAAAAGTGTAAGAATGCAGAAGATTGTATATTAATGTTGTCAACCATTATTTGGAAGCTGGGGGGGTAGGGGGATGAAAGAAAGAAAGAAAAACTGTTGTATCATTTCCTTGAACATTCATGGAAATTTCAATAAAATAATAAAAAGATTGTTAATCTGCATGAAAAAAAGTGTAAGAATGCAGAACATTGAATATTAATATTGTCAACCACGATTTGGAAGCTGGGGGCGTGGGGGATAAAAGAAAGAAAGAGAAAATATTGTATCCCATTTCCTTGAACATTCATGAAATTTCAATAAAATAATGACAAGATTGTTAAATGCATAAAGAAAAAGAGTATGAAGGCAGAAGATAGAATATTATGTTGTCAACCATGATTTGGAAGCTGGGGGGGGTGGGGGATGAAAGAAAGAAGAAAAACTGTTGTATCCCATTTCCTTGAACATTCATGGAAATTTCAATAAAATAATAAAAAGATTGTTAATCTGCATAAAGAAAAAGAGTAAGAATGCAGAAGATAGAATATTAATGTTGTCAACCATGATTTGGAAGCTGGGGTCGCTGGAGGATAAAAGACAGAAAGAAAAAATGCTGTACCCATTTACTGGAACATTCATGGAAATTTCAATAAAATAATAAAAAGATTGTTAGTCTGCATAAAGAAAAAGTGTAAGAATGCAGAAGATAGAATATTAATGTTGTAAACCATGATTTGTAAACTGGGGGGGAGTGGGGGATAAAAGAAAGAAAGAAAAACAGTTGTATACCATTTCCTTGAACATTCATGGAAATTTTAATAAAATAATAAAAAGATTGTTAATCTGCATAAAGTAAAAGTGTAAGAATGCAGAAGATTGAATATTACTGTTGCCAACCATGATTTGGAAGGTGGGAGGTGGTAGGGGATAAAAGAAAGAAAGAAAAACTGTTGTATTCCATTTCCTTGATCATTCATGGAAATTTCATTAAAATAATAAAAAGATTGTTCATCTGCATAAAGAAAAAGTGTAAGAATGCCGAAGACTGAATATTAATTTTGTCAACCACGATTTGGAAGCTGGGGGCGTGGGGGATAAAAGAAGGAAAGAAAAAAGGTTGTATCCCATTTCCTTAGACATTCATGGAAATTTCAATAAAATAATAAATAGATTGTTATTTGCATAAAGAAACAGTGTAAGAATACAGAAGATTGAATATTAATGTTGTCAACCATGATTTGGAAGGTGGGGGGTGGTGGGGGATAAAAGAAAGAAAGAAAAACTGTTGTATACCATTTCCTTGAACATTCATGGAAATTTCAATAAAATAATGAAAAGATTGTTAATCTGCATAAAGAAAAAGAGTAAGAATGCAGAAGATAGAATATTAATGTTCTCAACCATGATTTGGAAGCATGGGGAGTGGGGGATAAAAGAAAGAAAGAGAAAATGTTGTATCCCATTTCCTTGAACATTCATGAAATTTCAATAAAATAATGACAAGATTGTTAAATGCATAAAAAAAAGAGTATGAAGGCAGAAGATAGAATATTATGTTGTCAACCATGATTTGGAAGCTGGGGGGGGTGGGGGATGAAAGAAAGAAAGAAAAACTGTTGTATCCCATTTCCTTGAACATTCATGGAAATTTCAGTGAAATAATAAAAAGATTGTTAATCTGCATAAAGAAAAAGAGTAAGAATGCAGAAGATAGAATATTAATGTTGTCAACCATGATTTGGAAGCTGGGGGCGCTGGAGGATAAAAGAAAGAAAGAAAAACTTTTTTATCCCATTTCCTTGAACATTCATGGAAATTTCAATAAAATAATAAAAAGATTGTTAATCTGTATAAAGAAAAAGTGTAAGAATGCAGAAGATAGAATATTAATGTTGTCAACCATGATTTGGAAGCCGGGGGGGTGGGGGATAAAAGAAAGAAAGAAAAACTGTTGTATCCCATTTCCTTGAACAATCATGGAAATTTCAATAAAATAATAAAAAGATTGTTAATCTGCATAGAGAAAAAGTGTAAGAATGCAGAAGATGGAATGTTAATGTTGTCAACCATGATTTGGAAGCTGGGGGGGTAGGGGGATGAAAGAAAGAAAGAAAAACTGTTGTATCATTTCCTTGAACATTCATGGAAATTTCAATAAAATAATGAAAAGATTGTTAATCTGTATGAAGAAAAAGTGTAAGAATGCAGAAGATAGAATATTAATGTTTTCAACCATGATTTGGAAGCTGGGGGGGAGTGGGGAATAAAAGAAAGAAAGAAAAACAGTTCTATGCCATTTCCTTGAACATTCATGGAAAGTTCAATAAAATAATAAAAAGATTGGTAATCTGCATAAAGAAAAAGAGTAAGAATGCAGAAGATAGAATATTAATGTTGTCAACCATGATTTTGACGCTGGGGGGGTGGGGGATAAAAGAAAGAAAGAAAAACTGTTGCCTCCCATTTCCTTGAACATTCATGGAAATTTCAATAAAATAATAAAAAGATTGCTAATCTGCATAAAGAAAAAGAGTAAGAATGCAGAAGATGGAATATTAATGTTGTCAACCATGATTTGGAAGCCGGGGACGTGGGGGATAAAAGAAAGAAAGAAAAACTTTTGTATCCCATTTCCTTGAACACTCATGGAAATTTCAATAAAATAATAAAAAGATTGTTAATCTGCATAGAGAAAAAGTGTAAGAATGCAGAAGATGGAATATTAATGTTGTCAACCGTGATTTGTAAACTGCGGGGGAGTGGGGGATAAAAGAAAGAAAGAAAAAGAGTTGTATACCATTTCCTTGAACATTCATGGAAAGTTCAATAAAATAATAAAAAGATTGGTAATCTGCATAAAGAAAAAGAGTAAGAATGCAGAACATAGATTATTAATATTGTCAACCATGATTTGGAAGCTGGGGGCGCTGGAGGATAAAAGAAAGAAAGAAAAACTGTTGTATCCCATTTCCTTGAACATTCATTGAAATTTCAATAAAATAATAAATAGCTTGTTAATCTGCATAAAAAAAAGTTTAAGAATGCAGAAGATAGAATATTAATCTTGTCAAGCATGATTTGGAAGCTTGGGGGGTGTGGGATAAAAGAAAGAAAGAGAAATTGTTGCATCCCAATTCCTTGAACATTCATAAAATTTCAATAAAATAATAAAAAGATTGTTAATCTGCATAAAGAAAAAGTGTAAGAATGTAGAAGATAGAATATTAATGTTTTCAACCATGATTTGGAAGCTGGGGTGTTGGGGCATGATAGAAAGAAAGACAAAGTGTCGTATCCCATTTCCTTGAACATTCATGGAAATTTCAATAAAATAACAAAAAGATTGTTAACCTGCGTAAAGAAAGAGTTAGAATGCAGAAGATAGAATATTAATGTTGGCAACCATGATTTGGAAGATTGCAGGTGTGCTGGATAAAAGAAAGAAAGAAAAACTGTTGTATCCCATTTCCTTGAACATTCATGGAATTTCAATAAAATAATGACAAGATTGTGAATCTGCATAAAGTAAAAGAGTATGAAGGCAGAAGATACAATATTATGTTTTCAACCATGATTTGGAAGCTGGGGGGGTGGGGGATGAAAGAAAGAAAGAAAAACTGTTGTATCCCATTTCCTTGAACATTCATGGAAATTTCAATAAAATAATAAAAAGATTGTTAATCTGCATAAAGAAAAAGAGTAAGAATGCAGAAGATAGAATATTAATGTTGCCAACCATGATTTGGAAGCTGGGGGCGCTGGAGGATAAAAGAAAGAAAGAAATACTTTTTTATCCCATTTCCTTGAACATTCATGGAAATTTCAATAAAATAATAAAAAGATTGTTAATCTGTATAAAGAAAAAGTGTAAGAATGCAGAAGATAGAATATTAATGTTTTCAACCATGATTTGGAAGCTGGGGGGGAGTGGGGGATAAAAGAAATTAAGAAAAACAGTTCTATACCATTTCCTTGAACATTCATGGAAAGTTCAATAAAATAATAAAAAGATTGGTAATCTGCATAAAGAAAAAGAGTAAGAATGCAGAAGATAGAATATTAATGTTGTCAACCATGATTTTGACGCTGGGGGGGGAATAAAAGAAAGAAAGAAAAACTGTTGCCTCCCATTTCCTTGAACATTCGTGGGAATTTCAATAAAATAATAAAAAGATTGCTAATCTGCATAAAGAAAAAGAGTAAGAATGCAGAAGATGGAATATTAATGTTGTCAACCATGATTTGGAAGCCGGGGGGGTGGGGGATAAAAGAAAGAAAGAAAAACTGTTGTATCCCATTTCCTTGAACACTCATGGAAATTTCCATAAAATAATAAAAAGATTGTTAATCTGCATAGAGAAAAAGTGTAAGAATGCAGAAGATGAAAAAGGTTTCAAGATGGCGGCGGCTGCGGTGGCTGGCGCGGAGTAGCTGAGGTGGAAAAGGTGGCCACTGGGCCTCAGGCAGCCGGGAAACTTGTGGACCTTCCCCTGGCCATCTCTTAAGGGAGGACTGCTGCTGCTGGCCGGTCGTGGGGGCTCAACGCCACTTTGCCCCCGGCAGGAGAGGCTGCCTCATTTACAGGCAACAGCTTTGAAGTGTGGAGCAGGAAAAGAACTGATTCTTAGCTGCAAAAGTGAGTCTTGAAACAGGGAACACGGCGCCAGGGCTGCTGTGGATGCAGCCAGGATCCCGGAGACCGGGGCCGCGCTGAAGAAGGCGGCCAGCTGCCCTATTCAGGATTCGAGGTTTCAGGCCGGCATTAAAGAAGATTCCTGGGAGCGCCCGAGCGGCGCCGCGACTGAACAGCCCGAGGCGGCAGCGCCGAGAACACGGAAGGCAACAAACCAGAGACAGAGCGAGCGCCCGACCTGGCACAGCACTGTGAGTGATCCCTGGCACAGCTCTGTTCGGGGGGGTGGATGCCCACGCGGCTTCCGCCTGCACCACCAGGCCACTCACTGCCACGGTGCTGCCTCCATTTTCCCAGGTGCGGGCAGCTCCGCCCTGCTCGGCCATCACTGAGCCCATTTGCTTGGCCTGGCGCGGGGCTTTCCGGACCCTGCGGGCCGACCTCCTCTCCCACTCCCTCCGCGGTTCTCTGGCAGGGCTGGGGGTGTGGGGCGTCCCGACCAGTTTTGCGAGGGCTAGGAAGTACGGGCGGGCCGACTGTCACTCCACCACACCCTGGACTCCGGCCCGGTAAACTTCCTGTTACTGGGAGGCAGATACCATCTCTGCGACCACCAGTTTGGAAAAAAGCCTAACGAATTTCTGGTTGGGAATAGTGTGGTAGGAGAGTTCCCAGGTCCGCTTGAACCTGCCGGAGAGCAGGCTGCAGGCGGGCACTAGACTCGGTTTATACCGGGGGGATACAAAGGTGAACAAGACCCGAGAAAGATCTACACAGTGCTACAAAGGCACCCAGAGAGACCGGTCGTCTGTGCCTAGCAGAAACCTGGTAGACTTCCTGGGCGAGGCGGTGCTGAGCAGGGTCTTGAAGGCCCAGCTGATAGACGAGGGGTGCAGAAGACACGCCCCAGCCCAGCACAGTGTGCACAGAGGGGGGAGACGTGCGGCCAGGGAGGCGGAGACTCGACAGGAACCACACACCCGGTGGGGTCGCCACTGCACGATCTAACAGCCTGGGCCAGAGCACACGGAACGGGGAGAAGTCCTGCACGGGAAGTGAAAGCTCAACAGAGATCACACACCCTGTGGTACGTGATCCACCAGCCCAGCAGAGTACAAGCTGACCAGAAAGGTGGCTCCCCGGAGAAGCCCAAGACCCGAGGCAACAACACACACACAAGACACTAGAGGCCAACTGAGCAGTCACGGCGGGAGCCATACCAAATTGGCAACCACAGCAACATCCTAGTTAGTCATTAGTCTTAAACCGGTGGACTGTGAAACCCCCTGCCACAATGAATAAACACCAAAAAAAAGACACCAGAAATACAAAAAATCAAGAAAGTACACCACCAAAAGTTAATAAATCTCATACTCTAGATCCTATAGAACAAGAAGCCCTTGAAATAACTGACAAGGAATTTCGAGTGATAATTCTAAGGAAACTGAATGAGATACAAGAAAACTCAGCTAGACATCATGATGAAATGAGGAAAAGTATACAGGATCTGAAAGAGGAAATATACAAGGAAATCAATTTCCTGAAAAAAAATGTAGCAGAACTTGCTGAACTGAAGAAGTTATTCAGTGAAATAAAAAACACAACGGAGAGTTTAACCAGCAGGCTTGTCGAAGTTGAAGAGAGAACCTCTGAACTTGAAGATGGGCTGTTTGAAATAACACAAGCAGACAAAAAGAAAGAGAAAAGAATCAAGGACATGGAAGAAAATCTGAGAGAGATATCAGACAACCTCAAGCGCTCAAATATCCGAGTCATGGGTATTCCAGAAGGGGAGGAAAATGGAGATTCCATTGAAAACATATTCAACAAAATAGTGGCAGAAAACTTCCCAGGTATAGGAAAAATCACAGATCTTCAGATCCAGGAAGCTCAACGATCTCCAAACGTATTCAACCCAAAAAGGCCTTCTCCAAGACACGTCATAGTCAAATTGGCAAAACTCAGAGACAAAGAGAGAATCTTAAAAGCTGCAAGAGAGAAGCGTCAAATCACCTATAAGGGAGCCCCAATCAGGTTAACATCAGACTTTTCATCACAAACCCTAAAAGCTAGAAAGGAATGGGATGATATTTTCAAAATACTAAAAGACAAAGATTGCCAGCCAAGAATACTCTACCCTGCAAGGCTATCCTTCCGAAATGAGGGGCAAATAGTATATTTCTCAGACAAACAAAAACTGCGGGAGTTCACTACCACAAGACCACCCTTACAAGAAATCCTCAAGGGAGTACTGGGTTTGGTTCCTGAAAAATAACTACCACTGCCATAAAAACCCAAGAAAAATCAAAACCCGCTAGTACAATAAAAATGGCATTCATGAAGAGAAAACAAGCTAACAAAAACACTATCTACAACCTAAGGAACCAACAAACAAAGAAACCAAACAGTAAATCAGAAAGCAAGGAAAAAAAGACACCCAAGACAACCAAACAACCAATAAAATGCTAGGAATAAATCAACACCTTTCAATAACAACTCTTAATGTTAAAGGCTTAAATTCCCCAATTAAAAGACACAGACTGGCTGACTGGATCAAAAAGCAGGACCCAACTATATGCTGCCTACAAGAGACCCACCTCACCCATAAAGATTCACACAGACTAAGAGTGAAAGGATGGAAAAAGATTTACCATGCAAACAGAAAAGAAAAACGAGCTGGAGTGGCTATTCTTATATCTGACAAAATAGACTTTAAACTAAAAACCATAAAAAGAGACAATGAGGGACACTACTTAATGATAAAAGGACTGATCCATCAAGAAGACATAACAATCATAAATATGTACGCACCCAATGTTGGAGCAGCCAGATTTATAAAACAAACTCTATTAGACCTAAAGAAGGAAATAGACACTAATACCATAATAGCAGGGGACCTGAACACTCCACTGTCAATATTAGACAGATCATCTAGGCAAAGAATCAGTAGAGAAACACAAGATCTAAACAAGACTCTAGACCAATTGGAATTGGCAGATATCTACAGAACATTCCACCCAACAACCTCAGAATATTCATTCTTCTCATCAGCACATGGATCATTCTCCAGGATAGATCACATATTAGGTCACAAATCAAGTCTCAATAAATTCAAAAAAATTGGAATTATCCCATGTATCTTCTCAGACCACAATGGATTAAAACTAGAAATTAATAACAAACAAAACTCTGGAAACAATACAAACACATGGAAATTAAACAGCATTCTACTTAATGACATATGGGTCCAAGAAGAAATCAAGCAGGAAATCAAAAAGTTTATTGAAACTAATGAAAACAATGATACATCATACCAAAACCTGTGGGATACTGCAAAAGCAGTATTGAGGGGAAAATTTATTGCATTAAATGCTCACTTCAGAAGAATGGAAAGATGGCAAGTGAACAACCTAACACTTCACCTTAAAGAACTAGAAAAACAAGAACAATCCAATCCTAAAGTTAGCAGACGGAAAGAAATCATTAAGATCAGAGCAGAACTGAATGAAATTGAAAACCAAAAAACAATTCAAAAGATCAACGAATCAAAAAGTTGGTTTTTTGAAAAGATAAATAAAATTGACAAACCATTAGCTTGGCTAACAAAAAGAAGAAGAGAGAAGACTCAAATAACAAAAATTAGAAATGAAAAAGGCGATATTACAACTGATTCATCTGAAATACAAGGAATCATTCGAGACTACTATAAACAACTATACGCCAACAAATTTGAAAATCTGGAGGAAATGGATAAATTTCTGGACACACACAAGCTCCCAAAACTGAACCGTGAAGACGTAGAAAATTTGAACAGACCAATAACAATAAAGGAGATTGAAGCTGTTATCAGAAGGCTCCCAACAAAGAAAAGCCCAGGACCAGATGGATTCACAGCAGAATTTTACCATACATTCAAAGAGGAATTGACACCGATTCTTTACAAACTATTCCAAAAGATTGAAACGGACGCAAATCTCCCAAACTCATTCTATGAAGCAAACATCATCCTGATACCAAAACCAGGTAAAGATATAACCAAAAAAGAAAACTACAGGCCGATATCCTTGATGAATATAGATGCAAAAATCCTCACTAAAATACTAGCAAACAGAATACAGCAACACATACGAAAAATTATTCATCACGATCAAGTGGGATTCATCCCAGGGAAGCAAGGTTGGTTCAACATACGCAAATCAATAAATGTGATACACCATATTAATAAACTCAAACACAAGGACCATATGATCATCTCTATAGACGCTGAAAAAGCATTTGATAAAGTTCAGCACTCATTCATGACAAAGACCCTCTATAAGTTAGGTATAGAGGGAAAGTATCTCAACATAATTAAAGCCATATATGCCAAACCCACTGCCAATATCATCCTGAATGGGGAAAAGCTGAAAGCTTTTCCTTTAAGAACAGGCACTAGACAAGGATGCCCACTCTCACCACTCCTATTCAACATAGTGTTGGAAGTACTAGCCAGAGCAATCAGAGAAGAGAAGGAAATAAAGGGCATCCAGATTGGAAAAGATGAAGTCAAACTGTCCCTGTTTGCAGATGACATGATCCTATATATCGAAGAGCCTAAAACCTCTACAAAAAAACTGTTGGAATTGATAAATGATTTTAGCACAGTAGCAGGATACAAAATCAACACACAAAAATCAGTAGCATTTATTTTCTCCAATAGAGAACATGCAGAAGGAGAAATCAAGAAAGCCTGCCCATTTACAATAGCCACCAAAAAAATAAAATACTTAGGAATTGAGTTAACCAAGGAGGTGAAAAATCTCTATAATGAGAACTACAAACCACTGCTGAGAGAAATTAGAGAGGATACAAGAAGATGGAAAGATATTCCATGCTCTTGGATTGGAAGAATCAACATAGTGAAAATGTCCATACTACCCAAAGTGATATACAAATTCAATGCAATCCCCATCAAAATTCCAAAGACATTTTTCTCAGAAATGGAAAAAACTATTCAGACATTTATATGGAACAATAAAAGACCACGAATAGCCAAAGCAATGCTCAGCAAAAAAAATAAAGCTGGAGGCATAACACTACCTGACTTTAAGCTATACTACAAAGCTATAATAACCAAAACAGTATGGTACTGGCATAAAAACAGACACACTGACCAATGGAATAGAATAGAGAATCCAGAAATCAACCCACACACTTACTGCCATCTGATCTTTGACAAAGGCACCAAGCCTATTCACTGGGGAAGGGACTGCCTCTTCAGCAAGTGGTGCTGGGAAAACTGGATATCCATATGCAGGAGAATGAAACTAGATCCATACCTCTCACCGTATACTAAAATCAACTCAAAATGGATTAAGGATTTAAATATACACCCTGAGACAATAAAACTTCTTAAAGAAAACATAGGGGAAACACTTCAGGAAATAGGACTGGGCACAGACTTCATGAATACGACCCCAAAAGCACGGGCAACCAAAGGAAAAATAAACAAATGGGATTATATCAAACTAAAAAGCTTCTGCACAGCAAAAGAAACAATTAAAAGAGTTAAAAGACAACCAACAGAGTGGGAGAAAATATTTGCAAAATATACATCTGACAAAGGATTAATATCCAGAATATATAAGGAACTCAAACAACTTTACAAGAAGAAAACAAGCAACCCAATTAAAAAATGGGCAAAAGAGCTAAGTAGGCATTTCTCTAAGGAAGATATCCAAATGGCCAACAGACATATGAAAAGATGCTCAACATCACTCAGCATCCGGGAAATGCAAATCAAAACCACATTGAGATACCATCTAACCCCAGTTAGGATGGCTAAAATCCAAAAGACTATGAACGATAAATGCTGGCGAGGCTGCGGAGAAAAAGGAACTCTCATACATTGTTGGTGGGACTGCAAAATGGTGCAGCCTCTATGGAAAATGGTATGGAGGTTCCTTAAACAATTGCAAATAGATCTACCATACGACCCAGCCATCCCACTGTTGGGAATATACCCAGAGGAATGGAAATCATCAAGTCGAAGGTATACCTGTTCCCCAATGTTCATCGCAGCACTCTTTACAATAGCCAAGAGTTGGAACCAGCCCAAATGCCCATCATCAGATGAGTGGATACGGAAAATGTGGTACATCTACACAATGGAATACTACTCAGCTATAAAAACGAATGAAATACTGCCATTTGCAACAACATGGATGGACCTTGAGAGAATTATATTAAGTGAAACAAGTCAGGCACAGAAAGAGAAATACCACATGTTCTCACTTATTGGAGGGAGCTAAAAATTAATATATAAATTCACACACACACACATACACACACACACACACAAACCGGGGGGGGGGAAGAAGATATAACAACAACAATTATTTGAAGTTGATACAAGAAGCAAACAGAAAGGACATTGTTGGGGGGGAGGGGGGAGGGAGAAGGGAGGGAGGTTTTGGTGATGGGGAGCATTAATCAGCTACAATGTATATCGACAAAATAAAATTTAAAAAAAAAAAAAAATGATCGTTACCGAATTCTGCAAGTTATAAAGAATTTGATCTTAATTAAATATTATTTCCTTACTATTTACACTTAAAAAAAAAAAAAAAAAAAAAAAAAAGAATGCAGAAGATGGAATATTAATGTTGTCAACCATGATTTGGAAGCTGGGGCGGTAGGGGGATGAAAGAAAGAAAGAAAAACTGTTGTATCATTTCCTTGAACATTCATGGAAATTTCAATAAAATAATAAAAAGATTGTTAATCTGCATAAAAAAAAGTGTAAGAATGCAGAACATTGAATATTAATATTGTCAACCACGATTTGGAAGCTGGGGGCGTGGGGGATGACAGAAAGAAAGAAATAATGTTGTATCACATTTCCTTGAACATTCATGGAAATTTCAATAAAATAATAAAAAGATTATTAGTCTGCATAAAGAAAAAGTGTAAGAATGCAGAAGATAGAATATTAATGTTGTCAACCATGATTTGGAAGCTCGGGGTGGTGTGGGATAAAAGAAAGTAAGAAAAACGGTTGTATCCCATTTCCTTGAACATTCATGGAAATTTCAATAAAATAATAAAAAGATTGTTAATCTGCATAAAGTAAAAGTGTAAGAATGCAGAAGATTGAATATTTCTGTTGCCAACCATGATTTGAAAGATGGGAGGTGGTGGGGGATAAAAGAAAGAAAGAAAAACTGTTGTATTCCATTTCCTTGAACATTCATGGAAATTTCATTAAAATAATAAAAAGATTGTTCATCTGCATAAAGAAAAAGTGTAAGAATGCCGAAGATTGAATATTTATTTTGTCAACAACGATTTGGAAGCTGGGGGCGTGGGGGATAAAAGAAAGAAAGAAAAAATGTTGGATCCCATTTCCTTAGACATTCATTGAAATTTCAATAAAATAATAAATAGATTGATATTTGCATAAAGAAAAAGTGTAAGAATACAGAAGATTGAATATTAATGTTGTCAACCATGATTTGGAAGGTGGGGGGTGGTGGGGGATAAAAGAAAGAAAGAAAAACTGTTCTATACCATTTCCTTGAACATTCATGGAAATTTCAATAAAATAATGAAAAGATTGTTAATCTGCATAAAGAAAAAGAGTAAGAATGCAGAAGATAGAATATTAATGTTGTCAACCATAATTTGGAAGCATGGGGAGTGGGGGATAAAAGAAAGAAAGAGAAAATGTTGTATCCCATTTCCTTGAACATTCATGAAATTTCAATAAAATAATGACAAGATTGTTAAATGCATAAAGAAAAAGAGTATGAAGGCAGAAGATAGAATATTATGTTGTCAACCATGATTTGGAAGCTGGGGGGGTGGGGGATGAAAGAAAGAAAGAAAAACTGTTGTATCCCATTTCCTTGAACATTCATGGAAATTTCAATAAAATAATAAAAAGATTGTTAATCTGCATAAAGAAAAAGAGTAAGAATGCAGAAGATAGAATATTAATGTTGTCAACCATGATTTGGAAGCTGGGGGCGCTGGAGGATAAAGGAAAGAAAGAACAACTGTTGTATCCCATTTACTGGAACATTCATGGAAATTTCAAAAAAATAAGAAAAAGATTGTTAATCTGCATAAAGTAAAAGTGTAAGAATGCAGAAGATTGAATATTAATGTTGTCAACCATGATTTGGAAGATGGCAGGGGTGCTGGATAAAAGAAAGAAATAAAAACTGTTGTATCCCATTTCCTTGAACATTCAAGGAAATTTCAATAAAATAATAAAAAGATTGTTAATCTGCATGAAGAAAAAGAGTTAGAATGCAGAAGATAGAATATTAATGTTGTCAACCATGATTTGGAAGCTGGGGTCGCTGGAGGATAAAAGAAAGAAAGAAAAACTGCTGTATCCCATTTACTGGAACATTCATGGAAATTTCAATAAAATAATAAAAAGATTGTTAATCTGCATAAAGAAAAAGAGTAAGAATGCAGAAGATAGATTATTAATGTTGTCAACCATGATTTGTAAACTGGGGGGGAGTGGGGGATAAAAGAAAGAAAGAAAAACAGTTCTATACCATTTCCTTGAACATTCATGGAAAGTTCAATAAAATAATAAAAAGATTGGTAATCTGCATAAAGAAAAAGAGTAAGAATGCAGAAGATAGAATATTAATGTTGTCAACCATGATTTTGACGCTGGGGTGGGGAATAAAAGAAAGAAAGAAAAACTGTTGCCTCCCATTTCCTTGAACATTCATGGAAATTTCAATAAAATAATAAAAAGATTGCTAATCTGCATAAAGAAAAAGAGTAAGAATGCAGAAGATGGAATATTAATGTTGTCAACCATGATTTGGAAGCCGGGGGGGTGGGGGATAAAAGAAAGAAAGAGAAATTGTTGTATCCCAATTCCTTGAACATTCATAAAATTTCAATAAAATAATAAAAAGATTGTCAATCTGCATAAAGAAAAAGAGTAAGAATGTAGAAGATAGAATATTAATGTTTTCAACCATGATTTGGAAGCTGGGGGGTTGGGGGATGATAGAAAGAAAGAAAAAGTGTCGTATCCCATTTCCTTGAACATTCATGGAAATTTCAATAAAATAACAAAAAGATTGTTAACCTGCGTAAACAAAGAGTTAGAATGCAGAAGATAGAATATTAATGTTGGCAAACATGATTTGGAAGCTGGGGGGGGTGGGGGATAAAAGAAAGAAAGAAAAACTGCTGTATCCCATTTACTGGAACATTCATGGAAATTTCAATAAAATAATAAAAAGATTGTTAGTCTGCATAAAGAAAAGGTGTAAGAATGCAGAAGATAGAATATTAATGTTGTCAACCATGATTTGGAAGCTCGGGGGGGTGGGGGATAAAAGAAAGTAAGAAAAACTGTTGTATCCCATTTCCTTGAACATTCATGGAAATTTCAATAAAATAATAAAAAGATAGTTCATCTGCATAAAGAAAAAGAATAAGAATGCAGAAGATAGAATATTAATGTTGTCAACCATGATTTAGAAGCTGCGGGCCAGTGGGGGATAAAAGAAAGAAAGAAAAACCGTTGTATCCAATTTCCTTGAACATTCATGGAAATTTTAATAAAATAATAAAAAGATTGTTAATCTGCATAAACTAAAAGTGTAAGAATGCAGAAGAATGAATATTACTGTTGCCAACCATGATTTGGAAGGTGGGAGGTTGTGGGGGATAAAAGAAAGAAAGAAAAACTGTTGTATTCCATTTCCTTGAACATTCATGGAAATTTCATTAAAATAATAAAAAGATTGTTCATCTGCATAAAGAAAAAGTGTAAGAATGCCGAAGATTGAATATTAATTTTGTCAACCACGATTTGGAAGCTGGGGGCGTGGGGGATAAGAGAAAGAAAGAAAAAATGTTGTATCCCATTTCCTTAGACATTCATTGAAATTTCAATAAAATAATAAATAGATTGTTATTTGCATAAAGAAAAAGTGTAAGAATACAGAAGATTGAATATTAATGTTGTCAACCATGATTTGGAAGGTGGGGGGTGGTGGGGGATAAAAGAAAGAAAGAAAAACTGTTGTATACCATTTCCTTGAACATTCATGGAAATTTCAATAAAATAATGAAAAGATTGTTAATCTGCATAAAGAAGAAGAGTAAGAATGCAGAAGATAAAATATTAATGTTGTCAACCATGATTTGGAAGCATGGGGAGTGGGGGATAAAAGAAAGAAAGAGAAAATGTTGTATCCCATTTCCTTGAACATTCATGAAATTTCAATAAAATAATGACAAGATTGTTAAATGCATAAAGAAAAAGAGTATGAAGGCAGAAGATAGAATATTATGTTGTCAACCATGATTTGGAAGCTGGGGGGGGTGGGGGATGAAAGAAAGAAAGAAAAACTGTTGTATCCCATTTCCTTGAACATTCATGGAAATTTCAATAAAATAATAAAAAGATTGTTAATCTGCATAAAGAAAAAGAGTAAGAATGCAGAAGATAGAATATTAATGTTGTCAACCATGATTTGGAAGCTGGGGTCGCTGGAGGATAAAAGAAAGAAAGAAAAACTGCTGTATCCCATTTACTGGAACATTCATGGAAATTTCAATAAAATAATAAAAAGATTGTTAGTCTGCATAAAGAAAAAGAGTAAGAATGCAGAAGATAGAATATTAATGTTGTCAACCATGATTTGTAAACTGGGGGGGAGTGGGGGATAAAAGAAAGAAAGAAAAACAGTTGTATACCATTTCCTTGAACATTCATGGAAATTTTAATAAAATAATAAAAAGATTGTTATTCTGCATAAAGTAAAAGTGTAAGAATGCAGAAGATTGAATATTACTGTTGCCAACCATGATTTCGAAGGTGGGAGGTGGTGGGGGATAAAAGAAAGAAAGAAAAACTGTTGTATTCCATTTCCTTGATCATTCATGGAAATTTCATTAAAATAATAAAAAGATTGTTCATCTGCATAAAGAAAAAGTGTAAGAATGCGGAAGATTGAATATTAATTTTGTCAACCACGATTTGGAAGCTGGGGGCGTGGGGGATAAAAGAAAGAAAGAAAAAATGTCGTATCCCATTTCCTTAGACATTCATGGAAATTTCAATAAAATAATAAACAGATTGTTATTTGCATAAAGAAAAAGTGTAAGAATACAGAAGATTGAATATTAATGTTGTCAACCATGATTTGGAAGGTGGGGGGGGTGGGGGATAAAAGAAAGAAAGAAAAACTGTTGTATACCATTTCCTTGAACATTCATGTAAATTTCAATAAAATAATGAAAAGATTGTTAATCTGAATAAAGAAAAAGAGTAAGAATGCAGAAGATAGAATATTAAACTTGTCAACCATGATTTGGAAGCATGGGGAGTGGGGGATAAAAGAAAGAAAGAGAAAATGTTGTATCCCATTTCCTTGAACATTCATGAAATTTCAATAAAATAATGACAAGATTGTTAAATGCATAAAGAAAAAGAGTATGAAGGCAGAAGATAGAATATTATGTTGTCAACCATGATTTGGAAGCTGGGGGGCGGTGGGGGATGAAATAAAGAAAGAAAAACTGTTGTATCATTTCCTTGAACATTCATGGAAATTTCAATAAAATAATAAAAAGATTGTTAATCTGCATGAAAAAAAGTGTAAGAATGCAGAACATTGAATATTAATATTGTCAACCACGATTTGGAAGCTGGGAGCGTGGGGGATGACAGAAAGAAAGAAATAATGTTGTATCACATTTCCTTGAACATTCATGGAAATTTCAATAAAATAATACAAAGATTGTTAGTCTGCATAAAGAAAAAGTGTAAGAATGCAGAAGATAGAATATTAATGTTGTCAACCATGATTTGGAAGCTGGGGGCACTGGAGGATAAAAGAAAGAAAGAAAAACTTTTTTATCCCATTTCCTTGAACATTCATGGAAATGTCAATAAAATAATAAAAAGATTGTTAATCTGTATAAAGAAAAAGTGTAAGAATGCAGAAGATAGAATATTAATGTTTTCAACCATGATTTGGAAGCTGGGGGGGAGTGGGGGATAAAAGAAAGAAAGAAAAACAGTTCTATACCATTTCCTTGAACATTCATGGAAAGTTCAATAAAATAATAAAAAGATTGGTAATCTGCATAAAGAAAAAGAGTAAGAATGCAGAAGATAGAATATTAATGTTGTCAACCATGATTTTGACGCTGGGGTGTTGGGGGATAAAATAAAGAAAGAAAAACTGTTGCCTCACATTTCCTTGAACATTCATGGAAATTTCAATAAAATAATAAAAAGATTGCTAATCTGCATAAAGAAAACGAGTAAGAATGCAGAAGATGGAATATTAATGTTGTCAACCATGATTTGGAAGCCGGGGGGGTGGGGGATAAAAGAAAGAAAGAAAAACTGTTGTATCCCATTTCCTTGAACACTCATGGAAATTTCAATAAAATAATAAAAAGATTGTTAATCTGCATAGAGAAAAAGTGTAAGAATGCAGAAGATGGAATATTAATGTTGTCAACCATGATTTGGAAGCTGGGGGGGGTAGGGGGATGAAAGAAAGAAAGAAAAACTGTTGTATCATTTCCTTGAACATTCATGAAATTTCAATAAAATAATGACAAGATTGTTAAATGCATAAAGAAAAAGAGTATGAAGGCAGAAGATAGAATATTATGTTGTCAACCATGATTTGGAAGCTGGGGGGGGTGGGGGATGAAAGAAAGAAAGAAAAACTGTTGTATCCCATTTCCTTGAACATTCATGGAAATTTCAAAACAATAATAAAAAGATTGTTAATCTGCATAAAGTAAAAGTGTAAGAATGCAGAAGATTGAATATTACTGTTGCCAACCATGATTTGGAAGGTGGGAGGTGGTGGGGGATAAAAGAAAGAAAGAAAAACTGTTGCATTCCATTTCCTTGAACATTCATGGAAATATCATTAAAATAATAAAAAGATTGTTCATCTGCATAAAGAAAAAGAGTAAGAATGCCGACGATTGAATATTAATTTTGTCAACCACGATTTGGAAGGTGGGCGGTGGTGGGGGATAAAAGAAAGAAAGAAAAACTGTTGTAAACCATTTCCTTGAACATTCATGGAAATTTCAATAAAATAATGAAAAGATTGTTAATCTGCATAAAGAAAAAGAGTAAGAATGCAGAAGATAGGATGTTAATGTTGTCAACCATGATTTGGAAGCATGGGGAGTGGGGGATAAAAGAAAGAAAGAGAAAATGTTGTATCCCATTTCCTTGAACATTCATGAAATTTCAATAAAATAATGACAAGATTGTTAAATGCATAAAGAAAAAGAGTATGAAGGCAGAAGATAGAATATTATGTTGTCAACCATGATTTGGAAGCTGGGGGGGGTGGGGGATGAAAGAAAGAAAGAAAAACTGTTGTATCCCATTTCCTTGAACATTCATGGAAATTTCAATAAAAAAATAAAAAGATTGTTAATCTGCATAAAGAAAAAGACTAAGAATGCAGAAGATAGAATATTAATGTTTTCAACCATGATTCGGAAGCTGGGGGGGAGTGGGGGATAAAAGAAAGAAAGAAAAACAGTTCTATACCATTTCCTTGAACATTCATGGAAAGTTCAATAAAATAATAAAAAGATTGATAATCTGCATAAAGAAAAAGAGTAAGAATGCAGAAGATAGAATATTAACGTTGTCAACCATGATTTTGACGCTGGGGGGGTGGGGGATAAAAGAAAGAGAGAAAAACTGTTACCTCCCATTTCCATGAACATTCATGGAAATTTCAATAAAATAATAAAAAGATTGCTAATCTGCATAAAGAAAAAGAGTAAGAATGCAGAAGATGGAATATTAATGTTGTCAACCATGATTTGGAAGCCGGGGTGTGGGGGATAAAAGAAAGAAAGAAAAACTGTTGTATCCCATTTCCTTGAACACTCATGGAAATTTCAATAAAATAATAAAAAGATTGTTAATCTGCATAGAGAAAAAGTGTAAGAATGCAGAAGATTGTATATTAATGTTGTCAACCATTATTTGGAAGCTGGGGGGGTAGGGGGATGAAAGAAAGAAAGAAAAACTGTTGTATCATTTCCTTGAACATTCATGGAAATTTCAATAAAATAATAAAAAGATTGTTAATCTGCATGAAAAAAAGTGTAAGAATGCAGAACATTGAATATTAATATTGTCAACCACGATTTGGAAGCTGGGGGCGTGGGGGATAAAAGAAAGAAAGAGAAAATATTGTATCCCATTTCCTTGAACATTCATGAAATTTCAATAAAATAATGACAAGATTGTTAAATGCATAAAGAAAAAGAGTATGAAGGCAGAAGATAGAATATTATGTTGTCAACCATGATTTGGAAGCTGGGGGGGGGTGGGGGATGAAAGAAAGAAGAAAAACTGTTGTATCCCATTTCCTTGAACATTCATGGAAATTTCAATAAAATAATAAAAAGATTGTTAATCTGCATAAAGAAAAAGAGTAAGAATGCAGAAGATAGAATATTAATGTTGTCAACCATGATTTGGAAGCTGGGGTCGCTGGAGGATAAAAGACAGAAAGAAAAACTGCTGTACCCATTTACTGGAACATTCATGGAAATTTCAATAAAATAATAAAAAGATTGTTAGTCTGCATAAAGAAAAAGAGTAAGAATGCAGAAGATAGAATATTAATGTTGTAAACCATGATTTGTAAACTGGGGGGGAGTGGGGGATAAAAGAAAGAAAGAAAAACAGTTGTATACCATTTCCTTGAACATTCATGGAAATTTTAATAAAATAATAAAAAGATTGTTAATCTGCATAAAGTAAAAGTGTAAGAATGCAGAAGATTGAATATTACTGTTGCCAACCATGATTTGGAAGGTGGGAGGTGGTAGGGGATAAAAGAAAGAAAGAAAAACTGTTGTATTCCATTTCCTTGATCATTCATGGAAATTTCATTAAAATAATAAAAAGATTGTTCATCTGCATAAAGAAAAAGTGTAAGAATGCCGAAGACTGAATATTAATTTTGTCAACCACGATTTGGAAGCTGGGGGCGTGGGGGATAAAAGAAGGAAAGAAAAAAGGTTGTATCCCATTTCCTTAGACATTCATGGAAATTTCAATAAAATAATAAATAGATTGTTATTTGCATAAAGAAACAGTGTAAGAATACAGAAGATTGAATATTAATGTTGTCAACCATGATTTGGAAGGTGGGGGGTGGTGGGGGATAAAAGAAAGAAAGAAAAACTGTTGTATACCATTTCCTTGAACATTCATGGAAATTTCAATAAAATAATGAAAAGATTGTTAATCTGCATAAAGAAAAAGAGTAAGAATGCAGAAGATAGAATATTAATGTGCTCAACCATGATTTGGAAGCATGGGAAGTGGGGGATAAAAGAAAGAAAGAGAAAATGTTGTATCCCATTTCCTTGAACATTCATGAAATTTCAATAAAATAATGACAAGATTGTTAAATGCATAAAAAAAGAGTATGAAGGCAGAAGATAGAATATTATGTTGTCAACCATGATTTGGAAGCTGGGGGGGTGGGGGATGAAAGAAAGAAAGAAAAACTGTTGTATCCCATTTCCTTGAAGATTCATGGAAATTTCAGTGAAATAATAAAAAGATTGTTAATCTGCATAAAGAAAAAGAGTAAGAATGCAGAAGATAGAATATTAATGTTGTCAACCATGATTTGGAAGCTGGGGGCGCTGGAGGATAAAAGAAAGAAAGAAAAACTGTTGTATCCCATTTACTGGAACATTCATGGAAATTTCAATAAAATAAGAAAAAGATTGTTATTCTGCATAAAGTAAAAGTGTAAGAATGTAGAAGATTGAATATTAATGTTGTCAACCATGATTTGGAAGATGGCAGGTGTGCTGGATAAAAGAAAGAAAGAAAAACTGTTGTATCCCATTTCCTTGAACATACATGGAAATTTCAATTAAATAATAAAAAGATTGTTAATCTGCATAAAGAAAAAGAGTAAGAATGCAGAAGATAGAATATTAATGTTGTCAACCATGATTTGGAAGCTGGGGGCGCTGGAGGATAAAAGAAAGAAAGAAAAACTTTTTTATCCCATTTCCTTGAACATTCATGGAAATTTCAATAAAATAATAAAAAGATTGTTAATCTGTATAAAGAAAAAGTGTAAGAATGCAGAAGATAGAATATTAATGTTGTCAACCATGATTTGGAAGCCGGGGGGGTGGGGGATAAAAGAAAGAATGAAAAACTGTTGTATCCCATTTCCTTGAACAATCATGGAAATTTCAATAAAATAATAAAAAGATTGTTAATCTGCATAGAGAAAAAGTGTAAGAATGCAGAAGATGGAATGTTAATGTTGTCAACCATGATTTGGAAGCTGGGGGGGTAGGGGGATGAAAGAAAGAAAGAAAAACTGTTGTATCATTTCCTTGAACATTCATGGAAATTTCAATAAAATAATAAAAAGATTGTTAATCTGCATGAAAAAAAGTGTAAGAATGCAGAACATTGAATGTTAATATTGTCAACCACGATTTGGAAGCTGGGGGCGTGGGGGATAAAAGAAAGAAAGAGAAAATATTGTATCCCATTTCCTTGAACATTCATGAAATTTCAATAAAATAATGACAAGATTGTTAAATGCATAAAGAAAAAGAGTATGAAGGCAGAAGATAGCATATTATGTTGTCAACCATGATTTGGAAGCTGGGGGGGGGTGGTGGATGAAAGAAAGAAGAAAAACTGTTGTATCCCATTTCCTTGAACATTCATGGAAATTTCAATAAAATAATAAAAAGATTGTTAATCTGCATAAAGAAAAAGAGTAAGAATGCAGAAGATAGAATATTAATGTTGTCAACCATGATTTGGAAGCTGGGGTCGCTGGAGGATAAAAGACAGAAAGAAAAACTGCTGTACCCATTTACTGGAACATTCACGGAAATTTCAATAAAATAATAAAAAGATTGTTAGTCTGCATAAAGAAAAAGAGTAAGAATGCAGAAGATAGAATATTAATGTTGTAAACCATGATTTGTAAACTGGGGGGGAGTGGGGGATAAAAGAAAGAAAGAAAAACAGTTGTATACCATTTCCTTGAACATTCATGGAAATTTTAATAAAATAATAAAAAGATTGTTAATCTGCATAAAGTAAAAGTGTAAGAATGCAGAAGATTGAATATTACTGTTGCCAACCATGATTTGGAAGGTGGGAGGTGGTAGGGGATAAAAGAAAGAAAGAAAAACTGTTGTATTCCATTTCCTTGATCATTCATGGAAATTTCATTAAAATAATAAAAAGATTGTTCATCTGCATAAAGAAAAAGTGTAAGAATGCCGAAGACTGAATATTAATTTTGTCAACCACGATTTGGAAGCTGGGGGCGTGGGGGATAAAAGAAGGAAAGAAAAAATGTTGTATCCCATTTCCTTAGACATTCATGGAAATTTCAATAAAATAATAAATAGATTGTTATTTGCATAAAGAAACAGTGTAAGAATACAGAAGATTGAATATTAATGTTGTCAACCATGATTTGGAAGGTGGGGGGTGGTGGGGGATAAAAGAAAGAAAGAAAAACTGTTGTATACCATTTCCTTGAACATTCATGGAAATTTCAATAAAATAATGAAAAGATTGTTAATCTGCATAAAGAAAAAGAGTAAGAATGCAGAAGATAGAATATTAATGTTCTCAACCATGATTTGGAAGCATGGGGAGTGGGGGATAAAAGAAAGAAAGAGAAAATGTTGTATCCCATTTCCTTGAACATTCATGAAATTTCAATAAAATAATGACAAGATTGTTAAATGCATAAAAAAAAGAGTATGAAGGCAGAAGATAGAATATTATGTTGTCAACCATGATTTGGAAGCTGGGGGGGGTGGGGGATGAAAGAAAGAAAGAAAAACTGTTGTATCCCATTTCCTTGAACATTCATGGAAATTTCAGTGAAATAATAAAAAGATTGTTAATCTGCATAAAGAAAAAGAGTAAGAATGCAGAAGATAGAATATTAATGTTGTCAACCATGATTTGGAAGCTGGGGGCGCTGGAGGATAAAAGAAAGAAAGAAAAACTGTTGTATCCCATTTACTGGAACATTCATGGAAATTTCAATAAAATAATAAAAAGATTGTTAGTCTGCATAAAGAAAAAGAGTAAGAATGCAGAAGATAGAATATTAATGTTGTCAACCATGATTTGGAAGCTGGGGGGGTAGGGGGATGAAAGAAAGAAAGAACAACTGCTGTATCCCATTTACTGGAACATTCATGGAAATTTCAATAAAATAATAAAAAGATTGTTAGTCTGCATAAAGAAAAAGAGTAAGAATGCAGAAGATAGAATATTAATGTTGTCAACCATGATTTGTAAACTGGGGGGGAGTGGGGGATAAAAGAAAGAAAGAAAAACAGTTGTATACCATTTCCTTGAACATTCATGGAAATTTTAATAAAATAATAAAAAGATTGTTAATCTGCATAAAGTAAAAGTGTAAGAATGCAGAAGATTGAATATTACTGTTGCCAACCATGATTTGGAAGGTGGGAGGTGGTGGGGGATAAAAGAAAGAAAGAAAAACTGTTGTATTCCATTTCCTTGAACATTCATGGAAATTTCATTAAAATAATAAAAAGATTGTTCATCTGCATAAAGAAAAAGTGTAAGAATGCCGAAGATTGAATATTAATTTTGTCAACCACGATTTGGAAGCTGGGGTCGTGGGGGATAAAAGAAAGAAAGAAAAAATTTTGTATCCCATTTCCTTAGACATTCATGGAAATTTCAATAAAATAATAAATAGATTGTTATTTGCATAAAGAAAAAGTGTAAGAATACAGAAGATTGAATATTAATGTTGTCAACCATGATTTGGAAGCATGGGGAGTGGGAATAAAAGAAAGAAAGAAAAACTGTTGTATACCATTTCCTTGAACATTCATGGAAATTTCACTAAAATAATGAAAAGATTGTTAATCTGCATAAAGAAAAAGAGTAAGAATGCAGAAGATATAATATTAATGTTGTCAACCATGATTTGGAAGCATGGGGAGTGGGGGATAAAAGAAAGAAAGAGAAATTGATGTATCCCATTTCCTTGAACATTCATGGAATTTCAATAAAATAATGACAAGATTGTGAATCTGCATAAAGTAAAAGAGTATGAAGGCAGAAGATACAATATTATGTTGTCAACCATGATTTGGAAGCTGGGGGGGTGGGGGATGAAAGAAAGAAAGAAAAACTGTTGTATCCCATTTCCTTGAACATTCATGGAAATTTCAATACAATAATAAAAAGATTGTTAATCTGCATAAAGAAAAAGAGTAAGAATGCAGAAGATAGAAAATTAATGTTGTCAACCATGTTTTGGAAGCTGGGGGTTTGTGGGGGATAAAAGAAAGAAAGAAAAACTGTTGTATCCCATTTCCTTGAACATTCATGGAAATTTCAATAAAATAATAAAAAGATTGTTAATCTGTATAAAGAAAAAGTGTAAGAATGCAGAAGATAGAATATTAAGGTTTTCAACCATGATTCGGAAGCTGGGGGGGAGTGGGGGAAAAAAGAAAGAAAGAAAAACAGTTCTATACCATTTCCTTGAACATTCATGGAAATTTCAATAAAATAATAAAAAGATTGTTAATCTGCATAGAGAAAATGTGTAAGAATGCAGAAGATTGAATATTAATGTTGTCAACCATGATTTGGAAGCTGGGGGGGTAGGGGGATGAAAGAAAGAAAGAAAAACAGTTGTATCATTTCCTTGAACATTCATGGAAATTTCAATAAAATAATAAAAAGATTGTTAATCTGCATAAAGAAAAAGTGTAAGAATGCAGAACATTGAATATTTATATTGTCAACCACGATTTGGAAGCTGGGGGCGTGGGGGATGACAGAAAGAAAGAAATAATGTTGTATCACATTTCCTTGAACATTCATGGAAATTTCAATAAAATAATAAAAAGATTGTTAATCTGCATAAAGAAAAAGAGTAAGAATGCAGAAGATAGAAAATTAATGTTGTCAACCATGTTTTGGAAGCTGGGGGGTTGTGGGGGATAAAAGAAAGAAAGAAAAACTGTTGTATCCCATTTCCTTGAACATTCATGGAAATTTCAATAAAATAAGAAAAAGATTGTTAATCTGCATAAAGTAAAAGTGTAAGAATGCAGAAGATTGAATATTAATGTTGTCAACCATGATTTGGAAGAGGGCGGGGTGCTGGAAAAAAGAAAGAAAGAAAGAAAAACTGTTGTATCCCATGTCCTTGAACATTCATGGAAATTTCAATAAAATAATAAAAAGATTGTTAATCTGGATAAAGAAAAAGAGTAAGAATGCAGAAGATAGAATATTAATGTTGTCAACCATGATTTGGAAGCTGGGGGCGCTGGAGGATAAAAGAAAGAAAGAAAAACTTTTTTATCCCATTTCCTTGAACTTTCATGGAAATTTCAATAAAATAATAAAAAGATTGTTAATCTGTATAAAGAAAAAGTGTAAGAATGCAGAAGATGGAATATTAATGTTTTCAACCATGATTCGGAAGCTGGGGGGGAGTGGGGGAAAAAAGAAAGAAAGAAAAACAGTTCTATACCATTTCCTTGAACATTCATGGAAAGTTCAATAAAATAATAAAAAGATTGGTAATCTGCATAAAGAAAAAGAGTAAGAATGCAGAAGATAGAATATTAATGTTGTCAACCATGATTTTGACGCTGGGGGGGTGGGGGATAAAAGAAGGAAAGAAAAACTGTTGCCCCCCATTTCCTTGAATATTCATGGAAGTTTCAATAAAATAATAAAAAGATTGCTAATCTGCATAAAGAAAAAGAGTAAGAATGCAGAAGATAGAATATTAATGTTGTCAACCATGATTTGGAAGCCGGGGGGGTGGGGGATAAAAGAAAGAAAGAAAAACTGTTGTATCCCATTTCCTTGAACACTCATGGAAATTTCAATAAAATAATAAAAAGATTGTTAATCTGCATAGAGAAAAAGTGTAAGAATGCAGAAGATTGAATATTAATGTTGTCAACTATGATTTGGAAGCGGGGGGGGTAGGGGGATGAAAGAAAGAAAGAAAAACTGTTGTATCATTTCCTTGAACATTCATGGAAATTTCAATAAAATAATAAAAAGATTGTTAATCTGCATAAAGAAAAAGTGTAAGAATGCAGAACATTGAATATTAATATTGTCAACCACGATTTGGAAGCTGGGGGCGTGGGGGATGACAGAAAGAAAGAAATAATGTTGTATCACATTTCCTTGAACATTCATGGAAATTTCAATAAAATAATAAAAAGATTGTTAATCTGCATAAAGAAAAAGAGTAAGAAGGCAGAAGATAGAATGATAATGTTGTCAACCATGATTTGGAAGCTGGGGGCGCTGGAGGATAAAAGAAAAAAAGAAAAACTTTTTTATCCCATTTCCTTGAACATTCATGGAAATGTCAATAAAATAATAAAAAGATTGTTAATCTGTATAAAGAAAAAGTGTAAGAATGCAGAAGATAGAATATTAATGTTTTCAACCATGATTTGGAAGCTGGGGGGGAGTGGGGGATAAAAGAAAGAAAGAAAAACAGTTCTATACCATTTCCTTGAACATTCATGGAAATTTCAATAAAATAATGAAAAGATTGTTAATCTGCATAAAGAAGAAGAGTAAGAATGCAGAAGATAAAATATTAATGTGTCAACCATGATTTGGAAGCATGGGGAGTGGGGGATAAAAGAAAGAAAGAGAAAATGTTGTATCCCATTTCCTTGAACATTCATGAAATTTCAATAAAATTATGACAAGATTGTTAAATGCATAAAGAAAAAGAGTATGAAGGCAGAAGATAGAATATTATGTTGTCAACCATGATTTGGAAGCTGGGGGGGGTGGGGGATGAAAGAAAGAAAGAAAAACTGTTGTATCCCATTTCCTTGAACATTCATGGAAATTTCAATAAAATAATAAAAAGATTGTTAATCTGCATAAAGAAAAAGAGTAAGAATGCAGAAGATAGAATATTAATGTTGTCAACCATGATTTGGAAGCTGGGGGCGCTGGAGGATAAAAGAAAGAAAGAAAAACTGTTGTATCGCATTTACTGGAACATTCATGGAAATTTCAATAAAATAAGAAAAAGATTGTTAATCTGCATAAAGTAAAAGTGTAAGAATGCAGAAGATTGAATATTAATGTTGTCAACCATGATTTGGAAGATGGCAGGGGTGCTGGATAAAAGAAAGAAAGAAAAACTGTTGTATCCCATTTCCTTGAACATTCATGGAAAGTTCAATAAAATAATAAAAAGATTGTTAATCTGCATAAAGAAAAAGAGTAAGAATGCAGAAGATAGAATATTAATGTTGTCAACCATGATTTGGAAGATGGCAGTGGTGCTGGATAAAAGAAAGAAAGAAAAACTGCTGTATCCCATTTACTGGAACATTCATGGAAATTTCAATAAAATAATAAAAAGATTGTTAGTCTGCATAAAGAAAAAGAGTAAGAATGCAGAAGATAGAATATTAATGTTGTCAACCATGATTTGTAAACTGGGGGGGAGTGGGGGATAAAAGAAAGAAAGAAAAACAGTTGTATACCATTTCCTTGAACATTCATGGTAATTTTAATAAAATAATAAAAAGATTGTTAATCTGCATAAAGTAAAAGTGTAAGAATGCAGAAGATTGAATATTACTGTTGCCAACCATGATTTGGAAGGTGGGAGGTGGTGGGGGATAAAAGAAAGAAAGAAAAACTGTTGTATTCCATTTCCTTGAACATTCATGGAAATTTCATTAAAATAATAAAAAGATTGTTCATCTGCATAAAGAAAAAGTGTAAGAATGCCGAAGATTGAATATTAATTTTGTCAACCACGATTTGGAAGCTGGGGGCGTGGGGGATAAAAGAAAGAAAGAAAAAATTTTGTATCCCATTTCCTTAGACATTCATGGAAATTTTAATAAAATAATAAATAGATTGTTATTTGCATAAAGAAAAAGTGTAAGAATACAGAAGATTGAATATTAATGTTGTCAACCATGATTTTGACGCTGGGGGGGTGGGGGATAAAAGAAGGAAAGAAAAACTGTTGCCTCACATTTCCTTGAATATTAATGGAAGTTTCAATAAAATAATAAAAAGATTGCTAATCTGCATAAAGAAAAAGAGTAAGAATGCAGAAGATAGAATATTAATGTTGTCAACCATGATTTGGAAGCCGGGGGGGTGGGGGATAAAAGAAAGAAAGAAAAACTGTTGTATCCCATTTCCTTGAACACTCATGGAAATTTCAATAAAATAATAAAAAGATTGTTAATCTGCATAGAGAAAAAGTGTAAGAATGCAGAAGATTGAATATTAATGTTGTCAACCATGATTTGGAAGCTGGGGGGGTAGGGGGATGAAAGAAAGAAAGAAAAACTGTTGTATCATTTCCTTGAACATTCATGGAAATTTCAATAAAATAATAAAAAGATTGTTAATCTGCATAAAGAAAAAGTGTAAGAATGCAGAACATTGAATATTAATATTGTCAACCACGATTTGGAAGCTGGGGGCGTGGGGGATGACAGAAAGAAAGAAATAATGTTGTATCACATTTCCTTGAACATTCATGGAAATTTCTATAAAATAATAAAAAGATTGTTAATCTGCATAAAGAAAAAGAGTAAGAATGCAGAAGATAGAATGTTAATGTTGTCAACCATGATTTGGAAGCTAGGGGCGCTGGAGGATAAAAGAAAGAAAGAAAAACTTTTTTATCCCATTTCCTTGAACATTCATGGAAATGTCAATAAAATAATAAAAAGATTGTTAATCTGTATAAAGAAAAAGTGTAAGAATGCAGAAGATAGAATATTAATGTTGTCAACCATGATTTGGAAGCATGGGGAGTGGGGGATAAAAGAAAGAAAGAGAAAATGTTGTATCCCATTTCCTTGAACATTCATGAAATTTCAATAAAATAATGACAAGATTGTTAAATGCATAAAGAAAAAGAGTATGAAGGCAGAAGATAGAATATTATGTTGTCAACCATGATTTGGAAGCTGGGGGGGGTGGGGGATGAAAGAAAGAAAGAAAAACTGTTGTATCCCATTTCCTTGAACATTCATGGAAATTTCAATAAAATAATAAAAAGATTGTTAATCTGCATAAAGAAAAAGAGTAAGAATGCAGAAGATAGAATATTAATGTTGTCAACCATGATTTGGAAGCTGGGGGCGCTGGAGGATAAAAGAAAGAAAGAAAAACTGTTGTATCGCATTTACTGGAACATTCATGGAAATTTCAATAAAATAAGAAAAAGATTGTTAATCTGCATAAAGTAAAAGTGTAAGAATGCAGAAGATTGAATATTAATGTTGTCAACCATGATTTGGAAGATGGCAGGGGTGCAGGATAAAAGAAAGAAAGAAAAACTGTTGTATCCCATTTCCTTGAACATTCATGGAAAGTTCAATAAAATAATAAAAAGATTGTTAATCTGCATAAAGAAAAAGAGTAAGAATGCAGAAGATAGAATATTAATGTTGTCAACCATGATTTGGAAGCTGGGGTCGCTGGAGGATAAAAGAAAGAAAGAAAAACTGCTGTATCCCATTTACTGGAACATTCATGGAAATTTCAATAAAATAATAAAAAGATTGTTAGTCTGCATAAAGAAAAAGAGTAAGAATGCAGAAGATAGAATATTAATGTTGTCAACCATGATTTGTAAACTGGGGGGGAGTGGGGGATAAAAGAAAGAAAGAAAAACAGTTGTATACCATTTCCTTGAACATTCATGGAAATTTTAATAAAATAATAAAAAGATTGTTATTCTGCATAAAGTAAAAGTGTAAGAATGCAGAAGATTGAATATTACTGTTGCCAACCATGATTTCGAAGGTGGGAGGTGGTGGGGGATAAAAGAAAGAAAGAAAAACTGTTGTATTCCATTTCCTTGATCATTCATGGAAATTTCATTAAAATAATAAAAAGATTGTTCATCTGCATAAAGAAAAAGTGTAAGAATGCGGAAGATTGAATATTAATTTTGTCAACCACGATTTGGAAGCTGGGGGCGTGGGGGATAAAAGAAAGAAAGAAAAAATGTCGTATCCCATTTCCTTAGACATTCATGGAAATTTCAATAAAATAATAAACAGATTGTTATTTGCATAAAGAAAAAGTGTAAGAATACAGAAGATTGAATATTAATGTTGTCAACCATGATTTGGAAGGTGGGGGGGGTGGGGGATAAAAGAAAGAAAGAAAAACTGTTGTATACCATTTCCTTGAACATTCATGTAAATTTCAATAAAATAATGAAAAGATTGTTAATCTGAATAAAGAAAAAGAGTAAGAATGCAGAAGATAGAATATTAAACTTGTCAACCATGATTTGGAAGCATGGGGAGTGGGGGATAAAAGAAAGAAAGAGAAAATGTTGTATCCCATTTCCTTGAACATTCATGAAATTTCAATAAAATAATGACAAGATTGTTAAATGCATAAAGAAAAAGAGTATGAAGGCAGAAGATAGAATATTATGTTGTCAACCATGATTTGGAAGCTGGGGGGCGGTGGGGGATGAAATAAAGAAAGAAAAACTGTTGTATCATTTCCTTGAACATTCATGGAAATTTCAATAAAATAATAAAAAGATTGTTAATCTGCATGAAAAAAAGTGTAAGAATGCAGAACATTGAATATTAATATTGTCAACCACGATTTGGAAGCTGGGAGCGTGGGGGATGACAGAAAGAAAGAAATAATGTTGTATCACATTTCCTTGAACATTCATGGAAATTTCAATAAAATAATACAAAGATTGTTAGTCTGCATAAAGAAAAAGTGTAAGAATGCAGAAGATAGAATATTAATGTTGTCAACCATGATTTGGAAGCTGGGGGCACTGGAGGATAAAAGAAAGAAAGAAAAACTTTTTTATCCCATTTCCTTGAACATTCATGGAAATGTCAATAAAATAATAAAAAGATTGTTAATCTGTATAAAGAAAAAGTGTAAGAATGCAGAAGATAGAATATTAATGTTTTCAACCATGATTTGGAAGCTGGGGGGGAGTGGGGGATAAAAGAAAGAAAGAAAAACAGTTCTATACCATTTCCTTGAACATTCATGGAAAGTTCAATAAAATAATAAAAAGATTGGTAATCTGCATAAAGAAAAAGAGTAAGAATGCAGAAGATACAATATTAATGTTGTCAACCATGATTTTGACGCTGGGGTGTTGGGGGATAAAATAAAGAAAGAAAAACTGTTGCCTCACATTTCCTTGAACATTCATGGAAATTTCAATAAAATAATAAAAAGATTGCTAATCTGCATAAAGAAAACGAGTAAGAATGCAGAAGATGGAATATTAATGTTGTCAACCATTATTTGGAAGCCGGGGGGGTGGGGGATAAAAGAAAGAAAGAAAAACTGTTGTATCCCATTTCCTTGAACACTCATGGAAATTTCAATAAAATAATAAAAAGATTGTTAATCTGCATAGAGAAAAAGTGTAAGAATGCAGAAGATGGAATATTAATGTTGTCAACCATGATTTGGAAGCTGGGGGGGTAGGGGGATGAAAGAAAGAAAGAAAAACTGTTGTATCATTTCCTTGAACATTCATGAAATTTCAATAAAATAATGACAAGATTGTTAAATGCATAAAGAAAAAGAGTATGAAGGCAGAAGATAGAATATTATGTTGTCAACCATGATTTGGAAGCTGGGGGGGGTGGGGGATGAAAGAAAGAAAGAAAAACTGTTGTATCCCATTTCCTTGAACATTCATGGAAATTTCAAAACAATAATAAAAAGATTGTTAATCTGCATAAAGTAAAAGTGTAAGAATGCAGAAGATTGAATATTACTGTTGCCAACCATGATTTGGAAGGTGGGAGGTGGTGGGGGATAAAAGAAAGAAAGAAAAACTGTTGCATTCCATTTCCTTGAACATTCATGGAAATATCATTAAAATAATAAAAAGATTGTTCATCTGCATAAAGAAAAAGAGTAAGAATGCCGACGATTGAATATTAATTTTGTCAACCACGATTTGGAAGGTGGGCGGTGGTGGGGGATAAAAGAAAGAAAGAAAAACTGTTGTATACCATTTCCTTGAACATTCATGGAAATTTCAATAAAATAATGAAAAGATTGTTAATCTGCATAAAGAAAAAGAGTAAGAATGCAGAAGATAGGATGTTAATGTTGTCAACCATGATTTGGAAGCATGGGGAGTGGGGGATAAAAGAAAGAAAGAGAAAATGTTGTATCCCATTTCCTTGAACATTCATGAAATTTCAATAAAATAATGACAAGATTGTTAAATGCATAAAGAAAAAGAGTATGAAGGCAGAAGATAGAATATTATGTTGTCAACCATGATTTGGAAGCTGGGGGGGGTGGGGGATGAAAGAAAGAAAGAAAAACTGTTGTATCCCATTTCCTTGAACATTCATGGAAATTTCAATAAAAAAATAAAAAGATTGTTAATCTGCATAAAGAAAAAGACTAAGAATGCAGAAGATAGAATATTAATGTTTTCAACCATGATTCGGAAGCTGGGGGGGAGTGGGGGATAAAAGAAAGAAAGAAAAACAGTTCTATACCATTTCCTTGAACATTCATGGAAAGTTCAATAAAATAATAAAAAGATTGATAATCTGCATAAAGAAAAAGAGTAAGAATGCAGAAGATAGAATATTAACGTTGTCAACCATGATTTTGACGCTGGGGGGGTGGGGGATAAAAGAAAGAGAGAAAAACTGTTACCTCCCATTTCCATGAACATTCATGGAAATTTCAATAAAATAATAAAAAGATTGCTAATCTGCATAAAGAAAAAGAGTAAGAATGCAGAAGATGGAATATTAATGTTGTCAACCATGATTTGGAAGCCGGGGTGTGGGGGATAAAAGAAAGAAAGAAAAACTGTTGTATCCCATTTCCTTGAACACTCATGGAAATTTCAATAAAATAATAAAAAGATTGTTAATCTGCATAGAGAAAAAGTGTAAGAATGCAGAAGATTGTATATTAATGTTGTCAACCATTATTTGGAAGCTGGGGGGGTAGGGGGATGAAAGAAAGAAAGAAAAACTGTTGTATCATTTCCTTGAACATTCATGGAAATTTCAATAAAATAATAAAAAGATTGTTAATCTGCATGAAAAAAAGTGTAAGAATGCAGAACATTGAATATTAATATAGTCAACCACGATTTGGAAGCTGGGGGCGTGGGGGATAAAAGAAAGAAAGAGAAAATATTGTATCCCATTTCCTTGAACATTCATGAAATTTCAATAAAATAATGACAAGATTGTTAAATGCATAAAGAAAAAGAGTATGAAGGCAGAAGATAGAATATTATGTTGTCAACCATGATTTGGAAGCTGGGGGGGGGTGGGGGATGAAAGAAAGAAGAAAAACTGTTGTATCCCATTTCCTTGAACATTCATGGAAATTTCAATAAAATAATAAAAAGATTGTTAATCTGCATAAAGAAAAAGAGTAAGAATGCAGAAGATAGAATATTAATGTTGTCAACCATGATTTGGAAGCTGGGGTCGCTGGAGGATAAAAGACAGAAAGAAAAACTGCTGTACCCATTTACTGGAACATTCATGGAAATTTCAATAAAATAATAAAAAGATTGTTAGTCTGCATAAAGAAAAAGAGTAAGAATGCAGAAGATAGAATATTAATGTTGTAAACCATGATTTGTAAACTGGGGGGGAGTGGGGGATAAAAGAAAGAAAGAAAAACAGTTGTATACCATTTCCTTGAACATTCATGGAAATTTTAATAAAATAATAAAAAGATTGTTAATCTGCATAAAGTAAAAGTGTAAGAATGCAGAAGATTGAATATTACTGTTGCCAACCATGATTTGGAAGGTGGGAGGTGGTAGGGGATAAAAGAAAGAAAGAAAAACTGTTGTATTCCATTTCCTTGATCATTCATGGAAATTTCATTAAAATAATAAAAAGATTGTTCATCTGCATAAAGAAAAAGTGTAAGAATGCCGAAGACTGAATATTAATTTTGTCAACCACGATTTGGAAGCTGGGGGCGTGGGGGATAAAAGAAGGAAAGAAAAAAGGTTGTATCCCATTTCCTTAGACATTCATGGAAATTTCAATAAAATAATAAATAGATTGTTATTTGCATAAAGAAACAGTGTAAGAATACAGAAGATTGAATATTAATGTTGTCAACCATGATTTGGAAGGTGGGGGGTGGTGGGGGATAAAAGAAAGAAAGAAAAACTGTTGTATACCATTTCCTTGAACATTCATGGAAATTTCAATAAAATAATGAAAAGATTGTTAATCTGCATAAAGAAAAAGAGTAAGAATGCAGAAGATAGAATATTAATGTTCTCAACCATGATTTGGAAGCATGGGGAGTGGGGGATAAAAGAAAGAAAGAGAAAATGTTGTATCCCATTTCCTTGAACATTCATGAAATTTCAATAAAATAATGACAAGATTGTTAAATGCATAAAAAAAAGAGTATGAAGGCAGAAGATAGAATATTATGTTGTCAACCATGATTTGGAAGCTGGGGGGGTGGGGGATGAAAGAAAGAAAGAAAAACTGTTGTATCCCATTTCCTTGAAGATTCATGGAAATTTCAGTGAAATAATAAAAAGATTGTTAATCTGCATAAAGAAAAAGAGTAAGAATGCAGAAGATAGAATATTAATGTTGTCAACCATGATTTGGAAGCTGGGGGCGCTGGAGGATAAAAGAAAGAAAGAAAAACTGTTGTATCCCATTTACTGGAACATTCATGGAAATTTCAATAAAATAAGAAAAAGATTGTTATTCTGCATAAAGTAAAAGTGTAAGAATGTAGAAGATTGAATATTAATGTTGTCAACCATGATTTGGAAGATGGCAGGTGTGCTGGATAAAAGAAAGAAAGAAAAACTGTTGTATCCCATTTCCTTGAACATACATGGAAATTTCAATTAAATAATAAAAAGATTGTTAATCTGCATAAAGAAAAAGAGTAAGAATGCAGAAGATAGAATATTAATGTTGTCAACCATGATTTGGAAGCTGGGGGCGCTGGAGGATAAAAGAAAGAAAGAGAAACTTTTTTATCCCATTTCCTTGAACATTCATGGAAATTTCAATAAAATAATAAAAAGATTGTTAATCTGTATAAAGAAAAAGTGTAAGAATGCAGAAGATAGAATATTAATGTTGTCAACCATGATTTGGAAGCCGGGGGGGTGGGGGATAAAAGAAAGAAAGAAAAACTGTTGTATCCCATTTCCTTGAACAATCATGGAAATTTCAATAAAATAATAAAAAGATTGTTAATCTGCATAGAGAAAAAGTGTAAGAATGCAGAAGATGGAATGTTAATGTTGTCAACCATGATTTGGAAGCTGGGGGGGTAGGGGGATGAAAGAAAGAAAGAAAAACTGTTGTATCATTTCCTTGAACATTCATGGAAATTTCAATAAAATAATAAAAAGATTGTTAATCTGCATGAAAAAAAGTGTAAGAATGCAGAACATTGAATGTTAATATTGTCAACCACGATTTGGAAGCTGGGGGCGTGGGGGATAAAAGAAAGAAAGAGAAAATATTGTATCCCATTTCCTTGAACATTCATGAAATTTCAATAAAATAATGACAAGATTGTTAAATGCATAAAGAAAAAGAGTATGAAGGCAGAAGATAGAATATTATGTTGTCAACCATGATTTGGAAGCTGGGGGGGGGTGGTGGATGAAAGAAAGAAGAAAAACTGTTGTATCCCATTTCCTTGAACATTCATGGAAATTTCAATAAAATAATAAAAAGATTGTTAATCTGCATAAAGAAAAAGAGTAAGAATGCAGAAGATAGAATATTAATGTTGTCAACCATGATTTGGAAGCTGGGGTCGCTGGAGGATAAAAGACAGAAAGAAAAACTGCTGTACCCATTTACTGGAACATTCACGGAAATTTCAATAAAATAATAAAAAGATTGTTAGTCTGCATAAAGAAAAAGAGTAAGAATGCAGAAGATAGAATATTAATGTTGTAAACCATGATTTGTAAACTGGGGGGGAGTGGGGGATAAAAGAAAGAAAGAAAAACAGTTGTATACCATTTCCTTGAACATTCATGGAAATTTTAATAAAATAATAAAAAGATTGTTAATCTGCATAAAGTAAAAGTGTAAGAATGCAGAAGATTGAATATTACTGTTGCCAACCATGATTTGGAAGGTGGGAGGTGGTAGGGGATAAAAGAAAGAAAGAAAAACTGTTGTATTCCATTTCCTTGATCATTCATGGAAATTTCATTAAAATAATAAAAAGATTGTTCATCTGCATAAAGAAAAAGTGTAAGAATGCCGAAGACTGAATATTAATTTTGTCAACCACGATTTGGAAGCTGGGGGCGTGGGGGATAAAAGAAGGAAAGAAAAAATGTTGTATCCCATTTCCTTAGACATTCATGGAAATTTCAATAAAATAATAAATAGATTGTTATTTGCATAAAGAAACAGTGTAAGAATACAGAAGATTGAATATTAATGTTGTCAACCATGATTTGGAAGGTGGGGGGTGGTGGGGGATAAAAGAAAGAAAGAAAAACTGTTGTATACCATTTCCTTGAACATTCATGGAAATTTCAATAAAATAATGAAAAGATTGTTAATCTGCATAAAGAAAAAGAGTAAGAATGCAGAAGATAGAATATTAATGTTCTCAACCATGATTTGGAAGCATGGGGAGTGGGGGATAAAAGAAAGAAAGAGAAAATGTTGTATCCCATTTCCTTGAACATTCATGAAATTTCAATAAAATAATGACAAGATTGTTAAATGCATAAAAAAAAGAGTATGAAGGCAGAAGATAGAATATTATGTTGTCAACCATGATTTGGAAGCTGGGGGGGGTGGGGGATGAAAGAAAGAAAGAAAAACTGTTGTATCCCATTTCCTTGAACATTCATGGAAATTTCAGTGAAATAATAAAAAGATTGTTAATCTGCATAAAGAAAAAGAGTAAGAATGCAGAAGATAGAATATTAATGTTGTCAACCATGATTTGGAAGCTGGGGGCGCTGGAGGATAAAAGAAAGAAAGAAAAACTGTTGTATCCCATTTACTGGAACATTCATGGAAATTTCAATAAAATAATAAAAAGATTGTTAGTCTGCATAAAGAAAAAGAGTAAGAATGCAGAAGATAGAATATTAATGTTGTCAACCATGATTTGGAAGCTGGGGGGGTAGGGGGATGAAAGAAAGAAAGAACAACTGCTGTATCCCATTTACTGGAACATTCATGGAAATTTCAATAAAATAATAAAAAGATTGTTAGTCTGCATAAAGAAAAAGAGTAAGAATGCAGAAGATAGAATATTAATGTTGTCAACCATGATTTGTAAACTGGGGGGGAGTGGGGGATAAAAGAAAGAAAGAAAAACAGTTGTATACCATTTCCTTGAACATTCATGGAAATTTTAATAAAATAATAAAAAGATTGTTAATCTGCATAAAGTAAAAGTGTAAGAATGCAGAAGATTGAATATTACTGTTGCCAACCATGATTTGGAAGGTGGGAGGTGGTGGGGGATAAAAGAAAGAAAGAAAAACTGTTGTATTCCATTTCCTTGAACATTCATGGAAATTTCATTAAAATAATAAAAAGATTGTTCATCTGCATAAAGAAAAAGTGTAAGAATGCCGAAGATTGAATATTAATTTTGTCAACCACGATTTGGAAGCTGGGGTCGTGGGGGATAAAAGAAAGAAAGAAAAAATTTTGTATCCCATTTCCTTAGACATTCATGGAAATTTCAATAAAATAATAAATAGATTGTTATTTGCATAAAGAAAAAGTGTAAGAATACAGAAGATTGAATATTAATGTTGTCAACCATGATTTGGAAGCATGGGGAGTGGGAATAAAAGAAAGAAAGAAAAACTGTTGTATACCATTTCCTTGAACATTCATGGAAATTTCACTAAAATAATGAAAAGATTGTTAATCTGCATAAAGAAAAAGAGTAAGAATGCAGAAGATATAATATTAATGTTGTCAACCATGATTTGGAAGCATGGGGAGTGGGGGATAAAAGAAAGAAAGAGAAATTGATGTATCCCATTTCCTTGAACATTCATGGAATTTCAATAAAATAATGACAAGATTGTGAATCTGCATAAAGTAAAAGAGTATGAAGGCAGAAGATACAATATTATGTTGTCAACCATGATTTGGAAGCTGGGGGGGTGGGGGATGAAAGAAAGAAAGAAAAACTGTTGTATCCCATTTCCTTGAACATTCATGGAAATTTCAATACAATAATAAAAAGATTGTTAATCTGCATAAAGAAAAAGAGTAAGAATGCAGAAGATAGAAAATTAATGTTGTCAACCATGTTTTGGAAGCTGGGGGTTTGTGGGGGATAAAAGAAAGAAAGAAAAACTGTTGTATCCCATTTCCTTGAACATTCATGGAAATTTCAATAAAATAATAAAAAGATTGTTAATCTGTATAAAGAAAAAGTGTAAGAATGCAGAAGATAGAATATTAATGTTTTCAACCATGATTCGGAAGCTGGGGGTGAGTGGGGGAAAAAAGAAAGAAAGAAAAACAGTTCTATACCATTTCCTTGAACATTCATGGAAATTTCAATAAAATAATAAAAAGATTGTTAATCTGCATAGAGAAAATGTGTAAGAATGCAGAAGATTGAATATTAATGTTGTCAACCATGATTTGGAAGCTGGGGGGGTAGGGGGATGAAAGAAAGAAAGAAAAACAGTTGTATCATTTCCTTGAACATTCATGGAAATTTCAATAAAATAATAAAAAGATTGTTAATCTGCATAAAGAAAAAGTGTAAGAATGCAGAACATTGAATATTTATATTGTCAACCACGATTTGGAAGCTGGGGGCGTGGGGGATGACAGAAAGAAAGAAATAATGTTGTATCACATTTCCTTGAACATTCATGGAAATTTCAATAAAATAATAAAAAGATTGTTAATCTGCATAAAGAAAAAGAGTAAGAATGCAGAAGATAGAAAATTAATGTTGTCAACCATGTTTTGGAAGCTGGGGGGTTGTGGGGGATAAAAGAAAGAAAGAAAAACTGTTGTATCCCATTTCCTTGAACATTCATGGAAATTTCAATAAAATAAGAAAAAGATTGTTAATCTGCATAAAGTAAAAGTGTAAGAATGCAGAAGATTGAATATTAATGTTGTCAACCATGATTTGGAAGAGGGCGGGGTGCTGGAAAAAAGAAAGAAAGAAAGAAAAACTGTTGTATCCCATGTCCTTGAACATTCATGGAAATTTCAATAAATTAATAAAAAGATTGTTAATCTGCATAAAGAAAAAGAGTAAGAATGCAGAAGATAGAATATTAATGTTGTCAACCATGATTTGGAAGCTGGGGGCGCTGGAGGATAAAAGAAAGAAAGAAAAACTTTTTTATCCCATTTCCTTGAACTTTCATGGAAATTTCAATAAAATAATAAAAAGATTGTTAATCTGTATAAAGAAAAAGTGTAAGAATGCAGAAGATGGAATATTAATGTTTTCAACCATGATTCGGAAGCTGGGGGGGAGTGGGGGAAAAAAGAAAGAAAGAAAAACAGTTCTATACCATTTCCTTGAACATTCATGGAAAGTTCAATAAAATAATAAAAAGATTGGTAATCTGCATAAAGAAAAAGTGTAAGAATGCAGAAGATAGAATATTAATGTTGTCAACCATGATTTGGAAGCCGGGGGGGTGGGGGATAAAAGAAAGAAAGAAAAACTGTTGTATCCCATTTCCTTGAACAATCATGGAAATTTCAATAAAATAATAAAAAGATTGTTAATCTGCATAGAGAAAAAGTGTAAGAATGCAGAAGATGGAATGTTAATGTTGTCAACCATGATTTGGAAGCTGGGGGGGTAGGGGGATGAAAGAAAGAAAGAAAAACTGTTGTATCATTTCCTTGAACATTCATGGAAATTTCAATAAAATAATAAAAAGATTGTTAATCTGCATGAAAAAAAGTGTAAGAATGCAGAACATTGAATGTTAATATTGTCAACCACGATTTGGAAGCTGGGGGCGTGGGGGATAAAAGAAAGAAAGAGAAAATATTGTATCCCATTTCCTTGAACATTCATGAAATTTCAATAAAATAATGACAAGATTGTTAAATGCATAAAGAAAAAGAGTATGAAGGCAGAAGATAGAATATTATGTTGTCAACCATGATTTGGAAGCTGGGGGGGGGTGGTGGATGAAAGAAAGAAGAAAAACTGTTGTATCCCATTTCCTTGAACATTCATGGAAATTTCAATAAAATAATAAAAAGATTGTTAATCTGCATAAAGAAAAAGAGTAAGAATGCAGAAGATAGAATATTAATGTTGTCAACCATGATTTGGAAGCTGGGGTCGCTGGAGGATAAAAGACAGAAAGAAAAACTGCTGTACCCATTTACTGGAACATTCACGGAAATTTCAATAAAATAATAAAAAGATTGTTAGTCTGCATAAAGAAAAAGAGTAAGAATGCAGAAGATAGAATATTAATGTTGTAAACCATGATTTGTAAACTGGGGGGGAGTGGGGGATAAAAGAAAGAAAGAAAAACAGTTGTATACCATTTCCTTGAACATTCATGGAAATTTTAATAAAATAATAAAAAGATTGTTAATCTGCATAAAGTAAAAGTGTAAGAATGCAGAAGATTGAATATTACTGTTGCCAACCATGATTTGGAAGGTGGGAGGTGGTAGGGGATAAAAGAAAGAAAGAAAAACTGTTGTATTCCATTTCCTTGATCATTCATGGAAATTTCATTAAAATAATAAAAAGATTGTTCATCTGCATAAAGAAAAAGTGTAAGAATGCCGAAGACTGAATATTAATTTTGTCAACCACGATTTGGAAGCTGGGGGCGTGGGGGATAAAAGAAGGAAAGAAAAAATGTTGTATCCCATTTCCTTAGACATTCATGGAAATTTCAATAAAATAATAAATAGATTGTTATTTGCATAAAGAAACAGTGTAAGAATACAGAAGATTGAATATTAATGTTGTCAACCATGATTTGGAAGGTGGGGGGTGGTGGGGGATAAAAGAAAGAAAGAAAAACTGTTGTATACCATTTCCTTGAACATTCATGGAAATTTCAATAAAATAATGAAAAGATTGTTAATCTGCATAAAGAAAAAGAGTAAGAATGCAGAAGATAGAATATTAATGTTCTCAACCATGATTTGGAAGCATGGGGAGTGGGGGATAAAAGAAAGAAAGAGAAAATGTTGTATCCCATTTCCTTGAACATTCATGAAATTTCAATAAAATAATGACAAGATTGTTAAATGCATAAAAAAAAGAGTATGAAGGCAGAAGATAGAATATTATGTTGTCAACCATGATTTGGAAGCTGGGGGGGGTGGGGGATGAAAGAAAGAAAGAAAAACTGTTGTATCCCATTTCCTTGAACATTCATGGAAATTTCAGTGAAATAATAAAAAGATTGTTAATCTGCATAAAGAAAAAGAGTAAGAATGCAGAAGATAGAATATTAATGTTGTCAACCATGATTTGGAAGCTGGGGGCGCTGGAGGATAAAAGAAAGAAAGAAAAACTGTTGTATCCCATTTACTGGAACATTCATGGAAATTTCAATAAAATAATAAAAAGATTGTTAGTCTGCATAAAGAAAAAGAGTAAGAATGCAGAAGATAGAATATTAATGTTGTCAACCATGATTTGGAAGCTGGGGGGGTAGGGGGATGAAAGAAAGAAAGAACAACTGCTGTATCCCATTTACTGGAACATTCATGGAAATTTCAATAAAATAATAAAAAGATTGTTAGTCTGCATAAAGAAAAAGAGTAAGAATGCAGAAGATAGAATATTAATGTTGTCAACCATGATTTGTAAACTGGGGGGGAGTGGGGGATAAAAGAAAGAAAGAAAAACAGTTGTATACCATTTCCTTGAACATTCATGGAAATTTTAATAAAATAATAAAAAGATTGTTAATCTGCATAAAGTAAAAGTGTAAGAATGCAGAAGATTGAATATTACTGTTGCCAACCATGATTTGGAAGGTGGGAGGTGGTGGGGGATAAAAGAAAGAAAGAAAAACTGTTGTATTCCATTTCCTTGAACATTCATGGAAATTTCATTAAAATAATAAAAAGATTGTTCATCTGCATAAAGAAAAAGTGTAAGAATGCCGAAGATTGAATATTAATTTTGTCAACCACGATTTGGAAGCTGGGGTCGTGGGGGATAAAAGAAAGAAAGAAAAAATTTTGTATCCCATTTCCTTAGACATTCATGGAAATTTCAATAAAATAATAAATAGATTGTTATTTGCATAAAGAAAAAGTGTAAGAATACAGAAGATTGAATATTAATGTTGTCAACCATGATTTGGAAGCATGAGGAGTGGGAATAAAAGAAAGAAAGAAAAACTGTTGTATACCATTTCCTTGAACATTCATGGAAATTTCACTAAAATAATGAAAAGATTGTTAATCTGCATAAAGAAAAAGAGTAAGAATGCAGAAGATATAATATTAATGTTGTCAACCATGATTTGGAAGCATGGGGAGTGGGGGATAAAAGAAAGAAAGAGAAATTGATGTATCCCATTTCCTTGAACATTCATGGAATTTCAATAAAATAATGACAAGATTGTGAATCTGCATAAAGTAAAAGAGTATGAAGGCAGAAGATACAATATTATGTTGTCAACCATGATTTGGAAGCTGGGGGGGTGGGGGATGAAAGAAAGAAAGAAAAACTGTTGTATCCCATTTCCTTGAACATTCATGGAAATTTCAATACAATAATAAAAAGATTGTTAATCTGCATAAAGAAAAAGAGTAAGAATGCAGAAGATAGAAAATTAATGTTGTCAACCATGTTTTGGAAGCTGGGGGTTTGTGGGGGATAAAAGAAAGAAAGAAAAACTGTTGTATCCCATTTCCTTGAACATTCATGGAAATTTCAATAAAATAATAAAAAGATTGTTAATCTGTATAAAGAAAAAGTGTAAGAATGCAGAAGATAGAATATTAATGTTTTCAACCATGATTCGGAAGCTGGGGGTGAGTGGGGGAAAAAAGAAAGAAAGAAAAACAGTTCTATACCATTTCCTTGAACATTCATGGAAATTTCAATAAAATAATAAAAAGATTGTTAATCTGCATAGAGAAAATGTGTAAGAATGCAGAAGATTGAATATTAATGTTGTCAACCATGATTTGGAAGCTGGGGGGGTAGGGGGATGAAAGAAAGAAAGAAAAACAGTTGTATCATTTCCTTGAACATTCATGGAAATTTCAATAAAATAATAAAAAGATTGTTAATCTGCATAAAGAAAAAGTGTAAGAATGCAGAACATTGAATATTTATATTGTCAACCACGATTTGGAAGCTGGGGGCGTGGGGGATGACAGAAAGAAAGAAATAATGTTGTATCACATTTCCTTGAACATTCATGGAAATTTCAATAAAATAATAAAAAGATTGTTAATCTGCATAAAGAAAAAGAGTAAGAATGCAGAAGATAGAAAATTAATGTTGTCAAACATGTTTTGGAAGCTGGGGGGTTGTGGGGGATAAAAGAAAGAAAGAAAAACTGTTGTATCCCATTTCCTTGAACATTCATGGAAATTTCAATAAAATAAGAAAAAGATTGTTAATCTGCATAAAGTAAAAGTGTAAGAATGCAGAAGATTGAATATTAATGTTGTCAACCATGATTTGGAAGAGGGCGGGGTGCTGGAAAAAAGAAAGAAAGAAAGAAAAACTGTTGTATCCCATGTCCTTGAACATTCATGGAAATTTCAATAAAATAATAAAAAGATTGTTAATCTGCATAAAGAAAAAGAGTAAGAATGCAGAAGATAGAATATTAATGTTGTCAACCATGATTTGGAAGCTGGGGGCGCTGGAGGATAAAAGAAAGAAAGAAAAACTTTTTTATCCCATTTCCTTGAACTTTCATGGAAATTTCAATAAAATAATAAAAAGATTGTTAATCTGTATAAAGAAAAAGTGTAAGAATGCAGAAGATGGAATATTAATGTTTTCAACCATGATTCGGAAGCTGGGGGGGAGTGGGGGAAAAAAGAAAGAAAGAAAAACAGTTCTATACCATTTCCTTGAACATTCATGGAAAGTTCAATAAAATAATAAAAAGATTGGTAATCTGCATAAAGAAAAAGAGTAAGAATGCAGAAGATAGAATATTAATGTTGTCAACCATGATTTTGACGCTGGGGGGGTGGGGGATAAAAGAAGGAAAGAAAAACTGTTGCCCCCCATTTCCTTGAATATTCATGGAAGTTTCAATAAAATAATAAAAAGATTGCTAATCTGCATAAAGAAAAAGAGTAAGAATGCAGAAGATAGAATATTAATGTTGTCAACCATGATTTGGAAGCCGGGGGGGTGGGGGATAAAAGAAAGAAAGAAAAACTGTTGTATCCCATTTCCTTGAACACTCATGGAAATTTCAATAAAATAATAAAAAGATTGTTAATCTGCATAGAGAAAAAGTGTAAGAATGCAGAAGATTGAATATTAATGTTGTCAACCATGATTTGGAAGCGGGGGGGGTAGGGGGATGAAAGAAAGAAAGAAAAACTGTTGTATCATTTCCTTGAACATTCATGGAAATTTCAATAAAATAATAAAAAGATTGTTAATCTGCATAAAGAAAAAGTGTAAGAATGCAGAACATTGAATATTAATATTGTCAACCACGATTTGGAAGCTGGGGGCGTGGGGGATGACAGAAAGAAAGAAATAATGTTGTATCACATTTCCTTGAACATTCATGGAAATTTCAATAAAATAATAAAAAGATTGTTAATCTGCATAAAGAAAAAGAGTAAGAAGGCAGAAGATAGAATGTTAATGTTGTCAACCATGATTTGGAAGCTGGGGGCGCTGGAGGATAAAAGAAAAAAAGAAAAACTTTTTTATCCCATTTCCTTGAACATTCATGGAAATGTCAATAAAATAATAAAAAGATTGTTAATCTGTATAAAGAAAAAGTGTAAGAATGCAGAAGATAGAATATTAATGTTTTCAACCATGATTTGGAAGCTGGGGGGGAGTGGGGGATAAAAGAAAGAAAGAAAAACAGTTCTATACCATTTCCTTGAACATTCATGGAAATTTCAATAAAATAATGAAAAGATTGTTAATCTGCATAAAGAAGAAGAGTAAGAATGCAGAAGATAAAATATTAATGTTGTCAACCATGATTTGGAAGCATGGGGAGTGGGGGATAAAAGAAAGAAAGAGAAAATGTTGTATCCCATTTCCTTGAACATTCATGAAATTTCAATAAAATTATGACAAGATTGTTAAATGCATAAAGAAAAAGAGTATGAAGGCAGAAGATAGAATATTATGTTGTCAACCATGATTTGGAAGCTGGGGGGGGGTGGGGGATGAAAGAAAGAAAGAAAAACTGTTGTATCCCATTTCCTTGAACATTCATGGAAATTTCAATAAAATAATAAAAAGATTGTTAATCTGCATAAAGAAAAAGAGTAAGAATGCAGAAGATAGAATATTAATGTTGTCAACCATGATTTGGAAGCTGGGGGCGCTGGAGGATAAAAGAAAGAAAGAAAAACTGTTGTATCGCATTTACTGGAACATTCATGGAAATTTCAATAAAATAAGAAAAAGATTGTTAATCTGCATAAAGTAAAAGTGTAAGAATGCAGAAGATTGAATATTAATGTTGTCAACCATGATTTGGAAGATGGCAGGGGTGCTGGATAAAAGAAAGAAAGAAAAACTGTTGTATCCCATTTCCTTGAACATTCATGGAAAGTTCAATAAAATAATAAAAAGATTGTTAATCTGCATAAAGAAAAAGAGTAAGAATGCAGAAGATAGAATATTAATGTTGTCAACCATGATTTGGAAGATGGCAGTGGTGCTGGATAAAAGAAAGAAAGAAAAACTGCTGTATCCCATTTACTGGAACATTCATGGAAATTTCAATAAAATAATAAAAAGATTGTTAGTCTGCATAAAGAAAAAGAGTAAGAATGCAGAAGATAGAATATTAATGTTGTCAACCATGATTTGTAAACTGGGGGGGAGTGGGGGATAAAAGAAAGAAAGAAAAACAGTTGTATACCATTTCCTTGAACATTCATGGTAATTTTAATAAAATAATAAAAAGATTGTTAATCTGCATAAAGTAAAAGTGTAAGAATGCAGAAGATTGAATATTACTGTTGCCAACCATGATTTGGAAGGTGGGAGGTGGTGGGGGATAAAAGAAAGAAAGAAAAACTGTTGTATTCCATTTCCTTGAACATTCATGGAAATTTCATTAAAATAATAAAAAGATTGTTCATCTGCATAAAGAAAAAGTGTAAGAATGCCGAAGATTGAATATTAATTTTGTCAACCACGATTTGGAAGCTGGGGGCGTGGGGGATAAAAGAAAGAAAGAAAAAATTTTGTATCCCATTTCCTTAGACATTCATGGAAATTTTAATAAAATAATAAATAGATTGTTATTTGCATAAAGAAAAAGTGTAAGAATACAGAAGATTGAATATTAATGTTGTCAACCATGATTTTGACGCTGGGGGGGTGGGGGATAAAAGAAGGAAAGAAAAACTGTTGCCTCACATTTCCTTGAATATTAATGGAAGTTTCAATAAAATAATAAAAAGATTGCTAATCTGCATAAAGAAAAAGAGTAAGAATGCAGAAGATAGAATATTAATGTTGTCAACCATGATTTGGAAGCCGGGGGGGTGGGGGATAAAAGAAAGAAAGAAAAACTGTTGTATCCCATTTCCTTGAACACTCATGGAAATTTCAATAAAATAATAAAAAGATTGTTAATCTGCATAGAGAAAAAGTGTAAGAATGCAGAAGATTGAATATTAATGTTGTCAACCATGATTTGGAAGCTGGGGGGGTAGGGGGATGAAAGAAAGAAAGAAAAACTGTTGTATCATTTCCTTGAACATTCATGGAAATTTCAATAAAATAATAAAAAGATTGTTAATCTGCATAAAGAAAAAGTGTAAGAATGCAGAACATTGAATATTAATATTGTCAACCACGATTTGGAAGCTGGGGGCGTGGGGGATGACAGAAAGAAAGAAATAATGTTGTATCACATTTCCTTGAACATTCATGGAAATTTCTATAAAATAATAAAAAGATTGTTAATCTGCATAAAGAAAAAGAGTAAGAATGCAGAAGATAGAATGTTAATGTTGTCAACCATGATTTGGAAGCTAGGGGCGCTGGAGGATAAAAGAAAAAAAGAAAAACTTTTTTATCCCATTTCCTTGAACATTCATGGAAATGTCAATAAAATAATAAAAAGATTGTTAATCTGTATAAAGAAAAAGTGTAAGAATGCAGAAGATAGAATATTAATGTTGTCAACCATGATTTGGAAGCATGGGGAGTGGGGGATAAAAGAAAGAAAGAGAAAATGTTGTATCCCATTTCCTTGAACATTCATGAAATTTCAATAAAATAATGACAAGATTGTTAAATGCATAAAGAAAAAGAGTATGAAGGCAGAAGATAGAATATTATGTTGTCAACCATGATTTGGAAGCTGGGGGGGGTGGGGGATGAAAGAAAGAAAGAAAAACTGTTGTATCCCATTTCCTTGAACATTCATGGAAATTTCAATAAAATAATAAAAAGATTGTTAATCTGCATAAAGAAAAAGAGTAAGAATGCAGAAGATAGAATATTAATGTTGTCAACCATGATTTGGAAGCTGGGGGCGCTGGAGGATAAAAGAAAGAAAGAAAAACTGTTGTATCGCATTTACTGGAACATTCATGGAAATTTCAATAAAATAAGAAAAAGATTGTTAATCTGCATAAAGTAAAAGTGTAAGAATGCAGAAGATTGAATATTAATGTTGTCAACCATGATTTGGAAGATGGCAGGGGTGCTGGATAAAAGAAAGAAAGAAAAACTGTTGTATCCCATTTCCTTGAACATTCATGGAAAGTTCAATAAAATAATAAAAAGATTGTTAATCTGCATAAAGAAAAAGAGTAAGAATGCAGAAGATAGAATATTAATGTTGTCAACCATGATTTGGAAGCTGGGGTCGCTGGAGGATAAAAGAAAGAAAGAAAAACTGCTGTATCCCATTTACTGGAACATTCATGGAAATTTCAATAAAATAATAAAAAGATTGTTAGTCTGCATAAAGAAAAAGAGTAAGAATGCAGAAGATAGAATATTAATGTTGTCAACCATGATTTGTAAACTGGGGGGGAGTGGGGGATAAAAGAAAGAAAGAAAAACAGTTGTATACCATTTCCTTGAACATTCATGGAAATTTTAATAAAATAATAAAAAGATTGTTAATCTGCATAAAGTAAAAGTGTAAGAATGCAGAAGATTGAATATTACTGTTGCCAACCATGATTTCGAAGGTGGGAGGTGGTGGGGGATAAAAGAAAGAAAGAAAAACTGTTGTATTCCATTTCCTTGAACATTCATGGAAATTTCATTAAAATAATAAAAAGATTGTTCATCTGCATAAAGAAAAAGTGTAAGAATGCGGAAGATTGAATATTAATTTTGTCAACCACGATTTGGAAGCTGGGGGCGTGGGGGATAAAAGAAAGAAAGAAAAAATGTTGTATCCCATTTCCTTGAACATTCATGAAATTTCAATAAAATAATGACAAGATTGTTAAATGCATAAAGAAAAAGAGTATGAAGGCAGAAGATGGAATATTAATGTTGTCAACCATGATTTGGAAGCCGGGGGGGTGGGGGATAAAAGAAAGAAAGAAAAACTGTTGTATCCCATTTCCTTGAACACTCATGGAAATTTCAATAAAATAATAAAAAGATTGTTAATCTGCATAGAGAAAAAGTGTAAGAATGCAGAAGATGGAATATTAATGTTGTCAACCCTGATTTGGAAGCTGGGGGGGTAGGGGGATGAAAGAAAGAAAGAAAAACTGTTGTATCATTTCCTTGAACATTCATGAAATTTCAATAAAATAATAAAAAGATTGCTAATCTGCATAAAGAAAACGAGTAAGAATGCAGAAGATGGAATATTAATGTTGTCAACAATGATTTGGAAGCCGGGGGGGTGGGGGATAAAAGAAAGAAAGAAAAACTGTTGTATCCCATTTCCTTGAACACTCATGGAAATTTCAATAAAATAATAAAAAGATTGTTAGTCTGCATAAAGAAAAAGAGTAAGAATGCAGAAGATAGAATATTAATGATGTCAACCATGATTTCGAAGCTGCGGGCCAGTGGGGGATAAAAGAAAGAAAGAAGAACCGTTGTATCCAATTTCCTTGAACATTCATGGAAATTTTAATAAAATAATAAAAAGATTGTTAATCTGCATAAAGTAAAAGTGTAAGAATGCAGAAGATTGAATATTACTGTTGCCAACCATGATTTGGAAGGTGGGAGGTGGTGGGGGATAAAAGAAAGAAAGAAAAACTGTTGCATTCCATTTCCTTGAACGTTCATGGAAATTTCATTAAAATAATAAAAAGATTGTTCATCTGCATAAAGAAAAAGTGTAAGAATGCCGAAGATTGAATATTAATTTTGTCAACCACGATTTGGAAGGTGGGCGGTGGTGGGGGATAAAAGAAAGAAAGAAAAACTGTTGTATACCATTTCCTTGAACATTCATGGAAATTTCAATAAAATAATGAAAAGATTGTTAATCTGCATAAAGAAAAAGAGTAAGAATGCAGAAGATAGGATATTAATGTTGTCAACCATGATTTGGAAGCATGGGGAGCGGGGGATAAAAGAAAGAAAGAGAAAATGTTGTATCCCATTTCCTTGAACATTCATGAAATTTCAATAAAATAATGACAAGATTGTTAAATGCATAAAGAAAAAGAGTATGAAGGCAGAAGATAGAATATTATGTTGTCAACCATGATTTGGAAGCTGGGGGGGGTGGGAGATGAAAGAAAGAAGAAAAACTGTTGTATCCCATTTCCTTGAACATTCATGGAAATTTCAATAAAATAATAAAAAGATTGTTAATCTGAATAAAGAAAAAGAGTAAGAATGCAGAAGTTAGAATATTAATGTTGTCAACCATGATTTGGAAGCTGGAGTCGCTGGAGGATAAAAGAAAGAAAGAAAAACTGCTGTACCCATTTACTGGAACATTCATGGAAATTTCAATAAAATAATAAAAAGATTGTTAGTCTGCATAAAGAAAAAGAGTAAGAATGCAGAAGATAGAATATTAATGTTGTCAACCATGATTTGTAAACTGCGGGGGAGTGGGGGATAAAAGAAAGAAAGAAAAACAGTTCTATACCATTTCCTTGAACATTCATGGAAATTTCAATAAAATAATGAAAAGATTGTTAATCTGCATAAAGAAGAAGAGTAAGAATGCAGAAGATAAAATATTAATGTTGTCAACCATGATTTGGAAGCATGGGGAGTGGGGGATAAAAGAAAGAAAGAGAAAATGTTGTATCCCATTTCCTTGAACATTCATGAAATTTCAATAAAATTATGACAAGATTGTTAAATGCATAAAGAAACAGAGTATGAAGGCAGAAGATAGAATATTATGTTGTCAACCATGATTTGGAAGCTGGGGGGGGGTGGGGGATGAAAGAAAGAAAGAAAAACTGTTGTATCCCATTTCCTTGAACATTCATGGAAATTTCAATAAAATAATAAAAAGATTGTTAATCTGCATAAAGAAAAAGAGTAAGAATGCAGAAGATAGAATATTAATGTTGTCAACCATGATTTGGAAGCTGGGGGCGCTGGAGGATAAAAGAAAGAAAGAAAAACTGTTGTATCGCATTTACTGGAACATTCATGGAAATTTCAATAAAATAAGAAAAAGATTGTTAATCTGCATAAAGTAAAAGTGTAAGAATGCAGAAGATTGAATATTAATGTTTTCAACCATGATTCGGAAGCTGGGGGTGAGTGGGGGAAAAAAGAAAGAAAGAAAAACAGTTCTATACCATTTCCTTGAACATTCATGGAAATTTCAATAAAATAATAAAAAGATTGTTAATCTGCATAGAGAAAATGTGTAAGAATGCAGAAGATTGAATATTAATGTTGTCAACCATGATTTGGAAGCTGGGGGGGTAGGGGGATGAAAGAAAGAAAGAAAAACAGTTGTATCATTTCCTTGAACATTCATGGAAATTTCAATAAAATAATAAAAAGATTGTTAATCTGCATAAAGAAAAAGTGTAAGAATGCAGAACATTGAATATTTATATTGTCAACCACGATTTGGAAGCTGGGGGCGTGGGGGATGACAGAAAGAAAGAAATAATGTTGTATCACATTTCCTTGAACATTCATGGAAATTTCAATAAAATAATAAAAAGATTGTTAATCTGCATAAAGAAAAAGAGTAAGAATGCAGAAGATAGAAAATTAATGTTGTCAACCATGTTTTGGAAGCTGGGGGGTTGTGGGGGATAAAAGAAAGAAAGAAAAACTGTTGTATCCCATTTCCTTGAACATTCATGGAAATTTCAATAAAATAAGAAAAAGATTGTTAATCTGCATAAAGTAAAAGTGTAAGAATGCAGAAGATTGAATATTAATGTTGTCAACCATGATTTGGAAGAGGGCGGGGTGCTGGAAAAAAGAAAGAAAGAAAGAAAAACTGTTGTATCCCATGTCCTTGAACATTCATGGAAATTTCAATAAAATAATAAAAAGATTGTTAATCTGCATAAAGAAAAAGAGTAAGAATGCAGAAGATAGAATATTAATGTTGTCAACCATGATTTGGAAGCTGGGGGCGCTGGAGGATAAAAGAAAGAAAGAAAAACTTTTTTATCCCATTTCCTTGAACTTTCATGGAAATTTCAATAAAATAATAAAAAGATTGTTAATCTGTATAAAGAAAAAGTGTAAGAATGCAGAAGATGGAATATTAATGTTTTCAACCATGATTCGGAAGCTGGGGGGGAGTGGGGGAAAAAAGAAAGAAAGAAAAACAGTTCTATACCATTTCCTTGAACATTCATGGAAAGTTCAATAAAATAATAAAAAGATTGGTAATCTGCATAAAGAAAAAGTGTAAGAATGCAGAAGATAGAATATTAATGTTGTCAACCATGATTTGGAAGCCGGGGGGGTGGGGGATAAAAGAAAGAAAGAAAAACTGTTGTATCCCATTTCCTTGAACAATCATGGAAATTTCAATAAAATAATAAAAAGATTGTTAATCTGCATAGAGAAAAAGTGTAAGAATGCAGAAGATGGAATGTTAATGTTGTCAACCATGATTTGGAAGCTGGGGGGGTAGGGGGATGAAAGAAAGAAAGAAAAACTGTTGTATCATTTCCTTGAACATTCATGGAAATTTCAATAAAATAATAAAAAGATTGTTAATCTGCATGAAAAAAAGTGTAAGAATGCAGAACATTGAATGTTAATATTGTCAACCACGATTTGGAAGCTGGGGGCGTGGGGGATAAAAGAAAGAAAGAGAAAATATTGTATCCCATTTCCTTGAACATTCATGAAATTTCAATAAAATAATGACAAGATTGTTAAATGCATAAAGAAAAAGAGTATGAAGGCAGAAGATAGAATATTATGTTGTCAACCATGATTTGGAAGCTGGGGGGGGTGGTGGATGAAAGAAAGAAGAAAAACTGTTGTATCCCATTTCCTTGAACATTCATGGAAATTTCAATAAAATAATAAAAAGATTGTTAATCTGCATAAAGAAAAAGAGTAAGAATGCAGAAGATAGAATATTAATGTTGTCAACCATGATTTGGAAGCTGGGGTCGCTGGAGGATAAAAGACAGAAAGAAAAACTGCTGTACCCATTTACTGGAACATTCACGGAAATTTCAATAAAATAATAAAAAGATTGTTAGTCTGCATAAAGAAAAAGAGTAAGAATGCAGAAGATAGAATATTAATGTTGTAAACCATGATTTGTAAACTGGGGGGGAGTGGGGGATAAAAGAAAGAAAGAAAAACAGTTGTATACCATTTCCTTGAACATTCATGGAAATTTTAATAAAATAATAAAAAGATTGTTAATCTGCATAAAGTAAAAGTGTAAGAATGCAGAAGATTGAATATTACTGTTGCCAACCATGATTTGGAAGGTGGGAGGTGGTAGGGGATAAAAGAAAGAAAGAAAAACTGTTGTATTCCATTTCCTTGATCATTCATGGAAATTTCATTAAAATAATAAAAAGATTGTTCATCTGCATAAAGAAAAAGTGTAAGAATGCCGAAGACTGAATATTAATTTTGTCAACCACGATTTGGAAGCTGGGGGCGTGGGGGATAAAAGAAGGAAAGAAAAAATGTTGTATCCCATTTCCTTAGACATTCATGGAAATTTCAATAAAATAATAAATAGATTGTTATTTGCATAAAGAAAAAGAGTAAGAATGCAGAAGATAGAATATTAATGTTCTCAACCATGATTTGGAAGCATGGGGAGTGGGGGATAAAAGAAAGAAAGAGAAAATGTTGTATCCCATTTCCTTGAACATTCATGAAATTTCAATAAAATAATGACAAGATTGTTAAATGCATAAAAAAAGAGTATGAAGGCAGAAGATAGAATATTATGTTGTCAACCATGATTTGGAAGCTGGGGGGGGTGGGGGATGAAAGAAAGAAAGAAAAACTGTTGTATCCCATTTCCTTGAACATTCATGGAAATTTCAGTGAAATAATAAAAAGATTGTTAATCTGCATAAAGAAAAAGAGTAAGAATGCAGAAGATAGAATATTAATGTTGTCAACCATGATTTGGAAGCTGGGGGCGCTGGAGGATAAAAGAAAGAAAGAAAAACTGTTGTATCCCATTTACTGGAACATTCATGGAAATTTCAATAAAATAATAAAAAGATTGTTAGTCTGCATAAAGAAAAAGAGTAAGAATGCAGAAGATAGAATATTAATGTTGTCAACCATGATTTGGAAGCTGGGGGGGTAGGGGGATGAAAGAAAGAAAGAACAACTGCTGTATCCCATTTACTGGAACATTCATGGAAATTTCAATAAAATAATAAAAAGATTGTTAGTCTGCATAAAGAAAAAGAGTAAGAATGCAGAAGATAGAATATTAATGTTGTCAACCATGATTTGTAAACTGGGGGGGAGTGGGGGATAAAAGAAAGAAAGAAAAACAGTTGTATACCATTTCCTTGAACATTCATGGAAATTTTAATAAAATAATAAAAAGATTGTTAATCTGCATAAAGTAAAAGTGTAAGAATGCAGAAGATTGAATATTACTGTTGCCAACCATGATTTGGAAGGTGGGAGGTGGTGGGGGATAAAAGAAAGAAAGAAAAACTGTTGTATTCCATTTCCTTGAACATTCATGGAAATTTCATTAAAATAATAAAAAGATTGTTCATCTGCATAAAGAAAAAGTGTAAGAATGCCGAAGATTGAATATTAATTTTGTCAACCACGATTTGGAAGCTGGGGTCGTGGGGGATAAAAGAAAGAAAGAAAAAATTTTGTATCCCATTTCCTTAGACATTCATGGAAATTTCAATAAAATAATAAATAGATTGTTATTTGCATAAAGAAAAAGTGTAAGAATACAGAAGATTGAATATTAATGTTGTCAACCATGATTTGGAAGCATGGGGAGTGGGAATAAAAGAAAGAAAGAAAAACTGTTGTATACCATTTCCTTGAACATTCATGGAAATTTCACTAAAATAATGAAAAGATTGTTAATCTGCATAAAGAAAAAGAGTAAGAATGCAGAAGATATAATATTAATGTTGTCAACCATGATTTGGAAGCATGGGGAGTGGGGGATAAAAGAAAGAAAGAGAAATTGATGTATCCCATTTCCTTGAACATTCATGGAATTTCAATAAAATAATGACAAGATTGTGAATCTGCATAAAGTAAAAGAGTATGAAGGCAGAAGATACAATATTATGTTGTCAACCATGATTTGGAAGCTGGGGGGGTGGGGGATGAAAGAAAGAAAGAAAAACTGTTGTATCCCATTTCCTTGAACATTCATGGAAATTTCAATACAATAATAAAAAGATTGTTAATCTGCATAAAGAAAAAGAGTAAGAATGCAGAAGATAGAAAATTAATGTTGTCAACCATGTTTTGGAAGCTGGGGGTTTGTGGGGGATAAAAGAAAGAAAGAAAAACTGTTGTATCCCATTTCCTTGAACATTCATGGAAATTTCAATAAAATAATAAAAAGATTGTTAATCTGTATAAAGAAAAAGTGTAAGAATGCAGAAGATAGAATATTAATGTTTTCAACCATGATTCGGAAGCTGGGGGTGAGTGGGGGAAAAAAGAAAGAAAGAAAAACAGTTCTATACCATTTCCTTGAACATTCATGGAAATTTCAATAAAATAATAAAAAGATTGTTAATCTGCATAGAGAAAATGTGTAAGAATGCAGAAGATTGAATATTAATGTTGTCAACCATGATTTGGAAGCTGGGGGGGTAGGGGGATGAAAGAAAGAAAGAAAAACAGTTGTATCATTTCCTTGAACATTCATGGAAATTTCAATAAAATAATAAAAAGATTGTTAATCTGCATAAAGAAAAAGTGTAAGAATGCAGAACATTGAATATTTATATTGTCAACCACGATTTGGAAGCTGGGGGCGTGGGGGATGACAGAAAGAAAGAAATAATGTTGTATCACATTTCCTTGAACATTCATGGAAATTTCAATAAAATAATAAAAAGATTGTTAATCTGCATAAAGAAAAAGAGTAAGAATGCAGAAGATAGAAAATTAATGTTGTCAACCATGTTTTGGAAGCTGGGGGGTTGTGGGGGATAAAAGAAAGAAAGAAAAACTGTTGTATCCCATTTCCTTGAACATTCATGGAAATTTCAATAAAATAAGAAAAAGATTGTTAATCTGCATAAAGTAAAAGTGTAAGAATGCAGAAGATTGAATATTAATGTTGTCAACTATGATTTGGAAGAGGGCGGGGTGCTGGAAAAAAGAAAGAAAGAAAGAAAAACTGTTGTATCCCATGTCCTTGAACATTCATGGAAATTTCAATAAAATAATAAAAAGATTGTTAATCTGCATAAAGAAAAAGAGTAAGAATGCAGAAGATAGAATATTAATGTTGTCAACCATGATTTGGAAGCTGGGGGCGCTGGAGGATAAAAGAAAGAAAGAAAAACTTTTTTATCCCATTTCCTTGAACTTTCATGGAAATTTCAATAAAATAATAAAAAGATTGTTAATCTGTATAAAGAAAAAGTGTAAGAATGCAGAAGATGGAATATTAATGTTTTCAACCATGATTCGGAAGCTGGGGGGGAGTGGGGGAAAAAAGAAAGAAAGAAAAACAGTTCTATACCATTTCCTTGAACATTCATGGAAAGTTCAATAAAATAATAAAAAGATTGGTAATCTGCATAAAGAAAAAGAGTAAGAATGCAGAAGATAGAATATTAATGTTGTCAACCATGATTTTGACGCTGGGGGGGTGGGGGATAAAAGAAGGAAAGAAAAACTGTTGCCCCCCATTTCCTTGAATATTCATGGAAGTTTCAATAAAATAATAAAAAGATTGCTAATCTGCATAAAGAAAAAGAGTAAGAATGCAGAAGATAGAATATTAATGTTGTCAACCATGATTTGGAAGCCGGGGGGGTGGGGGATAAAAGAAAGAAAGAAAAACTGTTGTATCCCATTTCCTTGAACACTCATGGAAATTTCAATAAAATAATAAAAAGATTGTTAATCTGCATAGAGAAAAAGTGTAAGAATGCAGAAGATTGAATATTAATGTTGTCAACCATGATTTGGAAGCGGGGGGGGTAGGGGGATGAAAGAAAGAAAGAAAAACTGTTGTATCATTTCCTTGAACATTCATGGAAATTTCAATAAAATAATAAAAAGATTGTTAATCTGCATAAAGAAAAAGTGTAAGAATGCAGAACATTGAATATTAATATTGTCAACCACGATTTGGAAGCTGGGGGCGTGGGGGATGACAGAAAGAAAGAAATAATGTTGTATCACATTTCCTTGAACATTCATGGAAATTTCAATAAAATAATAAAAAGATTGTTAATCTGCATAAAGAAAAAGAGTAAGAAGGCAGAAGATAGAATGTTAATGTTGTCAACCATGATTTGGAAGCTGGGGGCGCTGGAGGATAAAAGAAAAAAAGAAAAACTTTTTTATCCCATTTCCTTGAACATTCATGGAAATGTCAATAAAATAATAAAAAGATTGTTAATCTGTATAAAGAAAAAGTGTAAGAATGCAGAAGATAGAATATTAATGTTTTCAACCATGATTTGGAAGCTGGGGGGGAGTGGGGGATAAAAGAAAGAAAGAAAAACAGTTCTATACCATTTCCTTGAACATTCATGGAAATTTCAATAAAATAATGAAAAGATTGTTAATCTGCATAAAGAAGAAGAGTAAGAATGCAGAAGATAAAATATTAATGTTGTCAACCATGATTTGGAAGCATGGGGAGTGGGGGATAAAAGAAAGAAAGAGAAAATGTTGTATCCCATTTCCTTGAACATTCATGAAATTTCAATAAAATTATGACAAGATTGTTAAATGCATAAAGAAAAAGAGTATGAAGGCAGAAGATAGAATATTATGTTGTCAACCATGATTTGGAAGCTGGGGGTGGGTGGGGGATGAAAGAAAGAAAGAAAAACTGTTGTATCCCATTTCCTTGAACATTCATGGAAATTTCAATAAAATAATAAAAAGATTGTTAATCTGCATAAAGAAAAAGAGTAAGAATGCAGAAGATAGAATATTAATGTTGTCAACCATGATTTGGAAGCTGGGGGCGCTGGAGGATAAAAGAAAGAAAGAAAAACTGTTGTATCGCATTTACTGGAACATTCATGGAAATTTCAATAAAATAAGAAAAAGATTGTTAATCTGCATAAAGTAAAAGTGTAAGAATGCAGAAGATTGAATATTAATGTTGTCAACCATGATTTGGAAGATGGCAGGGGTGCTGGATAAAAGAAAGAAAGAAAAACTGTTGTATCCCATTTCCTTGAACATTCATGGAAAGTTCAATAAAATAATAAAAAGATTGTTAATCTGCATAAAGAAAAAGAGTAAGAATGCAGAAGATAGAATATTAATGTTGTCAACCATGATTTGGAAGATGGCAGTGGTGCTGGATAAAAGAAAGAAAGAAAAACTGCTGTATCCCATTTACTGGAACATTCATGGAAATTTCAATAAAATAATAAAAAGATTGTTAGTCTGCATAAAGAAAAAGAGTAAGAATGCAGAAGATAGAATATTAATGTTGTCAACCATGATTTGTAAACTGGGGGGGAGTGGGGGATAAAAGAAAGAAAGAAAAACAGTTGTATACCATTTCCTTGAACATTCATGGTAATTTTAATAAAATAATAAAAAGATTGTTAATCTGCATAAAGTAAAAGTGTAAGAATGCAGAAGATTGAATATTACTGTTGCCAACCATGATTTGGAAGGTGGGAGGTGGTGGGGGATAAAAGAAAGAAAGAAAAACTGTTGTATTCCATTTCCTTGAACATTCATGGAAATTTCATTAAAATAATAAAAAGATTGTTCATCTGCATAAAGAAAAAGTGTAAGAATGCCGAAGATTGAATATTAATTTTGTCAACCACGATTTGGAAGCTGGGGGCGTGGGGGATAAAAGAAAGAAAGAAAAAATTTTGTATCCCATTTCCTTAGACATTCATGGAAATTTTAATAAAATAATAAATAGATTGTTATTTGCATAAAGAAAAAGTGTAAGAATACAGAAGATTGAATATTAATGTTGTCAACCATGATTTTGACGCTGGGGGGGTGGGGGATAAAAGAAGGAAAGAAAAACTGTTGCCTCACATTTCCTTGAATATTAATGGAAGTTTCAATAAAATAATAAAAAGATTGCTAATCTGCATAAAGAAAAAGAGTAAGAATGCAGAAGATAGAATATTAATGTTGTCAACCATGATTTGGAAGCCGGGGGGGTGGGGGATAAAAGAAAGAAAGAAAAACTGTTGTATCCCATTTCCTTGAACACTCATGGAAATTTCAATAAAATAATAAAAAGATTGTTAATCTGCATAGAGAAAAAGTGTAAGAATGCAGAAGATTGAATATTAATGTTGTCAACCATGATTTGGAAGCTGGGGGGGTAGGGGGATGAAAGAAAGAAAGAAAAACTGTTGTATCATTTCCTTGAACATTCATGGAAATTTCAATAAAATAATAAAAAGATTGTTAATCTGCATAAAGAAAAAGTGTAAGAATGCAGAACATTGAATATTAATATTGTCAACCACGATTTGGAAGCTGGGGGCGTGGGGGATGACAGAAAGAAAGAAATAATGTTGTATCACATTTCCTTGAACATTCATGGAAATTTCTATAAAATAATAAAAAGATTGTTAATCTGCATAAAGAAAAAGAGTAAGAATGCAGAAGATAGAATGTTAATGTTGTCAACCATGATTTGGAAGCTAGGGGCGCTGGAGGATAAAAGAAAGAAAGAAAAACTTTTTTATCCCATTTCCTTGAACATTCATGGAAATGTCAATAAAATAATAAAAAGATTGTTAATCTGTATAAAGAAAAAGTGTAAGAATGCAGAAGATAGAATATTAATGTTGTCAACCATGATTTGGAAGCATGGGGAGTGGGGGATAAAAGAAAGAAAGAGAAAATGTTGTATCCCATTTCCTTGAACATTCATGAAATTTCAATAAAATAATGACAAGATTGTTAAATGCATAAAGAAAAAGAGTATGAAGGCAGAAGATAGAATATTATGTTGTCAACCATGATTTGGAAGCTGGGGGGGGTGGGGGATGAAAGAAAGAAAGAAAAACTGTTGTATCCCATTTCCTTGAACATTCATGGAAATTTCAATAAAATAATAAAAAGATTGTTAATCTGCATAAAGAAAAAGAGTAAGAATGCAGAAGATAGAATATTAATGTTGTCAACCATGATTTGGAAGCTGGGGGCGCTGGAGGATAAAAGAAAGAAAGAAAAACTGTTGTATCGCATTTACTGGAACATTCATGGAAATTTCAATAAAATAAGAAAAAGATTGTTAATCTGCATAAAGTAAAAGTGTAAGAATGCAGAAGATTGAATATTAATGTTGTCAACCATGATTTGGAAGATGGCAGGGGTGCTGGATAAAAGAAAGAAAGAAAAACTGTTGTATCCCATTTCCTTGAACATTCATGGAAAGTTCAATAAAATAATAAAAAGATTGTTAATCTGCATAAAGAAAAAGAGTAAGAATGCAGAAGATAGAATATTAATGTTGTCAACCATGATTTGGAAGCTGGGGTCGCTGGAGGATAAAAGAAAGAAAGAAAAACTGCTGTATCCCATTTACTGGAACATTCATGGAAATTTCAATAAAATAATAAAAAGATTGTTAGTCTGCATAAAGAAAAAGAGTAAGAATGCAGAAGATAGAATATTAATGTTGTCAACCATGATTTGTAAACTGGGGGGGAGTGGGGGATAAAAGAAAGAAAGAAAAACAGTTGTATACCATTTCCTTGAACATTCATGGAAATTTTAATAAAATAATAAAAAGATTGTTAATCTGCATAAAGTAAAAGTGTAAGAATGCAGAAGATTGAATATTACTGTTGCCAACCATGATTTCGAAGGTGGGAGGTGGTGGGGGATAAAAGAAAGAAAGAAAAACTGTTGTATTCCATTTCCTTGAACATTCATGGAAATTTCATTAAAATAATAAAAAGATTGTTCATCTGCATAAAGAAAAAGTGTAAGAATGCGGAAGATTGAATATTAATTTTGTCAACCACGATTTGGAAGCTGGGGGCGTGGGGGATAAAAGAAAGAAAGAAAAAATGTTGTATCCCATTTCCTTGAACATTCATGAAATTTCAATAAAATAATGACAAGATTGTTAAATGCATAAAGAAAAAGAGTATGAAGGCAGAAGATGGAATATTAATGTTGTCAACCATGATTTGGAAGCCGGGGGGGTGGGGGATAAAAGAAAGAAAGAAAAACTGTTGTATCCCATTTCCTTGAACACTCATGGAAATTTCAATAAAATAATAAAAAGATTGTTAATCTGCATAGAGAAAAAGTGTAAGAATGCAGAAGATGGAATATTAATGTTGTCAACCCTGATTTGGAAGCTGGGGGGGTAGGGGGATGAAAGAAAGAAAGAAAAACTGTTGTATCATTTCCTTGAACATTCATGAAATTTCAATAAAATAATAAAAAGATTGCTAATCTGCATAAAGAAAACGAGTAAGAATGCAGAAGATGGAATATTAATGTTGTCAACAATGATTTGGAAGCCGGGGGGGTGGGGGATAAAAGAAAGAAAGAAAAACTGTTGTATCCCATTTCCTTGAACACTCATGGAAATTTCAATAAAATAATAAAAAGATTGTTAGTCTGCATAAAGAAAAAGAGTAAGAATGCAGAAGATAGAATATTAATGATGTCAACCATGATTTCGAAGCTGCGGGCCAGTGGGGGATAAAAGAAAGAAAGAAGAACCGTTGTATCCAATTTCCTTGAACATTCATGGAAATTTTAATAAAATAATAAAAAGATTGTTAATCTGCATAAAGTAAAAGTGTAAGAATGCAGAAGATTGAATATTACTGTTGCCAACCATGATTTGGAAGGTGGGAGGTGGTGGGGGATAAAAGAAAGAAAGAAAAACTGTTGCATTCCATTTCCTTGAACGTTCATGGAAATTTCATTAAAATAATAAAAAGATTGTTCATCTGCATAAAGAAAAAGTGTAAGAATGCCGAAGATTGAATATTAATTTTGTCAACCACGATTTGGAAGGTGGGCGGTGGTGGGGGATAAAAGAAAGAAAGAAAAACTGTTGTATACCATTTCCTTGAACATTCATGGAAATTTCAATAAAATAATGAAAAGATTGTTAATCTGCATAAAGAAAAAGAGTAAGAATGCAGAAGATAGGATATTAATGTTGTCAACCATGATTTGGAAGCATGGGGAGCGGGGGATAAAAGAAAGAAAGAGAAAATGTTGTATCCCATTTCCTTGAACATTCATGAAATTTCAATAAAATAATGACAAGATTGTTAAATGCATAAAGAAAAAGAGTATGAAGGCAGAAGATAGAATATTATGTTGTCAACCATGATTTGGAAGCTGGGGGGGGTGGGAGATGAAAGAAAGAAGAAAAACTGTTGTATCCCATTTCCTTGAACATTCATGGAAATTTCAATAAAATAATAAAAAGATTGTTAATCTGAATAAAGAAAAAGAGTAAGAATGCAGAAGTTAGAATATTAATGTTGTCAACCATGATTTGGAAGCTGGAGTCGCTGGAGGATAAAAGAAAGAAAGAAAAACTGCTGTACCCATTTACTGGAACATTCATGGAAATTTCAATAAAATAATAAAAAGATTGTTAGTCTGCATAAAGAAAAAGAGTAAGAATGCAGAAGATAGAATATTAATGTTGTCAACCATGATTTGTAAACTGCGGGGGAGTGGGGGATAAAAGAAAGAAAGAAAAACAGTTCTATACCATTTCCTTGAACATTCATGGAAATTTCAATAAAATAATGAAAAGATTGTTAATCTGCATAAAGAAGAAGAGTAAGAATGCAGAAGATAAAATATTAATGTTGTCAACCATGATTTGGAAGCATGGGGAGTGGGGGATAAAAGAAAGAAAGAGAAAATGTTGTATCCCATTTCCTTGAACATTCATGAAATTTCAATAAAATTATGACAAGATTGTTAAATGCATAAAGAAAAAGAGTATGAAGGCAGAAGATAGAATATTATGTTGTCAACCATGATTTGGAAGCTGGGGGGGGGTGGGGGATGAAAGAAAGAAAGAAAAACTGTTGTATCCCATTTCCTTGAACATTCATGGAAATTTCAATAAAATAATAAAAAGATTGTTAATCTGCATAAAGAAAAAGAGTAAGAATGCAGAAGATAGAATATTAATGTTGTCAACCATGATTTGGAAGCTGGGGGCGCTGGAGGATAAAAGAAAGAAAGAAAAACTGTTGTATCGCATTTACTGGAACATTCATGGAAATTTCAATAAAATAAGAAAAAGATTGTTAATCTGCATAAAGTAAAAGTGTAAGAATGCAGAAGATTGAATATTAATGTTGTCAACCATGATTTGGAAGATGGCAGGGGTGCTGGATAAAAGAAAGAAAGAAAAACTGTTGTATCCCATTTCCTTGAACATTCATGGAAAGTTCAATAAAATAATAAAAAGATTGTTAATCTGCATAAAGAAAAAGAGTAAGAATGCAGAAGATAGAATATTAATGTTGTCAACCATGATTTGGAAGATGGCAGTGGTGCTGGATAAAAGAAAGAAAGAAAAACTGCTGTATCCCATTTACTGGAACATTCATGGAAATTTCAATAAAATAATAAAAAGATTGTTAGTCTGCATAAAGAAAAAGAGTAAGAATGCAGAAGATAGAATATTAATGTTGTCAACCATGATTTGTAAACTGGGGGGGAGTGGGGGATAAAAGAAAGAAAGAAAAACAGTTGTATACCATTTCCTTGAACATTCATGGTAATTTTAATAAAATAATAAAAAGATTGTTAATCTGCATAAAGTAAAAGTGTAAGAATGCAGAAGATTGAATATTACTGTTGCCAACCATGATTTGGAAGGTGGGAGGTGGTGGGGGATAAAAGAAAGAAAGAAAAACTGTTGTATTCCATTTCCTTGAACATTCATGGAAATTTCATTAAAATAATAAAAAGATTGTTCATCTGCATAAAGAAAAAGTGTAAGAATGCCGAAGATTGAATATTAATTTTGTCAACCACGATTTGGAAGCTGGGGGCGTGGGGGATAAAAGAAAGAAAGAAAAAATTTTGTATCCCATTTCCTTAGACATTCATGGAAATTTTAATAAAATAATAAATAGATTGTTATTTGCATAAAGAAAAAGTGTAAGAATACAGAAGATTGAATATTAATGTTGTCAACCATGATTTTGACGCTGGGGGGGTGGGGGATAAAAGAAGGAAAGAAAAACTGTTGCCTCACATTTCCTTGAATATTAATGGAAGTTTCAATAAAATAATAAAAAGATTGCTAATCTGCATAAAGAAAAAGAGTAAGAATGCAGAAGATAGAATATTAATGTTGTCAACCATGATTTGGAAGCCGGGGGGGTGGGGGATAAAAGAAAGAAAGAAAAACTGTTGTATCACATTTCCTTGAACACTCATGGAAATTTCAATAAAATAATAAAAAGATTGTTAATCTGCATAGAGAAAAAGTGTAAGAATGCAGAAGATTGAATATTAATGTTGTCAACCATGATTTGGAAGCTGGGGGGGTAGGGGGATGAAAGAAAGAAAGAAAAACTGTTGTATCATTTCCTTGAACATTCATGGAAATTTCAATAAAATAATAAAAAGATTGTTAATCTGCATAAAGAAAAAGTGTAAGAATGCAGAACATTGAATATTAATATTGTCAACCACGATTTGGAAGCTGGGGGCGTGGGGGATGACAGAAAGAAAGAAATAATGTTGTATCACATTTCCTTGAACATTCATGGAAATTTCTATAAAATAATAAAAAGATTGTTAATCTGCATAAAGAAAAAGAGTAAGAATGCAGAAGATAGAATGTTAATGTTGTCAACCATGATTTGGAAGCTAGGGGCGCTGGAGGATAAAAGAAAGAAAGAAAAACTTTTTTATCCCATTTCCTTGAACATTCATGGAAATGTCAATAAAATAATAAAAAGATTGTTAATCTGTATAAAGAAAAAGTGTAAGAATGCAGAAGATAGAATATTAATGTTGTCAACCATGATTTGGAAGCATGGGGAGTGGGGGATAAAAGAAAGAAAGAGAAAATGTTGTATCCCATTTCCTTGAACATTCATGAAATTTCAATAAAATAATGACAAGATTGTTAAATGCATAAAGAAAAAGAGTATGAAGGCAGAAGATAGAATATTATGTTGTCAACCATGATTTGGAAGCTGGGGGGGGTGGGGGATGAAAGAAAGAAAGAAAAACTGTTGTATCCCATTTCCTTGAACATTCATGGAAATTTCAATAAAATAATAAAAAGATTGTTAATCTGCATAAAGAAAAAGAGTAAGAATGCAGAAGATAGAATATTAATGTTGTCAACCATGATTTGGAAGCTGGGGGCGCTGGAGGATAAAAGAAAGAAAGAAAAACTGTTGTATCGCATTTACTGGAACATTCATGGAAATTTCAATAAAATAAGAAAAAGATTGTTAATCTGCATAAAGTAAAAGTGTAAGAATGCAGAAGATTGAATATTAATGTTGTCAACCATGATTTGGAAGATGGCAGGGGTGCTGGATAAAAGAAAGAAAGAAAAACTGTTGTATCCCATTTCCTTGAACATTCATGGAAAGTTCAATAAAATAATAAAAAGATTGTTAATCTGCATAAAGAAAAAGAGTAAGAATGCAGAAGATAGAATATTAATGTTGTCAACCATGATTTGGAAGCTGGGGTCGCTGGAGGATAAAAGAAAGAAAGAAAAACTGCTGTATCCCATTTACTGGAACATTCATGGAAATTTCAATAAAATAATAAAAAGATTGTTAGTCTGCATAAAGAAAAAGAGTAAGAATGCAGAAGATAGAATATTAATGTTGTCAACCATGATTTGTAAACTGGGGGGGAGTGGGGGATAAAAGAAAGAAAGAAAAACAGTTGTATACCATTTCCTTGAACATTCATGGAAATTTTAATAAAATAATAAAAAGATTGTTAATCTGCATAAAGTAAAAGTGTAAGAATGCAGAAGATTGAATATTACTGTTGCCAACCATGATTTCGAAGGTGGGAGGTGGTGGGGGATAAAAGAAAGAAAGAAAAACTGTTGTATTCCATTTCCTTGAACATTCATGGAAATTTCATTAAAATAATAAAAAGATTGTTCATCTGCATAAAGAAAAAGTGTAAGAATGCGGAAGATTGAATATTAATTTTGTCAACCACGATTTGGAAGCTGGGGGCGTGGGGGATAAAAGAAAGAAAGAAAAAATGTTGTATCCCATTTCCTTGAACATTCATGAAATTTCAATAAAATAATGACAAGATTGTTAAATGCATAAAGAAAAAGAGTATGAAGGCAGAAGATGGAATATTAATGTTGTCAACCATGATTTGGAAGCCGGGGGGGTGGGGGATAAAAGAAAGAAAGAAAAACTGTTGTATCCCATTTCCTTGAACACTCATGGAAATTTCAATAAAATAATAAAAAGATTGTTAATCTGCATAGAGAAAAAGTGTAAGAATGCAGAAGATGGAATATTAATGTTGTCAACCCTGATTTGGAAGCTGGGGGGGTAGGGGGATGAAAGAAAGAAAGAAAAACTGTTGTATCATTTCCTTGAACATTCATGAAATTTCAATAAAATAATAAAAAGATTGCTAATCTGCATAAAGAAAACGAGTAAGAATGCAGAAGATGGAATATTAATGTTGTCAACAATGATTTGGAAGCCGGGGGGGTGGGGGATAAAAGAAAGAAAGAAAAACTGTTGTATCCCATTTCCTTGAACACTCATGGAAATTTCAATAAAATAATAAAAAGATTGTTAGTCTGCATAAAGAAAAAGAGTAAGAATGCAGAAGATAGAATATTAATGATGTCAACCATGATTTCGAAGCTGCGGGCCAGTGGGGGATAAAAGAAAGAAAGAAGAACCGTTGTATCCAATTTCCTTGAACATTCATGGAAATTTTAATAAAATAATAAAAAGATTGTTAATCTGCATAAAGTAAAAGTGTAAGAATGCAGAAGATTGAATATTACTGTTGCCAACCATGATTTGGAAGGTGGGAGGTGGTGGGGGATAAAAGAAAGAAAGAAAAACTGTTGCATTCCATTTCCTTGAACGTTCATGGAAATTTCATTAAAATAATAAAAAGATTGTTCATCTGCATAAAGAAAAAGTGTAAGAATGCCGAAGATTGAATATTAATTTTGTCAACCACGATTTGGAAGGTGGGCGGTGGTGGGGGATAAAAGAAAGAAAGAAAAACTGTTGTATACCATTTCCTTGAACATTCATGGAAATTTCAATAAAATAATGAAAAGATTGTTAATCTGCATAAAGAAAAAGAGTAAGAATGCAGAAGATAGGATATTAATGTTGTCAACCATGATTTGGAAGCATGGGGAGCGGGGGATAAAAGAAAGAAAGAGAAAATGTTGTATCCCATTTCCTTGAACATTCATGAAATTTCAATAAAATAATGACAAGATTGTTAAATGCATAAAGAAAAAGAGTATGAAGGCAGAAGATAGAATATTATGTTGTCAACCATGATTTGGAAGCTGGGGAGGGTGGGAGATGAAAGAAAGAAGAAAAACTGTTGTATCCCATTTCCTTGAACATTCATGGAAATTTCAATAAAATAATAAAAAGATTGTTAATCTGAATAAAGAAAAAGAGTAAGAATGCAGAAGTTAGAATATTAATGTTGTCAACCATGATTTGGAAGCTGGAGTCGCTGGAGGATAAAAGAAAGAAAGAAAAACTGCTGTACCCATTTACTGGAACATTCATGGAAATTTCAATAAAATAATAAAAAGATTGTTAGTCTGCATAAAGAAAAAGAGTAAGAATGCAGAAGATAGAATATTAATGTTGTCAACCATGATTTGTAAACTGCGGGGGAGTGGGGGATAAAAGAAAGAAAGAAAAACAGTTGTATACCATTTCCTTGAACATTCATGGAAAGTTCAATAAAATAATAAAAAGATTGGTAATCTGCATAAAGAAAAAGAGTAAGAATGCAGAAGATAGAATATTAATGTTGTCAACCATGATTTTGACGCTGGGGGGGTGGGGGATAAAAGAAGGAAAGAAAAACTGTTGCCTCACATTTCCTTGAATATTCATGGAAGTTTCAATAAAATAATAAAAAGATTGGTAATCTGCATAAAGAAAAAGAGTAAGAATGCAGAAGATAGAATATTAATGTTGTCAACCATGATTTGGAAGCCGGGGGGGTGGGGGATAAAAGAAAGAAAGAAAAACTGTTGTATCCCATTTCCTTGAACACTCATGGAAATTTCAATAAAATAATAAAAAGATTGTTAATCTGCATAGAGAAAAAGTGTAAGAATGCAGAAGATTGAATATTAATGTTGTCAACCATGATTTGGAAGCTTTGGGTGTAGGGGGATGAAAGAAAGAAAGAAAAACTGTTGTATCATTTCCTTGAACATTCATGGAAATTTCAATAAAATAATAAAAAGATTGTTAATCTGCATAAAGAAAAAGTGTAAGAATGCAGAACATTGAATATTAATATTGTCAACCACGATTTGGAAGCTGGGGGCGTGGGGGATGACAGAAAGAAAGAAATAATGTTGTATCACATTTCCTTGAACATTCATGGAAATTTCAATAAAATAATAAAAAGATTGTTAATCTGCATAAAGTAAAAGTGTAAGAATGCAGAAGATTGAATATTACTGTTGCCAACCATGATTTGGAAGGTGGGAGGTGGTGGGGGATAAAAGAAAGAAAGAAAAACTGTTGCATTCCATTTCCTTGAACGTTCATGGAAATTTCATTAAAATAATAAAAAGATTGTTCATCTGCATAAAGAAAAAGTGTAAGAATGCCGAAGATTGAATATTAATTTTGTCAACCACGATTTGGAAGGTGGGCGGTGGTGGGGGATAAAAGAAAGAAAGAAAAACTGTTGTATACCATTTCCTTGAACATTCATGGAAATTTTAATAAAATAATGAAAAGATTGTTAATCTGCATAAAGAAAAAGAGTAAGAATGCAGAAGATAGGATATTAATGTTGTCAACCATGATTTGGAAGCATGGGGAGCGGGGGATAAAAGAAAGAAAGAGAAAATGTTGTATCCCATTTCCTTGAACATTCATGAAATTTCAATAAAATAATGACAAGATTGTTAAATGCATAAAGAAAAAGAGTATGAAGGCAGAAGATAGAATATTATGTTGTCAACCATGATTTGGAAGCTGGGGGGGGTGGGGGATGAAAGAAAGAAGAAAAACTGTTGTATCCCATTTCCTTGAACATTCATGGAAATTTCAATAAAATAATAAAAAGATGGTTAATCTGCATAAAGAAAAAGAGTAAGAATGCAGAAGTTAGAATATTAATGTTGTCAACCATGATTTGGAAGCTGGAGTCGCTGGAGGATAAAAGAAAGAAAGAAAAACTGCTGTACCCATTTACTGGAACATTCATGGAAATTTCAATAAAATAATAAAAAGATTGTTTGTCTGCATAAAGAAAAAGAGTAAGAATGCAGAAGATAGAATATTAATGTTGTCAACCATGATTTTGACGCTGGGGGGGTGGGGGATAAAAGAAGGAAAGAAAAACTGTTGCCTCACATTTCCTTGAATATTCATGGCAGTTTCAATAAAATAATAAAAAGATTGGTAATCTGCATAAAGAAAAAGAGTAAGAATGCAGAAGATAGAATATTAATGTTGTCAACCATGATTTGGAAGCCGGGGGGGTGGGGGATAAAAGAAAGAAAGAAAAACTGTTGTATCCCATTTCCTTGAACACTCATGGAAATTTCAATAAAATAATAAAAAGATTGTTAATCTGCATAGAGAAAAAGTGTAATAATGCCGAAGATTGAATATTAATGTTGTCAATCATGATTTGGAAGCTGGGGGTGTAGGGGGATGAAAGAAAGAAAGAAAAACAGTTGTATCATTTCCTTGAACATTCATGGAAATTTCAATAAAATAATGAAAAGATTGTTAATCTGCATAAAGAAAAAGTGTAAGAATGCAGAACATTGAATATTAATATTGTCAACCACGATTTGGAAGCTGGGGGCGTGGGGGATGACAGAAAGAAAGAAATAATGTTGTATCACATTTCCTTGAACATTCATGGAAATTTCAATAAAATAATAAAAAGATTGTTAATCTGCATAAAGAAAAAGAGTAAGAATGCAGAAGATAGAATATTAATGTTGTCAACCATGATTTGGAAGCTGGGGGCGCTGGAGGATAAAAGAAAGAAAGAAAAACTTTTTTATCCCATTTCCTTGAACATCCATGGAAATGTCAATAAAATAATAAAAAGATTGTTAATCTGTATAAAGAAATAGTGTAAGAATGCAGAAGATAGAATATTAATGTTTTCAACCATGATTTGGAAGCTGGGGGGGAGTGGGGGATAAAAGAAAGAAAGAAAAACAGTTCTATACCATTTCCTTGAACATTCATGAAATTTCAATAAAATAATGACAAGATTGTTAAATGCACAAAGAAAAAGAGTATGAAGGCAGAAGATAGAATATTATGTTGTCAACCATGATTTGGAAGCTGGGGGGGGTGGGGGATGAAAGAAAGAAAGAAAAACTGTTGTATCCCATTTCCTTGAACATTCATGGAAATTTCAATAAAATAATAAAAAGATTGTTAATCTGCATAAAGAAAAAGAGTAAGAATGCAGAAGATAGAATATTAATGTTGTCAACCATGATTTGGAAGCTGGGGGCGCTGGAGGATAAAAGCAAGAAAGAAAAACTGTTGTATCGCATTTACTCGAACATTCATGGAAATTTCAATAAAATAAGAAAAAGATTGTTAATCTGCATAAAGTAAAAGTGTAAGAATGCAGAAGATTGAATATTAATGTTGTCAACCATGATTTGGAAGATGGTAGGGGTGCTGGATAAAAGAAAGAAAGAAAAACTGTTGTATCCCATTTCCTTGAACATTCATGGAAAGTTCAATAAAATAATAAAAAGATTGTTAATCTGCATAAAGAAAAAGAGTAAGAATGCAGAAGATAGAATATTAATGTTGTCAACCATGATTTGGAAGCTGGGGTCGCTGGAGGATAAAAGAAAGAAAGAAAAACTGCTGTATCCCATTTACTGGAACATTCATGGAAATTTCAATAAAATAATAAAAAGATTGTTAGTCTGCATAAAGAAAAAGAGTAAGAATGCAGAAGATAGAATATTAATGTTGTCAACCATGATTTGTAAACTGGGGGGTAGTGGGGGATAAAAGAAAGAAAGAAAAACAGTTGTATACCATTTCCTTGAACATTCATGGAAATTTTAATAAAATAATAAAAAGATTGTTAATCTGCATAAAGTAAAAGTGTAAGAATGCAGAAGATTGAATATTACTGTTGCCAACCATGATTTCGAAGGTGGGAGGTGGTGGGGGATAAAAGAAAGAAAGAAAAACTGTTGTATTCCATTTCCTTGAACATTCATGGAAATTTCATTAAAATAATAAAAAGATTGTTCATCTGCATAAAGAAAAAGTGTAAGAATGCGGAAGATTGAATATTAATTTTGTCAACCACGATTTGGAAGCTGGGGGCGTGGGGGATAAAAGAAAGAAAGAATAAATGTTGTATCCCATTTCCTTAGACATTCATGGAAATTTCAATAAAATAATAAACAGATTGTTATTTGCATAAAGAAAAAGTGTAAGAATACAGAAGATTGAATATTAATGTTGTCAACCATGATTTGGAAGGTGGGGGGGGTGGGGGATAAAAGAAAGAAAGAAAAACTGTTGTATACCATTTCCTTGAACATTCATGGAAATTTCAATAAAATAATGAAAAGATTGTTAATCTGAATAAAGAAAAAGTGTAAGAATGCAGAAGATAGAATATTAAACTTGTCAACCATGATTTGGAAGCATGGGGAGTGGGGGATAAAAGAAAGAAAGAGAAAATGTTGTATCCCATTTCCTTGAACATTCATGAAATTTCAATAAAATAATGACAAGATTGTTAAATGCATAAAGAAAAAGAGTATGAAGGCAGAAGATAGAATATTATGTTGTCAACCATGATTTGGAAGCTAGGGGGGGTGGGGGATGAAAGAAAGAAAGAAAAACTGTTGTATCCCATTTCCTTGAACATTCATGGAAATTTCAATAAAATAATAAAAAGATTGTTAATCTGCATAAAGAAAAAGAGTAAGAATGCAGAAAATAGAATATTAATGTTGTCAACCATGATTTGGAAGCTGGGGGCGCTGGAGGATAAAAGAAAGAAAGAAAAACTTTTTTATCCCATTTCCTTGAACATTCATGGAAATTTCAATAAAATAATAAAAAGATTGTTAATCTGTATAAAGAAAAAGTGTAAGAATGCAGAAGATAGAATATTAATGTTTTCAACCATGATTCGGAAGCTGGGGGGGAGTGGGGGATAAAAGAAAGAAAGAAAAACAGTTCTATACCATTTCCTTGAACATTCATGGAAAGTTCAATAAAATAATAAAAAGATTGGTAATCTGCATAAAGAAAAAGAGTAAGAATGCAGAAGATAGAATATTAATGTTGTCAACCATGATTTTGACGCTGGGGGGTTGGGGGATAAAATAAAGAAAGAAAAACTGTTGCCTCACATTTCCTTGAACATTCATGGAAATTTCAATAAAATAATAAAAAGATTGCTAATCTGCATAAAGAAAACGAGTAAGAATGCAGAAGATGGAATATTAATGTTGCAAACCATGATTTGGAAGCCAGGGGGGGGGGAATAAAAGAAAGAAAGAAAAACTGTTGTATCCCATTTCCTTGAACACTCATGGAAATTTCAATAAAATAATAAAAAGATTGTTAATCTGCATAGAGAAAAAGTGTAAGAATGCAGAAGATGGAATATTAATGTTGTCAACCATGATTTGGAAGCTGGGGGGGTAGGGGGATGAAAGAAAGAAAGAAAAACTGTTGTATCATTTCATTGAACATTCATGAAATTTCAATAAAATAATGACAAGATTGTTAAATGCATAAAGAAAAAAGTATAAAGGCAGAAGATAGAATATTATGTTGTCAACCATGATTTGGAACGTGGGGGGGGTGGGGGATGAAAGAAAGAAAGAAAAACTGTTGTATCCCATTTCCTTGAACATTCATGGAAATTTCAATACAATAATAAAAAGATAGTTCATCTGCATAAAGAAAAAGAGTAAGAATGCAGAAGATAGAATATTAATGATGTCAACCATGATTTCGAAGCTGCGGGCCAGTGGGGGATAAAAGAAAGAAAGAAGAACCGTTGTATCCAATTTCCTTGAACATTCATGGAAATTTTAATAAAATAATAAAAAGATTGTTAATCTGCATAAAGTAAAAGTGTAAGAATGCAGAAGATTGAATATTACTGTTGCCAACCATGATTTGGAAGGTGGGAGGTGGTGGGGGATAAAAGAAAGAAAGAAAAACTGTTGCATTCCATTTCCTTGAACGTTCATGGAAATTTCATTAAAATAATAAAAAGATTGTTCATCTGCATAAAGAAAAAGTGTAAGAATGCCGAAGATTGAATATTAATTTTGTCAACCACGATTTGGAAGGTGGGCGGTGGTGGGGGATAAAAGAAAGAAAGAAAAACTGTTGTATACCATTTCCTTGAACATTCATGGAAATTTCAATAAAATAATGAAAAGATTGTTAATCTGCATAAAGAAAAAGAGTAAGAATGCAGAAGATAGGATATTAATGTTGTCAACCATGATTTGGAAGCATGGGGAGTGGGGGATAAAAGAAATAAAGAGAAAATGTTGTATCCCATTTCCTTGAACATTCATGAAATTTCAATAAAATAATGACAAGATTGTTAAATGCATAAAGAAAAAGAGTATGAAGGCAGAAGATAGAATATTATGTTGTCAACCATGATTTGGAAGCTGGGGAGGGTGGGGGATGAAAGAAAGAAGAAAAACTGTTGTATCCCATTTCCTTGAACATTCATGGAAATTTCAATAAAATAATAAAAAGATTGATAATCTGCATAAAGAAAAAGAGTAAGAATGCAGAAGATAGAATATTAATGTTGTCAACCATGATTTGTAAACTGGGGGGGAGTGGGGGATAAAAGAAAGAAAGAAAAACAGTTGTATACCATTTCCTTGAACATTCATGGAAATTTTAATAAAATAATAAAAAGATTGTTAATCTGCATAAAGTAAAAGTGTAAGAATGCAGAAGATTGAATATTACTGTTGCCAACCATGATTTGGAAGGTGGGAGGTGGTGGGGGATAAAAGAAAGAAAGAAAAACTGTTGTATCCCATTTACTGGAACATTCATGGAAATTTCAATAAAATAAGAAAAAGACTGTTAATCTGCATAAAGAAAAAGTGTAAGAATGCAGAAGATAGAATATTAATGTTGTCAACCATGATTTGGAAGCATGGGGAGTGGGGGATAAAAGAAAGAAAGAGAAAATGTTGTATCCCATTTCCTTGAACATTCATGAAATTTCAATAAAATAATGACAAGATTGTTAAATGCATAAAAAAAAGAGTATGAAGGCAGAAGATAGAATATTATGTTGTCAACCATGATTTGGAAGCTGGGGGGGGTGGGGGATGAAAGAAAGAAAGAAAAACTGTTGTATCCCATTTCCTTGAACATTCATGGAAATTTCAGTAAAATAATAAAAAGATTGTTAATCTGCATAAAGAAAAAGAGTAAGAATGCAGAAGATAGAATATTAATGTTGTCAACCATGATTTGGAAGCTGGGGGCGCTGGAGGATAAAAGAAAGAAAGAAAAACTGTTGTATCCCATTTACTGGAACATGCATGGAAATTTCAATAAAATAAGAAAAAGATTGTTAATCTGCATAAAGTAAAAGTGTAAGAATGCAGAAGATTGAATATTAATGTTGTCAACCATGATTTGGAAGATGGCAGGGGTGCTGGATAAAAGAAAGAAAGAAAAACTGTTGTATCCCATTTCCTTGAACATTCATGGAAATTTCAATAAAATAATAAAAAGATTGTTAATCTGCATAAAGAAAAAGAGTAAGAATGCAGAAGATAGAATATTAATGTTGTCAACCATGATTTGGAAGCTGGGGGCGCTGGAGGATAAAAGAAAGAAAGAAAAACTTTTTATCCCATTTCCTTGAACATTCATGGAAATTTCAATAAAATAATAAAAAGATTGTTAATCTGTATAAAGAAAAAGTGTAAGAATGCAGAAGATAGAATATTAATGTTTTCAACCATGATTTAGAAGCTGGGGGGGAGTGGGGGATAAAAGAAAGAAAGAAAAACAGTTCTATACCATTTCCTTGAACATTCATGGAAAGTTCAATAAAATAATAAAAAGATTGGTAATCTGCATAAAGAAAAAGAGTAAGAATGCAGAAGATAGAATATTAATGTTGTCAACCATGATTTTGACACTGGGGGGGTGGGGGATAAAAGAAAGAAAGAAAAACTGTTGCCTCCCATTTCCCTGAACATTCATGGAAATTTCAATAAAATAATAAAAAGATTGCTAATCTGCATAAAGAAAAAGAGTAAGAATGCAGAAGATGGAATATTAATGTTGTCAACCATGATTTGGAAGCCGGGGGGGTGGGGGATAAAAGAAAGAAAGAAAAACTGTTGTATCCCATTTCCTTGAACAATCATGGAAATTTCAATAAAATAATAAAAAGATTGTTAATCTGCATAGAGAAAAAGTGTAAGAATGCAGAAGATGGAATATTAATGTTGTCAACCATGATTTGGAAGCTGGGGGGGTAGGGGGATGAAAGAAAGAAAGAAAAACTGTTGTATCATTTCCTTGAACATTCATGGAAATTTCAATAAAATAATAAAAAGATTGTTAATCTGCATAAAGAAAAAGTGTAAGAATGCAGAACATTGAATATTAATATTGTCAACCACGATTGGAAGCTGGGGGCGTGGGGTATGACAGAAAGAAAGAAATAATGTTGTATCACATTTCCTTGAACATTCATGGAAATTTCAATAAAATAATAAAAAGATTGTTAGTCTGCATAAAGAAAAAGTGTAAGAATGCAGAAGATAGAATATTAATGTTGTCAACCATGATTTGGAAGCTCGGGGGGGTGGGGGATAAAAGAAAGTAAGAAAAACTGTTGTATCCCATTTCCTTGAACATTAATGGAAATTTCAATAAAATAATAAAAAGATAGTTAATCTGCATAAAGAAAAACAGTAAGAATGCAGAAGATAGAATATTAATGTTGTCAACCATGATTTAGAAGCTGCGGGCCAGTGGGGGATAAAAGAAAGAAAGAAAAACCGTTGTATCCAATTTTCTTGAACATTCACGGAAATTTTAATAAAATAATAAAAAGATTGTTAATCTGCATAAAGTAAAAGTGTAAGAATTTAGAAGATTGAATATTACTATTGCCAACCATGATTTGGAAGTTGGGAGGTGGTGGGGGATAAAAGAAAGAAAGAAAAACTGTTGTATTCCATTTCCTTGAACATTCATGGAAATTTCATTAAAATAATAAAAAGATTGTTCATCTGCATAAAGAAAAAGTGTAAGAATGCCGAAGATAGAATACTAATTTTGTCAACCACGATTTGGAAGCTGGGGGCGTGGGGGATAAAAGAAAGAAAGAAAAAATGTTGTATCCCATTTCCTTAGACATTCATGGGAATTTCAATAAAATAATAAATAGATTGTTATTTCCATAAAGAAAAAGTGTAAGAATACAGAAGATTGAATATTAATGTTGTCAACCATGATTTGGAAGGTGGGGGGTGGTGAGGGATAAAAGAAAGAAAGAAAAACTGTTGTATACCATTTCCTTGAAAATTCATGGAAATTTCAACAAAATAATGACAAGATTGTTAAATCCATAAAGAAAAAGAGTATGAAGGCAGAAGATAGAATATTATGTTGTCAACCATGATTTGGAAGCTGGGGGGGGTGGGGGATGAAAGAAAGAAAGAAAAACTGTTGTATCCCATTTCCTTGAACATTCATGGAAATTTCAGTAAAATAATAAAAAGATTGTTAATCTGCATAAAGAAAAAGAGTAAGAATGCAGACGATAGAATATTAATGTTGTCAACCATGATTTGGAAGCTGGGGGCGCTGGAGGATAAAATAAAGAAAGAAAAACTGTTGTATCCCATCTACTGGAACATTCATGGAAATTTCAATAAAATAAGAAAAAGATTGTTAATCTGCATAAAGTAAAAGTGTAAGAATGCAGAAGATTGAATATTAATGTTGTCAACCATGATTTGGAAGATGGCAGGGGTGCTGGATAAAAGAAAGAAAGAAAAACTGTTGTATCCCATTTCCTTGAACATTCATGGAAATTTCAATAAAATAATAAAAAGATTGTTAATCTGCATAAAGAAAAAGAGTAAGAATGCAGAAGATAGAATATTAATGTTGTCAACCATGATTTGGAAGCTGGCGGGGGTGGGGGATAAAAGAAAGAAAGAAAAACTTTTTTATCCCATTTCCTTGAACATTCATGGAAATTTCAATACAATAATAAAAAGATTGTTAATCTGCATAAAGATAAACAATAAGAATGCAGAATATAGAATATTAATGTTTTCAATCATGATTTGGAAGCTGAGGGGGTGGGGGATAAAAAAATGAAAGAAAAACTGTTGTATCCCATTTCCTTGAACATTCATGGAAATTTCAATAAAATAATAAAAAGATTGTTAATCTGCATAAAGATAAAGAGTAAGAAGGCAGAAGATAGAATATTATGTTGTCAACCATGAATTGGACACTGGGGGGGTGGGGGATAAAAGAAAGAAAGAAAAACTGTTGTATGCCATTTCCTTGAACATTCATGGAAATTTCAACAAAATAATGACAAGATTGTTAAATCCATAAAGAAAAAGAGTATGAAGGCAGAAGATAGAATATTATGTTGTCAACCATGATTTGGAAGCTGGGGGGGGTGGGGGATGAAAGAAAGAAAGAAAAACTGTTGTATCCCATTTCCTTGAACATTCATGGAAATTTCAGTAAAATAATAAAAAGATTGTTAATCTGCATAAAGAAAAAGAGTAAGAATGCAGAAGATAGAATATTAATGTTGTCAACCATGATTTGGAAGCTGGGGGCGCTGGAGGATAAAATAAAGAAAGAAAAACTGTTGTATCCCATCTACTGGAACATTCATGGAAATTTCAATAAAATAAGAAAAAGATTGTTAATCTGCATAAAGTAAAAGTGTAAGAATGCAGAAGATTGAATATTAATGTTGTCAACCATGATTTGGAAGATGGCAGGGGTGCTGGATAAAAGAAAGAAAGAAAAACTGTTGTATCCCATTTCCTTGAACATTCATGGAATTTCAATAAAATAATGACAAGATTGTGAATCTGCATAAAGTAAAAGAGTATGAAGGCAGAAGATACAATATTATGTTTTCAACCATGATTTGGAAGCTGGGGGGGTGGGGGATGAAAGAAAGAAAGAAAAACTGTTGTATCCCATTTCCTTGAACATTCATGGAAATTTCAATAAAATAATAAAAAGATTGTTAATCTGCATAAAGAAAAAGAGTAAGAATGCAGAAGATAGAATATTAATGTTGTCAACCATGATTTGGAAGCTGGGGGCGCTGGAGGATAAAAGAAAGAAAGAAATACTTTTTTATCCCATTTCCTTGAACATTCATGGAAATTTCAATAAAATAATAAAAAGATTGTTTATCTGTATAAAGAAAAAGTGCAAGAATGCAGAAGATAGAATATTAATGTTTTCAACCATGATTTGGAAGCTGGGGGGGAGTGGGGGATAAAAGAAATTAAGAAAAACAGTTCTATACCATTTCCTTGAACATTCATGGAAAGTTCAATAAAATAATAAAAAGATTGGTAATCTGCATAAAGAAAAAGAGTAAGAATGCAGAAGATAGAATATTAATGTTGTCAACCATGATTTTGACGCTGGGGGGGGAATAAAAGAAAGAAAGAAAAACTGTTGCCTCCCATTTCCTTGAACATTCGTGGGAATTTCAATAAAATAATAAAAAGATTGCTAATCTGCATAAAGAAAAAGAGTAAGAATGCAGAAGATGGAATATTAATGTTGTCAACCATGATTTGGAAGCCGGGGGGGTGGGGGATAAAAGAAAGAAAGAAAAACTGTTGTATCCCATTTCCTTGAACACTCATGGAAATTTCAATAAAATAATAAAAAGATTGTTAATCTGCATAGAGAAAAAGTGTAAGAATGCAGAAGATGAAAAAGGTTTCAAGATGGCGGCGGCTGCGGTGGCTGGCGCGGAGTAGCTGAGGTGGAAAAGGTGGCCACTGGGCCTCAGGCAGCCGGGAAACTTGTGGACCTTCCCCTGGCCATCTCTTAAGGGAGGACTGCTGCTGCTGGCCGGTCGTGGGGGCTCAACGCCACTTTGCCCCCGGCAGGAGAGGCTGCCTCATTTACAGGCAACAGCTTTGAAGTGTGGAGCAGGAAAAGAACTGATTCTTAGCTGCAAAAGTGAGTCTTGAAACAGGGAACACGGCGCCAGGGCTGCTGTGGATGCAGCCAGGATCCCGGAGACCGGGGCCGCGCTGAAGAAGGCGGCCAGCTGCCCTATTCAGGATTCGAGGTTTCAGGCCGGCATTAAAGAAGATTCCTGGGAGCGCCCGAGCGGCGCCGCGACTGAACAGCCCGAGGCGGCAGCGCCGAGAACACGGAAGGCAACAAACCAGAGACAGAGCGAGCGCCCGACCTGGCACAGCACTGTGAGTGATCCCTGGCACAGCTCTGTTCGGGGGGGTGGATGCCCACGCGGCTTCCGCCTGCACCACCAGGCCACTCACTGCCACGGTGCTGCCTCCATTTTCCCAGGTGCGGGCAGCTCCGCCCTGCTCGGCCATCACTGAGCCCATTTGCTTGGCCTGGCGCGGGGCTTTCCGGACCCTGCGGGCCGACCTCCTCTCCCACTCCCTCCGCGGTTCTCTGGCAGGGCTGGGGGTGTGGGGCGTCCCGACCAGTTTTGCGAGGGCTAGGAAGTACGGGCGGGCCGACTGTCACTCCACCACACCCTGGACTCCGGCCCGGTAAACTTCCTGTTACTGGGAGGCAGATACCATCTCTGCGACCACCAGTTTGGAAAAAAGCCTAACGAATTTCTGGTTGGGAATAGTGTGGTAGGAGAGTTCCCAGGTCCGCTTGAACCTGCCGGAGAGCAGGCTGCAGGCGGGCACTAGACTCGGTTTATACCGGGGGGATACAAAGGTGAACAAGACCCGAGAAAGATCTACACAGTGCTACAAAGGCACCCAGAGAGACCGGTCGTCTGTGCCTAGCAGAAACCTGGTAGACTTCCTGGGCGAGGCGGTGCTGAGCAGGGTCTTGAAGGCCCAGCTGATAGACGAGGGGTGCAGAAGACACGCCCCAGCCCAGCACAGTGTGCACAGAGGGGGGAGACGTGCGGCCAGGGAGGCGGAGACTCGACAGGAACCACACACCCGGTGGGGTCGCCACTGCACGATCTAACAGCCTGGGCCAGAGCACACGGAACGGGGAGAAGTCCTGCACGGGAAGTGAAAGCTCAACAGAGATCACACACCCTGTGGTACGTGATCCACCAGCCCAGCAGAGTACAAGCTGACCAGAAAGGTGGCTCCCCAGAGAAGCCCAAGACCCGAGGCAACCACACACACAAGACACTAGAGGCCAACTGAGCAGTCACGGCGGGAGCCATACCAAATTGGCAACCACAGCAACATCCTAGTTAGTCATTAGTCTTAAACCGGTGGACTGTGAAACCCCCTGCCACAATGAATAAACACCAAAAAAAAGACACCAGAAATACAAAAAATCAAGAAAGTACACCACCAAAAGTTAATAAATCTCATACTCTAGATCCTATAGAACAAGAAGCCCTTGAAATAACTGACAAGGAATTTCGAGTGATAATTCTAAGGAAACTGAATGAGATATAAGAAAACTCAGCTAGACATCATGATGAAATGAGGAAAAGTATACAGGATCTGAAAGAGGAAATATACAAGGAAATCAATTTCCTGAAAAAAAATGTAGCAGAACTTGCTGAACTGAAGAAGTTATTCAGTGAAATAAAATACACAACGGAGAGTTTAACCAGCAGGCTTGTCGAAGTTGAAGAGAGAACCTCTGAACTTGAAGATGGGCTGTTTGAAATAACACAAGCAGACAAAAAGAAAGAGAAAAGAATCAAGGACATGGAAGAAAATCTGAGAGAGATATCAGACAACCTCAAGCGCTCAAATATCCGAGTCATGGGTATTCCAGAAGGGGAGGAAAATGGAGATTCCATTGAAAACATATTCAACAAAATAGTGGCAGAAAACTTCCCAGGTATAGGAAAAATCACAGATCTTCAGATCCAGGAAGCTCAACGATCTCCAAACGTATTCAACCCAAAAAGGCCTTCTCCAAGACACGTCATAGTCAAATTGGCAAAACTCAGAGACAAAGAGAGAATCTTAAAAGCTGCAAGAGAGAAGCGTCAAATCACCTATAAGGGAGCCCCAATCAGATTAACATCAGACTTTTCATCACAAACCCTAAAAGCTAGAAAGGAATGGGATGATATTTTCAAAATACTAAAAGACAAAGATTGCCAGCCAAGAATACTCTACCCTGCAAGGCTATCCTTCCGAAATGAGGGGCAAATAGTATATTTCTCAGACAAACAAAAACTGCGGGAGTTCACTACCACAAGACCACCCTTACAAGAAATCCTCAAGGGAGTACTGGGTTTGGTTCCTGAAAAATAACTACCACTGCCATAAAAACCCAAGAAAAATCAAAACCCGCTAGTACAATAAAAATGGCATTCATGAAGAGAAAACAAGCTAACAAAAACACTATCTACAACCTAAGGAACCAACAAACAAAGAAACCAAACAGTAAATCAGAAAGCAAGGAACAAAAGACACCCAAGACAACCAAACAACCAATAAAATGCTAGGAATAAATCAACACCTTTCAATAACAACTCTTAATGTTAAAGGCTTAAATTCCCCAATTAAAAGACACAGACTGGCTGACTGGATCAAAAAGCAGGACCCAACTATATGCTGCCTACAAGAGACCCACCTCACCCATAAAGATTCACACAGACTAAGAGTGAAAGGATGGAAAAAGATTTACCATGCAAACAGAAAAGAAAAACGAGCTGGAGTGGCTATTCTTATATCTGACAAAATAGACTTTAAACTAAAAACCATAAAAAGAGACAATGAGGGACACTACTTAATGATAAAAGGACTGATCCATCAAGAAGACATAACAATCATAAATATGTACGCACCCAATGTTGGAGCAGCCAGATTTATAAAACAAACTCTATTAGACCTAAAGAAGGAAATAGACACTAATACCATAATAGCAGGGGACCTGAACACTCCACTGTCAATATTAGACAGATCATCTAGGCAAAGAATCAGTAGAGAAACACAAGATCTAAACAAGACTCTAGACCAATTGGAATTGGCAGATATCTACAGAACATTCCACCCAACAACCTCAGAATATTCATTCTTCTCATCAGCACATGGATCATTCTCCAGGATAGATCACATATTAGGTCACAAATCAAGTCTCAATAAATTCAAAAAAATTGGAATTATCCCATGTATCTTCTCAGACCACAATGGATTAAAACTAGAAATTAATAACAAACAAAACTCTGGAAACTATACAAACACATGGAAATTAAACAGCATTCTACTTAATGACATATGGGTCCAAGAAGAAATCAAGCAGGAAATCAAAAAGTTTATTGAAACTAATGAAAACAATGATACATCATACCAAAACCTGTGGGATACTGCAAAAGCAGTATTGAGGGGAAAATTTATTGCATTAAATGCTCACTTCAGAAGAATGGAAAGATGGCAAGTGAACAACCTAACACTTCACCTTAAAGAACTAGAAAAACAAGAACAATCCAATCCTAAAGTTAGCAGACGGAAAGAAATCATTAAGATCAGAGCAGAACTGAATGAAATTGAAAACCAAAAAACAATTCAAAAGATCAACGAATCAAAAAGTTGGTTTTTTGAAAAGATAAATAAAATTGACAAACCATTAGCTTGGCTAACAAAAAAAAGAAGAGAGAAGACTCAAATAACAAAAATTAGAAATGAAAAAGGCGATATTACAACTGATTCATCTGAAATACAAGGAATCATTCGAGACTACTATAAACAACTATACGCCAACAAATTTGAAAATCTGGAGGAAATGGATAAATTTCTGGACACACACAAGCTCCCAAAACTGAACCGTGAAGACGTAGAAAATTTGAACAGACCAATAACAATAAAGGAGATTGAAGCTGTTATCAGAAGGCTCCCAACAAAGAAAAGCCCAGGACCAGATGGATTCACAGCAGAATTTTACCATACATTCAAAGAGGAATTGACACCGATTCTTTACAAACTATTCCAAAAGATTGAAACGGACGCAAATCTCCCAAACTCATTCTATGAAGCAAACATCATCCTGATACCAAAACCAGGTAAAGATATAACCAAAAAAGAAAACTACAGGCCGATATCCTTGATGAATATAGATGCAAAAATTCTCACTAAAATACTAGCAAACAGAATACAGCAACACATACGAAAAATTATTCATCACGATCAAGTGGGATTCATCCCAGGGAAGCAAGGTTGGTTCAACATACGCAAATCAATAAATGTGATACACCATATTAATAAACTCAAACACAAGGACCATATGATCATCTCTATAGACGCTGAAAAAGCATTTGATAAAGTTCAGCACTCATTCATGACAAAGACCCTCTATAAGTTAGGTATAGAGGGAAAGTATCTCAACATAATTAAAGCCATATATGCCAAACCCACTGCCAATATCATCCTGAATGGGGAAAAGCTGAAAGCTTTTCCTTTAAGAACAGGCACTAGACAAGGATGCCCACTCTCACCACTCCTGTTCAACATAGTGTTGGAAGTACTAGCCAGAGCAATCAGAGAAGAGAAGGAAATAAAGGGCATCCAGATTGGAAAAGATGAAGTCAAACTGTCCCTGTTTGCAGATGACATGATCCTATATATCGAACAGCCTAAAACCTCTACAAAAAAACTGTTGGAATTGATAAATGATTTTAGCACAGTAGCAGGATACAAAATCAACACACAAAAATCAGTAGCATTTATTTTCTCCAATAGAGAACATGCAGAAGGAGAAATCAAGAAAGCCTGCCCATTTACAATAGCCACCAAAAAAATAAAATACTTAGGAATTGAGTTAACCAAGGAGGTGAAAAATCTCTATAATGAGAACTACAAACCACTGCTGAGAGAAATTAGAGAGGATACAAGAAGATGGAAAGATATTCCATGCTCTTGGATTGGAAGAATCAACATAGTGAAAATGTCCATACTACCCAAAGTGATATACAAATTCAATGCAATCCCCATCAAAATTCCAAAGACATTTTTCTCAGAAATGGAAAAAACTATTCAGACATTTATATGGAACAATAAAAGACCACGAATAGCCAAAGCAATGCTCAGCAAAAAAAATAAAGCTGGAGGCATAACACTACCTGACTTTAAGCTATACTACAAAGCTATAATAACCAAAACAGTATGGTACTGGCATAAAAACAGACACACTGACCAATGGAATAGAATAGAGAATCCAGAAATCAACCCACACACTTACTGCCATCTGATCTTTGACAAAGGCACCAAGCCTATTCACTGGGGAAGGGACTGCCTCTTCAGCAAGTGGTGCTGGGAAAACTGGATATCCATATGCAGGAGAATGAAACTAGATCCATACCTCTCACCGTATACTAAAATCAACTCAAAATGGATTAAGGATTTAAATATACACCCTGAGACAATAAAACTTCTTAAAGAAAACATAGGGGAAACACTTCAGGAAATAGGACTGGGCACAGACTTCATGAATACGACCCCAAAAGCACGGGCAACCAAAGGAAAAATAAACAAATGGGATTATATCAAACTAAAAAGCTTCTGCACAGCAAAAGAAACAATTAAAAGAGTTAAAAGACAACCAACAGAGTGGGAGAAAATATTTGCAAAATATACATCTGACAAAGGATTAATATCCAGAATATATAAGGAACTCAAACAACTTTACAAGAAGAAAACAAGCAACCCAATTAAAAAATGGGCAAAAGAGCTAAGTAGGCATTTCTCTAAGGAAGATATCCAAATGGCCAACAGACATATGAAAAGATGCTCAACATCACTCAGCATCCGGGAAATGCAAATCAAAACCACATTGAGATACCATCTAACCCCAGTTAGGATGGCTAAAATCCAAAAGACTATGAACGATAAATGCTGGCGAGGCTGCGGAGAAAAAGGAACTCTCATACATTGTTGGTGGGACTGCAAAATGGTGCAGCCTCTATGGAAAATGGTATGGAGGTTCCTTAAACAATTGCAAATAGATCTACCATACGACCCAGCCATCCCACTGTTGGGAATATACCCAGAGGAATGGAAATCATCAAGTCGAAGGTATACCTGTTCCCCAATGTTCATCGCAGCACTCTTTACAATAGCCAAGAGTTGGAACCAGCCCAAATGCCCATCATCAGATGAGTGGATACGGAAAATGTGGTACATCTACACAATGGAATACTACTCAGCTATAAAAACGAATGAAATACTGCCATTTGCAACAACATGGATGGACCTTGAGAGAATTATATTAAGTGAAACAAGTCAGGCACAGAAAGAGAAATACCACATGTTCTCACTTATTGGAGGGAGCTAAAAATTAATATATAAATTCACACACACACACATACACACACACACACACAAACCGGGGGGGGGGGGGGAAGAAGATATAACAACAACAATTATTTGAAGTTGATACAAGAAGCAAACAGAAAGGACATTGTTGGGGGGGAGGGGGGAGGGAGAAGGGAGGGAGGTTTTGGTGATGGGGAGCATTAATCAGCTACAATGTATATCGACAAAATAAAATTTAAAAAAAAAAAAAAATGATCGTTACCGAATTCTGCAAGTTATAAAGAATTTGATCTTAATTAAATATTATTTCCTTACTATTTACACTTAAAAAAAAAAAAAAAAAAAAAAAGAATGCAGAAGATGGAATATTAATGTTGTCAACCATGATTTGGAAGCTGGGGCGGTAGGGGGATGAAAGAAAGAAAGAAAAACTGTTGTATCATTTCCTTGAACATTCATGGAAATTTCAATAAAATAATAAAAAGATTGTTAATCTGCATTAAAAAAAGTGTAAGAATGCAGAACATTGAATATTAATATTGTCAACCACGATTTGGAAGCTGGGGGCGTGGGGGATGACAGAAAGAAAGAAATAATGTTGTATCACATTTCCTTGAACATTCATGGAAATTTCAATAAAATAATAAAAAGATTATTAGTCTGCATAAAGAAAAAGTGTAAGAATGCAGAAGATAGAATATTAATGTTGTCAACCATGATTTGGAAGCTCGGGGTGGTGTGGGATAAAAGAAAGTAAGAAAAACGGTTGTATCCCATTTCCTTGAACATTCATGGAAATTTCAATAAAATAATAAAAAGATAGTTCATCTGCATAAAGAAAAAGAGTAAGAATGCAGAAGATAGAATATTAATGTTGTCAACCATGATTTAGAAGCTGCGGGCCAGTGGGGGATAAAAGAAAGAAAGAAAAACTTTTTTATCCAATTTCCTTGAACATTCATGGAAATTTTAATAAAATAATAAATAGATTGTTAATCTGCATAAAGTAAAAGTGTAAGAATGCAGAAGATTGAATATTTCTGTTGCCAACCATGATTTGAAAGATGGGAGGTGGTGGGGGATAAAAGAAAGAAAGAAAAACTGTTGTATTCCATTTCCTTGAACATTCATGGAAATTTCATTAAAATAATAAAAAGATTGTTCATCTGAATAAAGAAAATGTGTAAGAATGCCGAAGATTGAATATTTATTTTGTCAACAACGATTTGGAAGCTGGGGGCGTGGGGGATAAAAGAAAGAAAGAAAAAATGTTGTATCCCATTTCCTTAGACATTCATTGAAATTTCAATTAAATAATAAATAGATTGATATTTGCATAAAGAAAAAGTGTAAGAATACAGAAGATTGAATATTAATGTTGTCAACCATGATTTGGAAGGTGGGGGGTGGTGGGGGATAAAAGAAAGAAAGAAAAACTGTTGTATACCATTTCCTTGAACATTCATGGAAATTTCAATAAAATAATGAAAAGATTGTTAATCTGCATAAAGAAAAAGAGTAAGAATGCAGAAGATAGAATATTAATGTTGTCAACCATAATTTGGAAGCATGGGGAGTGGGGGATAAAAGAAAGAAAGAGAAAATGTTGTATCCCATTTCCTTGAACATTCATGAAATTTCAATAAAATAATGACAAGATTGTTAAATGCATAAAGAAAAAGAGTATGAAGGCAGAAGATAGAATATTATGTTGTCAACCATGATTTGGAAGCTGGGGGGGTGGGGGATGAAAGAAAGAAAGAAAAACTGTTGTATCCCATTTCCTTGAACATTCATGGAAATTTCAATAAAATAATAAAAAGATTGTTAATCTGCATAAAGAAAAAGAGTAAGAATGCAGAAGATAGAATATTAATGTTGTCAACCATGATTTGGAAGCTGGGGGCGCTGGAGGATAAAGGAAAGAAAGAACAACTGTTGTATCCCATTTACTGGAACATTCATGAAAATTTCAAAAAAATAAGAATAAGATTGTTAATCTGCATAAAGTAAAAGTGTAAGAATGCAGAAGATTGAATATTAATGTTGTCAACCATGATTTGGAAGATGGCAGGGGTGCTGGATAAAAGAAAGAAAGAAAAACTGTTGTATCCCATTTCCTTGAACATTCAAGGAAATTTCAATAAAATAATAAAAAGATTGTTAATCTGCATGAAGAAAAAGAGTTAGAATGCAGAAGATAGAATATTAATGTTGTCAACCATGATTTGGAAGCTGGGGTGGCTGGAGGATAAAAGAAAGAAAGAAAAACTGCTGTATCCCATTTACTGGAACATTCATGGAAATTTCAATAAAATAATAAAAAGATTGTTAATCTGCATAAAGAAAAAGAGTAAGAATGCAGAAGATAGAATATTAATGTTGTCAACCATGATTTGTAAACTGGGGGGGAGTGGGGGATAAAAGAAAGAAAGAAAAACAGTTCTATACCATTTCCTTGAACATTCATGGAAAGTTCAATAAAATAATAAAAAGATTGGTAATCTGCATAAAGAAAAAGAGTAAGAATGCAGAAGATAGAATATTAATGTTGTCAACCATGATTTTGACGCTGGGGTGGGGAATAAAAGAAAGAAAGAAAAACTGTTGCCTCCCATTTCCTTGAACATTCATGGAAATTTCAATAAAATAATAAAAAGATTGCTAATCTGCATAAAGAAAAAGAGTAAGAATGCAGAAGATGGAATATTAATGTTGTCAACCATGATTTGGAAGCCGGGGGGGTGGGGGATAAAAGAAAAAAAGAGAAATTGTTGTATCCCAATTCCTTGAACATTCATAAAATTTCAATAAAATAATAAAAAGATTGTCAATCTGCATAAAGAAAAAGAGTAAGAATGTAGAAGATAGAATATTAATGTTTTCAACCATGATTTGGAAGCTGGGGGGTTGGGGGATGATAGAAAGAAAGAAAAAGTGTCGTATCCCATTTCCTTGAACATTCATGGAAATATCAATAAAATAACAAAAAGATTGTTAACCTGCGTAAACAAAGAGTTAGAATGCAGAAGATAGAATATTAATGTTGGCAAACATGATTTGGAAGCTGGGGGGGGTGGGGGATAAAAGAAAGAAAGAAAAACTGCTGTATCCCATTTACTGGAACATTCATGGAAATTTCAATAAAATAATAAAAAGATTGTTAATCTGCATAAAGAAAAAGAGTAAGAATGCAGAAGATAGAATATTAATGTTGTCAACCATGATTTGGAAGCTGGCGGGGGTGGGGGATAAAAGAAAGAAAGAAAAACTTTTTTATCCCATTTCCTTGAACATTCATGGAAATTTCAATACAATAATAAAAAGATTGTTAATCTGCATAAAGATAAACAATAAGAATGCAGAATATAGAATATTAATGTTTTCAATCATGATTTCTAAGCTGAGGGGGTGGGGGATAAAAAAATGAAAGAAAAACTGTTGTATCCCATTTCCTTGAACATTCATGGAAATTTCAATAAAATAATAAAAAGATTGTTAATCTGCATAAAGATAAAGAGTAAGAAGGCAGAAGATAGAATATTATGTTGTCAACCATGAATTGGACACTGGGGGGGTGGGGGATAAAAGAAAGAAAGAAAAACTGTTGTATGCCATTTCCTTGAACATTCATGGAAATTTCAACAAAATAATGACAAGATTGTTAAATCCATAAAGAAAAAGAGTATGAAGGCAGAAGATAGAATATTATGTTGTCAACCATGATTTGGAAGCTGGGGGGGGTGGGGGATGAAAGAAAGAAAGAAAAACTGTTGTATCCCATTTCCTTGAACATTCATGGAAATTTCAGTAAAATAATAAAAAGATTGTTAATCTGCATAAAGAAAAAGAGTAAGAATGCAGAAGATAGAATATTAATGTTGTCAACCATGATTTGGAAGCTGGGGGCGCTGGAGGATAAAATAAAGAAAGAAAAACTGTTGTATCCCATCTACTGGAACATTCATGGAAATTTCAATAAAATAAGAAAAAGATTGTTAATCTGCATAAAGTAAAAGTGTAAGAATGCAGAAGATTGAATATTAATGTTGTCAACCATGATTTGGAAGATGGCAGGGGTGCTGGATAAAAGAAAGAAAGAAAAACTGTTGTATCCCATTTCCTTGAACATTCATGGAATTTCAATAAAATAATGACAAGATTGTGAATCTGCATAAAGTAAAAGAGTATGAAGGCAGAAGATACAATATTATGTTTTCAACCATGATTTGGAAGCTGGGGGGGTGGGGGATGAAAGAAAGAAAGAAAAACTGTTGTATCCCATTTCCTTGAACATTCATGGAAATTTCAATAAAATAATAAAAAGATTGTTAATCTGCATAAAGAAAAAGAGTAAGAATGCAGAAGATAGAATATTAATGTTGTCAACCATGATTTGGAAGCTGGGGGCGCTGGAGGATAAAAGAAAGAAAGAAATACTTTTTTATCCCATTTCCTTGAACATTCATGGAAATTTCAATAAAATAATAAAAAGATTGTTTATCTGTATAAAGAAAAAGTGTAAGAATGCAGAAGATAGAATATTAATGTTTTCAACCATGATTTGGAAGCTGGGGGGGAGTGAGGGATAAAAGAAATTAAGAAAAACAGTTCTATACCATTTCCTTGAACATTCATGGAAAGTTCAATAAAATAATAAAAAGATTGGTAATCTGCATAAAGAAAAAGAGTAAGAATGCAGAAGATAGAATATTAATGTTGTCAACCATGATTTTGACGCTGGGGGGGGAATAAAAGAAAGAAAGAAAAACTGTTGCCTCCCATTTCCTTGAACATTCGTGGGAATTTCAATAAAATAATAAAAAGATTGCTAATCTGCATAAAGAAAAAGAGTAAGAATGCAGAAGATGGAATATTAATGTTGTCAACCATGATTTGGAAGCCGGGGGGGTGGGGGATAAAAGAAAGAAAGAAAAACTGTTGTATCCCATTTCCTTGAACACTCATGGAAATTTCAATAAAATAATAAAAAGATTGTTAATCTGCATAGAGAAAAAGTGTAAGAATGCAGAAGATGAAAAAGGTTTCAAGATGGCGGCGGCTGCGGTGGCTGGCGCGGAGTAGCTGAGGTGGAAAAGGTGGCCACTGGGCCTCAGGCAGCCGGGAAACTTGTGGACCTTCCCCTGGCCATCTCTTAAGGGAGGACTGCTGCTGCTGGCCGGTCGTGGGGGCTCAACGCCACTTTGCCCCCGGCAGGAGAGGCTGCCTCATTTACAGGCAACAGCTTTGAAGTGTGGAGCAGGAAAAGAACTGATTCTTAGCTGCAAAAGTGAGTCTTGAAACAGGGAACACGGCGCCAGGGCTGCTGTGGATGCAGCCAGGATCCCGGAGACCGGGGCCGCGCTGAAGAAGGCGGCCAGCTGCCCTATTCAGGATTCGAGGTTTCAGGCCGGCATTAAAGAAGATTCCTGGGAGCGCCCGAGCGGCGCCGCGACTGAACAGCCCGAGGCGGCAGCGCCGAGAACACGGAAGGCAACAAACCAGAGACAGAGCGAGCGCCCGACCTGGCACAGCACTGTGAGTGATCCCTGGCACAGCTCTGTTCGGGGGGGTGGATGCCCACGCGGCTTCCGCCTGCACCACCAGGCCACTCACTGCCACGGTGCTGCCTCCATTTTCCCAGGTGCGGGCAGCTCCGCCCTGCTCGGCCATCACTGAGCCCATTTGCTTGGCCTGGCGCGGGGCTTTCCGGACCCTGCGGGCCGACCTCCTCTCCCACTCCCTCCGCGGTTCTCTGGCAGGGCTGGGGGTGTGGGGCGTCCCGACCAGTTTTGCGAGGGCTAGGAAGTACGGGCGGGCCGACTGTCACTCCACCACACCCTGGACTCCGGCCCGGTAAACTTCCTGTTACTGGGAGGCAGATACCATCTCTGCGACCACCAGTTTGGAAAAAAGCCTAACGAATTTCTGGTTGGGAATAGTGTGGTAGGAGAGTTCCCAGGTCCGCTTGAACCTGCCGGAGAGCAGGCTGCAGGCGGGCACTAGACTCGGTTTATACCGGGGGGATACAAAGGTGAACAAGACCCGAGAAAGATCTACACAGTGCTACAAAGGCACCCAGAGAGACCGGTCGTCTGTGCCTAGCAGAAACCTGGTAGACTTCCTGGGCGAGGCGGTGCTGAGCAGGGTCTTGAAGGCCCAGCTGATAGACGAGGGGTGCAGAAGACACGCCCCAGCCCAGCACAGTGTGCACAGAGGGGGGAGACGTGCGGCCAGGGAGGCGGAGACTCGACAGGAACCACACACCCGGTGGGGTCGCCACTGCACGATCTAACAGCCTGGGCCAGAGCACACGGAACGGGGAGAAGTCCTGCACGGGAAGTGAAAGCTCAACAGAGATCACACACCCTGTGGTACGTGATCCACCAGCCCAGCAGAGTACAAGCTGACCAGAAAGGTGGCTCCCCGGAGAAGCCCAAGACCCGAGGCAACCACACACACAAGACACTAGAGGCCAACTGAGCAGTCACGGCGGGAGCCATACCAAATTGGCAACCACAGCAACATCCTAGTTAGTCATTAGTCTTAAACCGGTGGACTGTGAAACCCCCTGCCACAATGAATAAACACCAAAAAAAAGACACCAGAAATACAAAAAATCAAGAAAGTACACCACCAAAAGTTAATAAATCTCATACTCTAGATCCTATAGAACAAGAAGCCCTTGAAATAACTGACAAGGAATTTCGAGTGATAATTCTAAGGAAACTGAATGAGATATAAGAAAACTCAGCTAGACATCATGATGAAATGAGGAAAAGTATACAGGATCTGAAAGAGGAAATATACAAGGAAATCAATTTCCTGAAAAAAAATGTAGCAGAACTTGCTGAACTGAAGAAGTTATTCAGTGAAATAAAAAACACAACGGAGAGTTTAACCAGCAGGCTTGTCGAAGTTGAAGAGAGAACCTCTGAACTTGAAGATGGGCTGTTTGAAATAACACAAGCAGACAAAAAGAAAGAGAAAAGAATCAAGGACATGGAAGAAAATCTGAGAGAGATATCAGACAACCTCAAGCGCTCAAATATCCGAGTCATGGGTATTCCAGAAGGGGAGGAAAATGGAGATTCCATTGAAAACATATTCAACAAAATAGTGGCAGAAAACTTCCCAGGTATAGGAAAAATCACAGATCTTCAGATCCAGGAAGCTCAACGATCTCCAAACGTATTCAACCCAAAAAGGCCTTCTCCAAGACACGTCATAGTCAAATTGGCAAAACTCAGAGACAAAGAGAGAATCTTAAAAGCTGCAAGAGAGAAGCGTCAAATCACCTATAAGGGAGCCCCAATCAGATTAACATCAGACTTTTCATCACAAACCCTAAAAGCTAGAAAGGAATGGGATGATATTTTCAAAATACTAAAAGACAAAGATTGCCAGCCAAGAATACTCTACCCTGCAAGGCTATCCTTCCGAAATGAGGGGCAAATAGTATATTTCTCAGACAAACAAAAACTGCGGGAGTTCACTACCACAAGACCACCCTTACAAGAAATCCTCAAGGGAGTACTGGGTTTGGTTCCTGAAAAATAACTACCACTGCCATAAAAACCCAAGAAAAATCAAAACCCGCTAGTACAATAAAAATGGCATTCATGAAGAGAAAACAAGCTAACAAAAACACTATCTACAACCTAAGGAACCAACAAACAAAGAAACCAAACAGTAAATCAGAAAGCAAGGAACAAAAGACACCCAAGACAACCAAACAACCAATAAAATGCTAGGAATAAATCAACACCTTTCAATAACAACTCTTAATGTTAAAGGCTTAAATTCCCCAATTAAAAGACACAGACTGGCTGACTGGATCAAAAAGCAGGACCCAACTATATGCTGCCTACAAGAGACCCACCTCACCCATAAAGATTCACACAGACTAAGAGTGAAAGGATGGAAAAAGATTTACCATGCAAACAGAAAAGAAAAACGAGCTGGAGTGGCTATTCTTATATCTGACAAAATAGACTTTAAACTAAAAACCATAAAAAGAGACAATGAGGGACACTACTTAATGATAAAAGGACTGATCCATCAAGAAGACATAACAATCATAAATATGTACGCACCCAATGTTGGAGCAGCCAGATTTATAAAACAAACTCTATTAGACCTAAAGAAGGAAATAGACACTAATACCATAATAGCAGGGGACCTGAACACTCCACTGTCAATATTAGACAGATCATCTAGGCAAAGAATCAGTAGAGAAACACAAGATCTAAACAAGACTCTAGACCAATTGGAATTGGCAGATATCTACAGAACATTCCACCCAACAACCTCAGAATATTCATTCTTCTCATCAGCACATGGATCATTCTCCAGGATAGATCACATATTAGGTCACAAATCAAGTCTCAATAAATTCAAAAAAATTGGAATTATCCCATGTATCTTCTCAGACCACAATGGATTAAAACTAGAAATTAATAACAAACAAAACTCTGGAAACTATACAAACACATGGAAATTAAACAGCATTCTACTTAATGACATATGGGTCCAAGAAGAAATCAAGCAGGAAATCAAAAAGTTTATTGAAACTAATGAAAACAATGATACATCATACCAAAACCTGTGGGATACTGCAAAAGCAGTATTGAGGGGAAAATTTATTGCATTAAATGCTCACTTCAGAAGAATGGAAAGATGGCAAGTGAACAACCTAACACTTCACCTTAAAGAACTAGAAAAACAAGAACAATCCAATCCTAAAGTTAGCAGACGGAAAGAAATCATTAAGATCAGAGCAGAACTGAATGAAATTGAAAACCAAAAAACAATTCAAAAGATCAACGAATCAAAAAGTTGGTTTTTTGAAAAGATAAATAAAATTGACAAACCATTAGCTTGGCTAACAAAAAAAAGAAGAGAGAAGACTCAAATAACAAAAATTAGAAATGAAAAAGGCGATATTACAACTGATTCATCTGAAATACAAGGAATCATTCGAGACTACTATAAACAACTATACGCCAACAAATTTGAAAATCTGGAGGAAATGGATAAATTTCTGGACACACACAAGCTCCCAAAACTGAACCGTGAAGACGTAGAAAATTTGAACAGACCAATAACAATAAAGGAGATTGAAGCTGTTATCAGAAGGCTCCCAACAAAGAAAAGCCCAGGACCAGATGGATTCACAGCAGAATTTTACCAAACATTCAAAGAGGAATTGACACCGATTCTTTACAAACTATTCCAAAAGATTGAAACGGACGCAAATCTCCCAAACTCATTCTATGAAGCAAACATCATCCTGATACCAAAACCAGGTAAAGATATAACCAAAAAAGAAAACTACAGGCCGATATCCTTGATGAATATAGATGCAAAAATTCTCACTAAAATACTAGCAAACAGAATACAGCAACACATACGAAAAATTATTCATCACGATCAAGTGGGATTCATCCCAGGGAAGCAAGGTTGGTTCAACATACGCAAATCAATAAATGTGATACACCATATTAATAAACTCAAACACAAGGACCATATGATCATCTCTATAGATGCTGAAAAAGCATTTGATAAAGTTCAGCACTCATTCATGACAAAGACCCTCTATAAGTTAGGTATAGAGGGAAAGTATCTCAACATAATTAAAGCCATATATGCCAAACCCACTGCCAATATCATCCTGAATGGGGAAAAGCTGAAAGCTTTTCCTTTAAGAACAGGCACTAGACAAGGATGCCCACTCTCACCACTCCTGTTCAACATAGTGTTGGAAGTACTAGCCAGAGCAATCAGAGAAGAGAAGGAAATAAAGGGCATCCAGATTGGAAAAGATGAAGTCAAACTGTCCCTGTTTGCAGATGACATGATCCTATATATCGAACAGCCTAAAACCTCTACAAAAAAACTGTTGGAATTGATAAATGATTTTAGCACAGTAGCAGGATACAAAATCAACACACAAAAATCAGTAGCATTTATTTTCTCCAATAGAGAACATGCAGAAGGAGAAATCAAGAAAGCCTGCCCATTTACAATAGCCACCAAAAAAATAAAATACTTAGGAATTGAGTTAACCAAGGAGGTGAAAAATCTCTATAATGAGAACTACAAACCACTGCTGAGAGAAATTAGAGAGGATACAAGAAGATGGAAAGATATTCCATGCTCTTGGATTGGAAGAATCAACATAGTGAAAATGTCCATACTACCCAAAGTGATATACAAATTCAATGCAATCCCCATCAAAATTCCAAAGACATTTTTCTCAGAAATGGAAAAAACTATTCAGACATTTATATGGAACAATAAAAGACCACGAATAGCCAAAGCAATGCTCAGCAAAAAAAATAAAGCTGGAGGCATAACACTACCTGACTTTAAGCTATACTACAAAGCTATAATAACCAAAACAGTATGGTACTGGCATAAAAACAGACACACTGACCAATGGAATAGAATAGAGAATCCAGAAATCAACCCACACACTTACTGCCATCTGATCTTTGACAAAGGCACCAAGCCTATTCACTGGGGAAGGGACTGCCTCTTCAGCAAGTGGTGCTGGGAAAACTGGATATCCATATGCAGGAGAATGAAACTAGATCCATACCTCTCACCGTATACTAAAATCAACTCAAAATGGATTAAGGATTTAAATATACACCCTGAGACAATAAAACTTCTTAAAGAAAACATAGGGGAAACACTTCAGGAAATAGGACTGGGCACAGACTTCATGAATACGACCCCAAAAGCACGGGCAACCAAAGGAAAAATAAACAAATGGGATTATATCAAACTAAAAAGCTTCTGCACAGCAAAAGAAACAATTAAAAGAGTTAAAAGACAACCAACAGAGTGGGAGAAAATATTTGCAAAATATACATCTGACAAAGGATTAATATCCAGAATATATAAGGAACTCAAACAACTTTACAAGAAGAAAACAAGCAACCCAATTAAAAAATGGGCAAAAGAGCTAAGTAGGCATTTCTCTAAGGAAGATATCCAAATGGCCAACAGACATATGAAAAGATGCTCAACATCACTCAGCATCCGGGAAATGCAAATCAAAACCACATTGAGATACCATCTAACCCCAGTTAGGATGGCTAAAATCCAAAAGACTATGAACGATAAATGCTGGCGAGGCTGCGGAGAAAAAGGAACTCTCATACATTGTTGGTGGGACTGCAAAATGGTGCAGCCTCTATGGAAAATGGTATGGAGGTTCCTTAAACAATTGCAAATAGATCTACCATACGACCCAGCCATCCCACTGTTGGGAATATACCCAGAGGAATGGAAATCATCAAGTCGAAGGTATACCTGTTCCCCAATGTTCATCGCAGCACTCTTTACAATAGCCAAGAGTTGGAACCAGCCCAAATGCCCATCATCAGATGAGTGGATACGGAAAATGTGGTACATCTACACAATGGAATACTACTCAGCTATAAAAACGAATGAAATACTGCCATTTGCAACAACATGGATGGACCTTGAGAGAATTATATTAAGTGAAACAAGTCAGGCACAGAAAGAGAAATACCACATGTTCTCACTTATTGGAGGGAGCTAAAAATTAATATATAAATTCACACACACACACATACACACACACACACACAAACCGGGGGGGGGGGAAGAAGATATAACAACAACAATTATTTGAAGTTGATACAACAAGCAAACAGAAAGGACATTGTTGGGGGGGAGGGGGGAGGGAGAAGGGAGGGAGGTTTTGGTGATGGGGAGCATTAATCAGCTACAATGTATATCGACAAAATAAAATTTAAAAAAAAAAAAAAAAATGATCGTTACCGAATTCTGCAAGTTATAAAGAATTTGATCTTAATTAAATATTATTTCCTTACTATTTACACTTAAAAAAAAAAAAAAAAAAAAGAATGCAGAAGATGGAATATTAATGTTGTCAACCATGATTTGGAAGCTGGGGCGGTAGGGGGATGAAAGAAAGAAAGAAAAACTGTTGTATCATTTCCTTGAACATTCATGGAAATTTCAATAAAATAATAAAAAGATTGTTAATCTGCATAAAAAAAAGTGTAAGAATGCAGAACATTGAATATTAATATTGTCAACCACGATTTGGAAGCTGGGGGCGTGGGGGATGACAGAAAGAAAGAAATAATGTTGTATCACATTTCCTTGAACATTCATGGAAATTTCAATAAAATAATAAAAAGATTATTAGTCTGCATAAAGAAAAAGTGTAAGAATGCAGAAGATAGAATATTAATGTTGTCAACCATGATTTGGAAGCTCGGGGTGGTGTGGGATAAAAGAAAGTAAGAAAAACGGTTGTATCCCATTTCCTTGAACATTCATGGAAATTTCAATAAAATAATAAAAAGATAGTTCATCTGCATAAAGAAAAAGAGTAAGAATGCAGAAGATAGAATATTAATGTTGTCAACCATGATTTAGAAGCTGCGGGCCAGTGGGGGATAAAAGAAAGAAAGAAAAACTTTTTTATCCAATTTCCTTGAACATTCATGGAAATTTTAATAAAATAATAAATAGATTGTTAATCTGCATAAAGTAAAAGTGTAAGAATGCAGAAGATTGAATATTTCTGTTGCCAACCATGATTTGAAAGATGGGAGGTGGTGGGGGATAAAAGAAAGAAAGAAAAACTGTTGTATTCCATTTCCTTGAACATTCATGGAAATTTCATTAAAATAATAAAAAGATTGTTCATCTGCATAAAGAAAATGTGTAAGAATGCCGAAGATTGAATATTTATTTTGTCAACAACGATTTGGAAGCTGGGGGCGTGGGGGATAAAAGAAAGAAAGAAAAAATGTTGTATCCCATTTCCTTAGACATTCATTGAAATTTCAATAAAATAATAAATAGATTGATATTTGCATAAAGAAAAAGTGTAAGAATACAGAAGATTGAATATTAATGTTGTCAACCATGATTTGGAAGGTGGGGGGTGGTGGGGGATAAAAGAAAGAAAGAAAAACTGTTGTATACCATTTCCTTGAACATTCATGGAAATTTCAATAAAATAATGAAAAGATTGTTAATCTGCATAAAGAAAAAGAGTAAGAATGCAGAAGATAGAATATTAATGTTGTCAACCATAATTTGGAAGCATGGGGAGTGGGGGATAAAAGAAAGAAAGAGAAAATGTTGTATCCCATTTCCTTGAACATTCATGAAATTTCAATAAAATAATGACAAGATTGTTAAATGCATAAAGAAAAAGAGTATGAAGGCAGAAGATAGAATATTATGTTGTCAACCATGATTTGGAAGCTGGGGGGGTGGGGGATGAAAGAAAGAAAGAAAAACTGTTGTATCCCATTTCCTTGAACATTCATGGAAATTTCAATAAAATAATAAAAAGATTGTTAATCTGCATAAAGAAAAAGAGTAAGAATGCAGAAGATAGAATATTAATGTTGTCAACCATGATTTGGAAGCTGGGGGCGCTGGAGGATAAAGGAAAGAAAGAACAACTGTTGTATCCCATTTACTGGAACATTCATGAAAATTTCAAAAAAATGAGAAAAAGATTGTTAATCTGCATAAAGTAAAAGTGTAAGAATGCAGAAGATTGAATATTAATGTTGTCAACCATGATTTGGAAGATGGCAGGGGTGCTGGATAAAAGAAAGAAAGAAAAACTGTTGTATCCCATTTCCTTGAACATTCAAGGAAATTTCAATAAAATAATAAAAAGATTGTTAATCTGCATGAAGAAAAAGAGTTAGAATGCAGAAGATAGAATATTAATGTTGTCAACCATGATTTGGAAGCTGGGGTGGCTGGAGGATAAAAGAAAGAAAGAAAAACTGCTGTATCCCATTTACTGGAACATTCATGGAAATTTCAATAAAATAATAAAAAGATTGTTAATCTGCATAAAGAAAAAGAGTAAGAATGCAGAAGATAGAATATTAATGTTGTCAACCATGATTTGTAAACTGGGGGGGAGTGGGGGATAAAAGAAAGAAAGAAAAACAGTTCTATACCATTTCCTTGAACATTCATGGAAAGTTCAATAAAATAATAAAAAGATTGGTAATCTGCATAAAGAAAAAGAGTAAGAATGCAGAAGATAGAATATTAATGTTGTCAACCATGATTTTGACGCTGGGGTGGGGAATAAAAGAAAGAAAGAAAAACTGTTGCCTCCCATTTCCTTGAACATTCATGGAAATTTCAATAAAATAATAAAAAGATTGCTAATCTGCATAAAGAAAAAGAGTAAGAATGCAGAAGATGGAATATTAATGTTGTCAACCATGATTTGGAAGCCGGGGGGGTGGGGGATAAAAGAAAAAAAGAGAAATTGTTGTATCCCAATTCCTTGAACATTCATAAAATTTCAATAAAATAATAAAAAGATTGTCAATCTGCATAAAGAAAAAGAGTAAGAATGTAGAAGATAGAATATTAATGTTTTCAACCATGATTTGGAAGCTGGGGGGTTGGGGGATGATAGAAAGAAAGAAAAAGTGTCGTATCCCATTTCCTTGAACATTCATGGAAATTTCAATAAAATAACAAAAAGATTGTTAACCTGCGTAAACAAAGAGTTAGAATGCAGAAGATAGAATATTAATGTTGGCAAACATGATTTGGAAGCTGGGGGGGGTGGGGGATAAAAGAAAGAAAGAAAAACTGCTGTATCCCATTTACTGGAACATTCATGGAAATTTCAATAAAATAATAAAAAGATTGTTAATCTGCATAAAGAAAAAGAGTAAGAATGCAGAAGATAGAATATTAATGATGTCAACCATGATTTGTAAACTGGGGGGGAGTGGGGGATAAAAGTAAGAAAGAAAAACAGTTGTATACCATTTCCTTGAACATTCATGGAAAGTTCAATAAAATAATAAAAAGATTGGTAACCTGCATAAAGAAACAGAATAAGAATGCAGAAGAAAGAATATTAATGTTGTCAACCATGATTTGGAAGCTTGGAGCGTGGGGGATAAAAGAAAGAAAGAGAAATTGTTGTATCCCATTTACTTGAACATTCATGGAATTTCAATAAAATAATGACAAGATTGTGAATCTGCATAAAGTAAAAGAGTATGAAGGCAGAAGATACAATATTATGTTGTCAACCATGATTTGGAAGCTGGGAGGGTGGGGGATGAAAGAAAGAAAGAAAAACTGTTGTATCCCATTTCCTTGAACATTCATGGAAATTTCAATACAATAATAAAAAGATTGTTAATCTGCATAAAGAAAAATAGTAAGAATGCAGAAGATAGAATATTAATGTTGTCAACCATGATTTGGAAGCTGGGGGCGCTGGAGGATAAAAGAAAGAAAGAAAAACTTTTTTATCCCATTTCCTTGAACATTCATGGAAATTTCAATAAAATAATAAAAAGATTGTTAATCTGTATAAAGAAAAAGTGTAAGAATGCAGAAGATAGAATATTAATGTTTTCAACCATGATTCGGAAGCTGGGGGGGAGTGGGGGAAAAAAGAAAGAAAGAAAAACAGTTCTATACCATTTCCTTGAACATTCATGGAAAGTTCAATAAAATAATAAAAAGATTGGTAATCTGCATAAAGAAAAAGAGTAAGAATGCAGAAGATGGAATATTAATGTTGACAACCATGATTTGGAAGCCGGGGGGGTGGGGGATAAAAGAAAGAAAGAAAAACTGTTGTATCCCATTTCCTTGAACACTCATGGAAATTTCAATAAAATAATAAAAAGATTGTTAATCTGCATCGAGAAAGAGAGTGAGAATGCAGAAGATTGAATATTAATGTTGTCAACCATGATTTGGAAGCTGGGGGGGTAGGGGGATGAAAGAAAGAAAGAAAAACTGTTGTATCATTTCCTTGAACATTAATGGAAATTTCAATAAAATAATAAAAAGATTGTTAATCTGGATAAAGAAAAAGTGTAAGAATGCAGAACATTGAATATTAATATTGTCAACCACGATTTGCAAGCTGGGGGCGTGGGCGATGACAGAAAGAAAGAAATAATGTTGTATCACATTTCCTTGAACATTCAGGGAAATTTCAATAAAATAATAAAAAGATTGTTAGTCTGCATAAAGAAAAAGTGTAAGAATGCAGAAGATAGAATATTAATGTTGTCAACCATGATTTGGAAGCTCGGGGTGTGGGGGATAAAAGAAAGTAAGAAAAACTGTTGTATCCCATTTCCTTGAACATTCATGGAAATTTCAATAAAATAATAAAAAGATAGTTCATCTGCATAAAGAAAAAGAATAAGAATGCAGAAGATAGAATATTAATGTTGTCAACCATGATTTAGAAGCTGCGGGCCAGTGGGGGATAAAAGAAAGAAAGAAAAACCGTTGTATCCAATTTCCTTGAACATTCATGGAAATTTTAATAAAATAATAAAAAGATTGTTAATCTGCATAAAGTAAAAGTGTAAGAATGCAGAAGAATGAATATTACTGTTGCCAACCATGATTTGGAAGGTGGGAGGTGGTGGGGGATAAAAGAAAGAAAGAAAAACTGTTGTATTCCATTTCCTTGAACATTCATGGAAATTTCATTAAAATAATAAAAAGATTGTTCATCTGCATAAAGAAAAAGTGTAAGAATGCCGAAGATTGAATATTAATTTTGTCAACCACGATTTGGAAGCTGGGGGCGTGGGGGATAAGAGAAAGAAAGAAAAAATGTTGTATCCCATTTCCTTAGACATTCATTGAAATTTCAATAAAATAATAAATAGATTGTTATTTGCATAAAGAAAAAGTGTAAGAATACAGAAGATTGAATATTAATGTTGTCAACCATGATTTGGAAGGTGGGGGGTGGTGGGGGATAAAAGAAAGAAAGAAAAACTGTTGTATACCATTTCCTTGAACATTCATGGAAATTTCAATAAAATAATGAAAAGATTGTTAATCTGCATAAAGAAGAAGAGTAAGAATGCAGAAGATAAAATATTAATGTTGTCAACCATGATTTGGAAGCATGGGGAGTGGGGGATAAAAGAAAGAAAGAGAAAATGTTGTATCCCATTTCCTTGAACATTCATGAAATTTCAATAAAATAATGACAAGATTGTTAAATGCATAAAGAAAAAGAGTATGAAGGCAGAAGATATAATATTATGTTGTCAACCATGATTTGGAAGCTGGGGGGGTAGGGGGATGAAAGAAAGAAAGAAAAACTGTTGTATCCCATTTCCTTGAACATTCATGGAAATTTCAATAAAATAATAAAAAGATTGTTAATCTGCATAAAGAAAAAGGGTAAGAATGCAGAAGATAGAATATTAATGTTGTCAACCATGATTTGGAAGCTGGGGGCGCTGGAGGATAAAAGAAAGAAAGAAAAACTGTTGTATCACATTTACTGGAACATTCATGGAAATTTCAATAAAATAAGAAAAAGATTGTTAATCTGCATAAAGTAAAAGTGTAAGAATGCAGAATATTGAATATTAATGTTGTCAACCATGACTTGGAAGATGGCAGGGGTGCTGGATAAAAGAAAGAAAGAAAAACTGTTGTATCCCATTTCCTTGAACATTCATGGAAAGTTCAATAAAATAATAAAAAGATTGTTAATCTGCATAAAGAAAAAGAGTAAGAATGCAGAAGATAGAATATTAATGTTGTCAACTATGATTTGGAAGCTGGGGTCGCTGGAGGATAAAAGAAAGAAAGAAAAACTGCTGTATCCCATTTACTGGAACATTCATGGAAATTTCAATAAAATAATAAAAAGATTGTTAGTCTGCATAAAGAAAAAGAGTAAGAATGCAGAAGATAGAATATTAATGTTGTCAACCATGATTTGTAAACTGGGGAGGAGTGGGGGATAAAAGAAAGAAAGAAAAACAGTTGTATACCATTTCCTTGAACATTCATGGAAATTTTAATAAAATAATAAAAAGATTGTTAATCTGCATAAAGTAAAAGTGTTAGAATGCAGAAGATTGAATATTACTGTTGCCAACCATGATTTCGAAGGTGGGAGGTGGTGGGGGATAAAAGAAAGAAAGAAAAACTGTTGTATTCCATTTCCTTGAACATTCATGGAAATTTCATTAAAATAATAAAAAGATTGTTCATCTGCATAAAGAAAAAGTGTAAGAATGCGGAAGATTGAATATTAATTTTGTCAACCACGATTTGGAAGCTGGGGGCGTGGGGGATAAAAGAAAGAAAGAAAAAATGTCGTATCCCATTTCCTTAGACATTCATGGAAATTTCAATAAAATAATAAACAGATTGTTATTTGCATAAAGAAAAAGTGTAAGAATACAGAAGATTGAATATTAATGTTGTCAACCATGATTTGGAAGGTGGGGGCGGTGGGGGATAAAAGAAAGAAAGAAAAACTGTTGTATACCATTTCCTTGAACATTCATGGAAATTTCAATAAAATAATGAAAAGATTGTTAATCTGAATAAAGAAAAAGAGTAAGAATGCAGAAGATAGAATATTAAACTTGTCAACCATAATTTGGAAGCATGGGGAGTGGGGGATAAAAGAAAGAAAGAGAAAATGTTGTATCCCATTTCCTTGAACATTCATGAAATTTCAATAAAATAATGACAAGATTGTTAAATGCATAAAGAAAAAGA